>NC_084737.1:65475525-65768025 GCF_033978785.1 Entelurus aequoreus
CATAGTTGATAATTCCTACTTTGCAGAAATTCAGGTACCCGCAACCAAATAACAGGGATAAATGATGGTTTCTTGTAATTAATTAAATCGTGAAATTATTAATTAAATATAATTAATTAAATAATACAAACAACAATTAGTTAAATGATTGAATAATTAATCGTAAATGATAACATTCATAATTTTATTTTTACACTAAATCAATTATTGCCACATTTCATAACACATTTACATATTTAATTTCACTTATGATGAATTATTGACATGCATCATTATTTTAGGATATGTACTGTATATACATTTAATTGTGTCCTATTTGGCCCTGCATACAATGGAACCTGTTTATAATGTTAGCACTCTGGCTCACATATAGTTTTGGTATTGTTTCTGTCCTCTTGTTCTACTATATAACGTTACTTTGGCAAATGTAATATCTATTATAGAGTTACATTGCATTTGTAAAAAAGTGGATCAAGTGCATGCATAGTAAACAAGTGCATAAAGTGTATGTAATAGTAAAAAAGTAGATAAAGTGTTAATAATAGTAAAAAAAAAAAGTCCATAAAGTGCAGGTAATAGTAAAAAAGTAGATACTGTGTTTGTAATTGTAAAAAGTGGATAAAGTGCATGCAATAGTAAAAAGTGGATAAAGTGCACGCATAGTAAAAAAGTGAATAAAATGCATGCAATACTTAAAAGTGGATAAAGTGCATACAATAGTAAAAAGTGGATAGAGTGCATGCAATAGTAAACAAAAGTGGATAAAATGCATAGAATAGTAAAAAGTAGATAAAGTGCATGCAATAGTAAAAAAAAGTGGATGAAATGCATAAAATAGTAAAAAGTGGATAAAATGCAAAGAAGAGTAAAAAGTGGATAAAGTGCATGCAATAGTAAAAAGTGGATAATATGCAAAGAATAGTAAAAAGTGAATAAAGTGCATGCAATAGTAAAAAGTGGATAAAATGCATAGAATAGTAAAAAGTGGATAAACTGCATGCAATATTTTACTATTGCATGCATTTTATCAATTTTTTACTATTCTATGCATTTTATCCACTTTTTACTATTCTTTGCATTTTTATCAATTTTTACTCTTCTATCGATTTTATCCACTTTTTACTCTTCTATACATTTCATCAACTTCTTTTTTTTACTATTGCATGCACCTTAAAAAGTGAATAAAGTGCATGCAATAGTAAAAAGTGGATAAAATGCATAGAATAGTAAAAAGTGGATAAACTGCATGCAATATTTTACTATTGCATGCACTTTATCCACTTTTTCTTTTAAAAAATGATAAAATGCAAAGAATAGTAAAAAGCGGATAAAATGCATAGAATAGTAAAAATAAAAAATAAAATTCAAAGAATAGTAAAAATATGATCAAGTGCATGTAATAGTAAAAAGTGGATAAAATCGATAGAAGAGTAAAAATGTATAAAATGCAAAGAATAGTAAAAAATGGCTAACTGCATAGAATAGTAAAAAATAGATAAAATGCAAAGAATAGGAAAAAGTTGATAAAGTGCATGTAATAGTAAAAATGAATAAAGTGCATTCAATCGCACTTTTGTCAATCACAATTTGTTGAAGAAATGCTGACAGACACAGAGAAGCATTAAAGCTACAGACACAGAGAAGAAGTCTAAAATCTAACATCAAGTTTAGACATTGGCCAACACACTTCCAATAGAGTACATTTAAATACAGTAAACACCTGTATTACATTTAGTGTAACACTTTACTTCACTTGTATCCTTTGCCCCTCATTAGGAGGCCTTGTGGAGGGAGGAAGCCATCAAGAAGAAGCTGGAGGAGAGCACGGCACAGTTCCTCAACTCCTCCAACATAATATGGAAGGTAAGCGGTTGACGTTGCGTAAGACCGTGTTGAAGACTCAACACTGTCTTCTTTGAGAGGAAGGCAGGAAGAGACACACATGCGGTTGCTTTCAGCTTCCTGCCTTCACTCTGATGAATGCACAGGAAGGCCGCTGCAGTCATTAAAACTATGTCAAACAGATTTTTGCCAATAGTATGCTAAAGAGGAACCACACTTTTTTTGAGAATTGTACCTGTCATTATCAGTGTTGGGTTAGTTACTGAAAACCAGTAACTAGTTACAATTACTAGTTACTTTATTTCAAAAGTAACTCAGTTACTAACTCAGTTACTTACACCAAAAAGTAATGTGTTACTGTGAAAAGTAACTATTTAGTTACTTCTTTTTCCCCCCCTTTTTTTAAGGCTCCCATTAATGCCCTTTTAGCCTTCATTTCAGTACTGTTATTGCACTGGAGAATAATACAATCTGTTGATCAACTTGACATGCATTTGCATCACTGAACTCAGAAAGCAATGTGCTCTACATACAACACACAAAGACAAAGATATGTTTCAAAGGGCCAATTTATTTCAGGCCAGAAAAAATTGACAAAACTATTTTAAATAGCTGCAACATAATGGCACTTTAACTTTAACTCTAAGTAGATAGGATCTTTGATCGAAGACACAACTTACATTTAACTAAAATGTTATTTTCTTTGTGCTCGACAAAAGAAAAGTATTGAGAATGTCTCCATGTTAAAAAACTCGACTTCTGGCTTCGCCATGATGTCTTGTTAGTTGTTATGAGAGTAGCGTGTGTGTGTGTGTGTGTGTGTGTGTGTGTGTGTGTGTGTGTGTGTGTGTGTGTGTGTGTGTGTGTGTGTGTGTGTGTGTGTGTGTGTGTGTGTGTGTGTGTGTGTGTGTGTGTGTGTGTGTGTGTGTGTGTGTGTGTGTGGCCCTTTAAGATATGACAGCATGAGAGGTGAGTGACGTCAGTGAGTGAGTGGGCAAGAGAGGTGAGGGAGCGGCGACAGTGAGTGCGTGCAGGTGTTCTAGCTTGGTGGATGGCTGCGTGCAATAAAGTCACAAAGTTGCAACAAACCGCCGGGCTCGTCATTCACCCTCAGCTGTAAAGACCCTCTTCCGGGTAAAGTGAAGGTTGCTAGACCCGAAGTACGGCTCTGGAGGAACGTCTCCCCTGCGGGGAGGCGTGCTTTCTGTGGGGGGGGGGGGGGGGGGGAAGCACGCCTCTTCTTTTCCACCGGAGCGCTCCAATAAAACACACTCAGATCTTCAGTTTCTAGCCGATACTACATACAAATAACGTAAAATAACGCAGTAACGCATCATGCAGTAACGGTAACTGAGTTACTGTATATAAAAAAATAACGCGTTAGATTACTAGTTACCGCCGAAAAACTAACGGCGTTACAGTAACGCGTTACTTAGTAACGCGTTAGTCCCAACACTGTTCATTATAATGCATTCTAAATTGTAAAATATGGCAAGTGCCAGGTGGCTATCAATAGCTGCTTTTCTATTACCCCTAGGAAATGCGCAAATATCGCAATAAGAAACTGGTAATGGAATCACCCCTACCTTGAAAAACCTCTGAAATATTTTTACGCTCTATTGAGGTGGTTTTTCAGACTGTGTCACAAAAGCATGATGGAAACACTTTTTTTTCGCATTTACACGGCACCTAAACACCAAACCGGTGGGGCGCCACTGCAGGATACACACTAAAAAATGCTGGGTTATTTTGATAACCCAATTTATGAGTTGCGAGTGTTGGGTTAAATTTTGGAGTTATTTTTATGAGGAGCAATCCATTTTTTGGGGTTATAAGGGTATTATTTTAACTCAATTTCTGGGTTTTCAAAATTATGAACCATTTTTGGTTGTTTTTCAATGAGTAATGCATTTTTGGGTAAAAGGCTTTTTTTTTATTGAAAAGTTACTTTGTTCTTGAAGGGAATTTTATCATGGATTAATCTCATTAACATTATTTACAATCACACATCTAATGCACATGAACATATTTGAGCATGCTGTATAGGACTACTATGACCACACACGGCAATTTTTGTAAAAAAAAATGTCACTCATATCTTGCCTTTGAGTATATTTTAATGGAATAAAAATCATTTTGATCAGTAGTTGGGAAGGAATAGGACAAACCAGCAGTAAAATTGATAATTTTTAACCAACTATTGGGTTAAGGAGCGCTAAATTGCGCCACCCATTAGATGGGTTGGGAATAACCCAAAATTGTCGTGAGCATAACTCAGCTTTGGTGTTAAATAAATTAAACCCAATAGTTGGGTTATGAATCAACCAACATTGAGTTAGCATAACTCAACTTTTGGGTTAAATAATTAAATGCAAAAGTTGGGTTGGAAAAAATTAACCCAAAATGTTGAGTTAAAATAACTCAAATAAAGGGCTCATCCTTTTTTGAACCAGCAGTTGGGTTAATGTTGGGTTATTTTTTAACCCAACTTTTTGTAGTGTGTAATGAGGGCTGACTGGTCGTCTTGGTCTCACTTCCGATCGGTAGGCCGGGGGGAGTGGGGAGAGGGGGGTCTCGCAGGTCACTTCCTGGCAATAGAGTCCGATCCGCAGGCTCGGAGAGACCCACATGCCCCGAACAATGTCGAGGGGGCCCGTGAATCCACAATTGGTCTGTGAATTCCTCGCTCACAATTCTCTCCCAAAAATGCTTTATTCCTGGCCGCTGCCATACGTAACGACGTTGCCTTTGAGAGATCGCCTTCGTGACTGCAGTTGTAATCCCAGCTCCAAAACCATGGAAACGCAGAGCGTCCATCTTTCTCAGAGTCTCGCGGGAAGGGCTTTTACGAGAATTACGGCTCGTGACGCATAACACCCTTTAATGGAAACACCTACACGTCGCAAATGTACTTTGTCGACATTTTTAGAAATATCACTTTTGATTTGCGGAAAACTGCAATGAAACCTAAGTAACTAAACGCTATTGCACCCATTAAGTCCTCTAAAAACTTTCAAAAACCTCCAACAATACTCCATTTACATGTGATGACCTGAATATTGACCAAGTATTAGCGATTATGTCATTATAAGCGCTAACGCAGACAAACTATTTTTAGCGACTAACAAGCTTGTGCTGTCACAAGGTAAAAGTTAATTTTATATTACAAATCGTGCCTCTCACTTGTATAGTAGAAGGTGGCCATGAACTGAGAATTTTGTCAATTTTAACATTCAACTTAGACCCGGAGATGGCAAAAGACACGAAAAGACGCTGGTTTGCACCCAACTTTATTTTATTTTTTTTACCTTATGATTAATTCTTCATCTAAAGGGGAAGATATAAACATCCCATCAGTGGGCATACCTGTGAGAGCAGACATTGTACAGTAAGTGGTTGTTTTATTATGTTTGTAGTTTGTATATCTTGTTTAGCACTTAGCAATAGTGCTACCTGATGGATCTGCTCAATCAGCTTTTAAAACGTGTAGCTCATCCTCTGTATATTCAGGCTCAAAAAAAGGGTCTGGATTATCATTTGTCCCAAAGTAGTCGTTGTTGACTCTCATTAGGTCTGCTATGATTTGTTGTTGTTGTTAAAGGACAAAACGAACATTGCGATGTGTCTGCGAAAATAGTACGTCACCGCATTCCTAAAATGAGCAAAACACATAAATATTACACATTATTATGTGCATTTTAATACATTACATACTTATAGCATGTAAATAAAAAGACTATGGAGATGTTTGGATGTTTTTAGAGCGTCTTATAGGCGGAATGGAGAGAATCCCATTACCTCCATTAGTAGCTGATGCTTGCTAGCCTTTATTTACAAGTTAGAATTCATGAAAAAATATGTGTGCTTGTCCCACATAAGGATTGTGAATGATAGACACAATTCCAAAAAAAAAGTGCAATTCCCTTTCAATATCAAAACAATGTACACATGAAGTTATGCGATTTCTCAGCTGTTTGTTGCTAGGTAGAGTTAGTTCAAATTGAATCTAACGGCCTCAATTATTGCTCCACATGCTGAATGACAGGAAAATATAAAGATGATCAAATAAATTTGAGTACACAATTGAGTTAAATACAAAGACTAAATTGATGACGATGTAAAACAGCATTCTCTGTAGAAGCTGGCCCTGCTTTGTGTTAAATACTGTAGTTCACCTGGGAAAATCATTTGTAACCATTTATATATCATTTGTTGATTTAAATGAAAAATGCTTTTAGTGTCAAGTTGCAGGTGTAAATGTTTAGGCACATGAACCATATCTTTTTAACGTGCAGAACTGGTTTCCTTTGCAAACCACAGGCTCGCTGCAGCGAAGAAGTGCTAAGAAACAGGATCAAGGTGCTGGAGGTACAGCTGCAAGCTTGCCTGCAGGTATGAAAACACAACATATGGCAAACCCTTGAGTTTTTGAACAGAGTATTTACATTAAGCCTGCTTGTACCTTGCAGAAGTTTCCAAAGGATGCTACGAGGAAGCTGGTGCTCCAAATGAAGAAGCAGAAAGTCATGTATGGGGAGAAGACCCATAAGGTCACCGAGGAGAAACATGAGGCTGGGGTACAAATATATATTTACATATATTACAGGCTGTGTGTGTGTGTGAGTCAATGATGACAATGCAAAAAGTGTACATATTGTAAATTAATTTGAAAAAAAGAATGTTTCGGTCATCTCGTTCCCCACAGTAATATCAAAATAGTATGTTCACTTACTGTTGTGTTAGACTATATCAAAATGAGTGCTAGAGTGATACAAAAGTTTTTAAATATATTATACGTATGTATATAATTCCATTATAATATATAAATATAAATGTGAAAATATTCATTTTTTATTTATATATATATATATATATATATATATATATATATATATATATATATATATATATATATATATATATATATATATATATATATATATATATATATATATATAATAGAAAAATGTAATAATTGTATGTATTTTACTTCAATTATTCCTGAATTATTGAATTTTATTCATTTTAGTTCAGTGCAAAGATAGAAAATATATATTTTTCCCCTGAATAACAGACACAATACAATAGTTTAACACAAATTGGCATATAAATACTGCACAGGTATATTTATATATATTGTATTTATAGTTTATAATAAATTATAAATCGTTGTTTTGTCAGTTCAACATAAAAATACCTATGTTTTTGTGGTTTAAAAAAATAGGATGAGATGATTCCAATAAAAAGAATAATTACAAAAAAAACCTCAAAAATAAAGAAGAAAAAAATGAATCAACATGAAGTTACATTAGTCATTTTAAAAACTGTTTTTTTTTATTTACATTTGTGTGGAACTGACTGAAAAAAAGAACAATTACAACCTTATGCAATAATCAGCATTTTTCACATTTTCATGCTACAATTTGACAAACACATTATATATATATAATTAAATAAAAAAAAGCTAATCAACCGTTTATGTAATTAACAATCGTGTGGAACTGAATAAAAATAAACACAAATTACTTAGACTTAGACTTAGACTTCCTTTTTATTGTCATTCCAAATGTGAACTTTACAGCACAGATAAGAACGGAATTTCGTTACATAAGCTCATGGTAGTGCAGGATAAAAAAAGCAATAAGGTGCATATATAAATAAATAAATATATATATAAATAATATATATATATATATATATATATATATATATATATATATATATATATATATATATATATATATATATATATATATAAATAAATAAATATATATAAATATATATAAATAAATAAATAGATTACTGTACAGATAAATATATTGCACTTTTTCATATGCATCCACGTTTATGGATATATGTTATATTGTCTTTTTTATTCCAGCGAGTTAATCCATTTTGGGGGGAGTTGAGGGGATAATTTAATTATGATGCGTTCAAGAGTCTTACGGCCTGAGGGAAGAAGCTGTAACAGAACCTGGAGGTTCTGCTTCGGAGGCTGCGAAACCTCTTTCTAGAGTCCAGCAGTGACAACAGTCCTTGGTGGGGGTGGGAGGAGTCTTTGCAGATTTTCTGAGCCCTGGTCAGGCAGCGGCTTTTTTGCAACCTGATGTTACAAGATAACATTTTAAAAAGCATTTCTCTCATGTTATAGTCAGATTTTTTTTATTTACTAAAATTTGACGGATACACTTTTTTTATGAATGCATTTTTTTCAAAAATAAATGCGAATAATTTGTATTTTTTAAAAAAAAATCAAAATGTTGTACCTGCATGGCAACATTTAATCAGTTAAAACCAATATAAATCCGGCATATGGACAAGAGATTGTGCACAAACAAACAGGCCCATAGAAATGAAAGCCCTTTTTTATCAATGCATTTTTTAAAAAAAAAAGCGAATAATTTGTTGGTTTTTTTTTAATCCAAATGTTGTACCTGCATGGAAACATTTAATCAGTAAAAACCAATATAAATCCGGCATATAGACAGGAGATTGTGCACAAACAAACAGGCCCATAGAAATGAAACCAGTCAACACAAGTCTTTCATGCAGTGTCAAATTGCTGTATCAGCAGGAAGCGCTGATTACTGCAAAGGTGGACGTCCTGAAGATGCAGAGTCTTTACGAGGAGCTCAAGCTAACGTCTGAAAATCTCAGGCAGCAACAAGACCTCCGCACGGATCAACTGCGACAGCAGCAAGTCCAGATTGAAGTATTCCCAGATATGTTTCATGAAGAATTCATAAGAGGTGTATAATGTGAAGGTGTTTGGTGATGAAAGTGTTGCTGTGTAGCTGTCCAGATGCAGAGAGGCTGCGCTGACAGAGGAGCTGGTGTCTCAGAGACAAGACATGAAGGAGTTACAGTTCAGCATGGGTCTTCTGGAAGAATACAACCAATTTCTCAGAGACAAAGAGCAGAACCGTAAGATTTAAACGGCCGTTGTTTTCTCCAAAAGACATGAATTATTACTGTAATTCACTTCTTACGCTGTCCAAGGTGGCAACGTTGAGAAAAAGGATGCGATGGTTCAGAAGTCATTAGAGGACGAAGTGAAACCTGAGGGAGTCTTGATGGTTGAGAGGACACTTGAAGAAAAAGAAGAAATATCTAAGAACGTTGACTTGGAGGAGCAGCTTCTTCGCACGCAGGAGGAGCTCAGTTTTAAGGAGAAAGAGGTGAATAGGAAACTAAGAATACATATACACTCTGTATGTTACTGTACGCTCACAACTACTGGCAAATATTTAGCTTTTCTCTTAGAATTATAAGATTACATTTAAATTTGTTTCATGTAACATTAATTTCCACAAATGTATTTCTCATAAACATTTAGAGCATCATTCTTCTCATAAAATTATTTTTTTCCAAAACAGTACTCATCAAAATATTAAAACTGGATTCTCAAAAAATAGATTTTCTTTAAAAAAAAAAAAAGACTATTTCCATGATTTTACTTGTAAATTTCGTAAAAATCACAACATTATTTTTCATATAAAATGTTTTCAATATTTCAATAAAAACACTAATTTTTATTGAAATATTAAAACTAGAGTCTTGTAAAATTGAATTTTTGTAATAACATTACAACTTTTTTCTTATCTATGAATAAATACATCATCTTTATTCTTGTAAAATTAATTGGGGGTTTTTCATAACACTAACTTTATTTCCATTAATTTGCTTTCTCATGAAATAAATATTATTGTTGTGTGATAAATTGAAAAAATCTTGCAACAAATACAAATTATTTTGTGCAAAATTGCTATTTTTATTGAAATATTAAAGCAATATTTTATTTTTTTCAAATAGCAACTTCATTTTCATAAACCATTTTTCATTTTCGTAAAATATTTGTCCTCATATCATTACAACTTCATTTTCATGAATGTATTCATACATTACAAGTTACAGCGTTATTTTCATTTTAAAAAATTATAATATCGTAACATAACAACTTTATTTTTTTTACTTTATGGCAAAAAAAGTTATCATATTATTACAACTTCCCTTTTATGAATATTCCAACTTTATTCTTGTAAAATTTGTAAAATTGATTTTTTTCCTTATGTATACTGTAAGATGACAACATTATTATCTATTAATGAATAATTATTTTTTATTCTTCTAAAATTCAATTGGAACAAAGAATTGTATTTCCATTCATTTACTCATAAATTGTCAAGAAATTACAACATTATTGTTGCAAAATCAAATACTAAATCATTTTAGTAGAATTTTTATTGAAATATTTAAACCAATATTCTCATTTTTTTTAGATAACGCAACTTCATTTTTATGTATGAAGAATTCTTAATTCTTCTAAAATATTTTTTCAAAACTTTATTTTCATGAATAAACTCATATTTCCTCATAAAAATACAACATTAATCTCATATAAAATAATAATTACTGTAACATTACAGCATTTTTTTAAAAACTATTATAACTATCATTGTTTACATTGTGACTTAAGTACCATGAATTTGCTCATAAATTAAACATTCTCATGAAATAACAATAACATTCTTGTAATATTACAATTTTCTCTAGTAATATTGCAAATTTTTTATTGAAATATTAAAACTAGAATGTTATAAAAATATCAATTTTTGACTTTATTTTCATGAATGAGCTAGTTCACATAAAATACAATGTATTTCTTACAGACCTGCCCCTTCATATGGCTGATATTGTGCATAGGGCCCTGCATCTGTGGGGGCCACTTGTTTTGCATGACAAAGCACATGCAAAATATCAATGAAATGAATAACAGGGTGCTTCATTTGAAATTTTACCACAAACATATTCTTACCCCTTTCCTGCTTAGTCAATGATAAGAAAATAATGGTAAATTTCCCCAGATGTCACTGATAAGAAAACAATGGCAAATTTCCACAGATACTCTTTTGGTCTTGTCTTTGGCTGGTAAACAATCATAATGGAATCAAATCCTGGCCAGTGATGTGTCAGCAAGATATGCACATTTATGTTTTATTTGTGTCAAATTCTTTATTTTGCACTACAAACATTTTTTTAAAATAATTTGCCATGAGTTTGCATGGCAGCCCTGCATTTTTGTAACATTACTACGTTATTTCCATACTTCGTTATAAAAATAAATTATTTATTATTGTAAAATGTATTTCATCTTTATATTGTTGTAATATTAGAGCTACATTTTTATAGAATTATCAGTTCTTTCCATTATATTGCAACTTTCTTTTTCTAGACTCTACATCATTCATATTTTTAATTCATTTTCTAAGCATATTTTTTTACATTGTCTTTAATACTTTTTTGTAGCTTTTACCAATTAAGTCCAAACTCTTACTTTTTAATGTTGTTTACTTTCTCCCACGTTCAAAAACATGAATGCTAGGCCAATAATAGACTATGTAGATTACTCACACCAAGTCAGCTGGGATAGGCTCCAGCTCACACACAAACCTTAGGATATGCAACATAGAAAAATTAATTGATGTACAGGTATTGTATTGATTGATTGATTGATTTCTGCACAGTTTGAGCTCCTGCAGACTGAGTTGCATACAATGGAACAAGAGTTTCAGTCCAGCCAGACTAGATTATCAATGTGCAGGGAAGAGCTCCGGCAAGTCAGCCAACGCTGCGACAGACCGGTGAGCTGTGTGTTTTTGTGTGTGTGTGTTGTATTTCTACCCTTCTTGAGACGTCAACAAGGAAAAGTACCTTCCATATGAGGACCGGTGAACAAGTTAGAGCCAAAATCATTGTCCCGATACGGAAAACCATTGCATCTAATAGAGAATGTCTCATTTGCACCCTTGGTGGTGAAATCTATCAAAATTAGGGTGGTCCCAAACAAGAGGGATTTTTCAAATTGGCTGTGTGTCGGTTGTGCTGGTCAACATATGAAATAACAAGTGTGTGTAAGAAATTGAAATGCGCCCACTCTGGCCAAAATGTATTAAAAAAATAAAATAAATATGTATATAAAGACATTCTTTAATTACTTGAAGTAAATAATGAAGATTAAAAACCAATTACGAACAAAAAATCCCCCCCCAAAAATTTTTTTTTAAAGCAATCTTTTTCTTAGTGAGTCGACTTTTTTTCCTCTAAAATTGGGAACAATTTCTCATATTCTTTCTGTTTCTGTAATATTGCAATTCTTTCTCGTAAAATTATTACTTTTTTAATGTAAAATTATTACTTTTTAATGCAAAAGGGTGACATTTGTCATGTAAAATTCAGACTTTTATCACAATATTGCCAATTTTTTTGTTGTTCTTGTAAAATAGTGACATTCTTTGAGTAAAATGACTTGTCATAAATTTGCCAAGTAAAATTCAGATTATTATTATAATATTGCCCAAATTTTTAAGTTCTCTTATAAAATTGTGACTTTTGTCGAGTAAAATTCCGACTCTTTTCATAAAATTACCAAAACTTTAAGCTTATTCTTGTAAAATTGCGACTGTTATTGAGTAAAATCCCAACTTTTATCATAACATTGCACAACTGTTCAGATTTTCTTGTAAAATTTTGACTTGCGCTGAGTAAAATTACAACTTTTATTATAATACTGCCAAAATTCAAAATGTTTCTGGTGAAATTGTAACCTTTTTCTTGTGAACTTCCAACTCGTTATTCACAACAAGCTTTTTTATATTTGCATAGTGTGTATATATTATTAATGTTGTAAATACAAATCTTTATATATCTAGAAAAGGGTGGTCCTAAAGAGGTAGGCATTTTTCGGAGGTCTCAAGAAGGTAAGAAATACAATTATGTGTGTGTGTGTGTGTGTGTGTGTGTGTGTGTGTGTGTGTGTGTGTGTGTGTGTGTGTGTGTGTGTGTGTGTGTGTGTGTGTGTGTGTGTGTGTGTGTGTGTGTGTGTGTGTGTGTGTGTGTGTGTGTGTGTGTGTGTGTGTGTGTGTGTGTGTGTTGTATTTCTACCCTTCTTGAGACGTCAACAAGGACGTCAACAAGGAAAAGTAGCTTCCATATGAGGACCGGTGAACAAGTTAGGACATAAATCATGGTCCCAATATGGAAAACCGTTGCATCTAATAGAGAATGTCTCATTTGCACCCCTGGTGGTGAAATCTATCAAAATTAGGGTGGTCCCAAACAGGAGGGATTTTTCAAATTGGCTGTGTGTCGGTTTTAAAAGTGCTCCCCCTCTGGTCAACATATGAAATAACAAGTGTGTGTAAGAAATTGAAATGCACCCCCTCTGGCCAAAATGTATTAAAAAAATAAAATAAATATGTATATAGAGAAATTCTGTAGTAACTTGAAGTAAATAATGAAGATTAAAAACCAATTATGAACAAAAAATCCCCCCCCCCCCAAAAAAAAATTAACTAAAAGCAATCTTTTTCTTATAAAGTTGACTTTTTTTCCTATAAAATTGGGAACAATTTCTCATATTCTTTCTGTTTCTGTAATATTGCAATTCTTTCTCGTAAAATTATTACTTTTTTATGCAAAATTATTACTTTTTAATGCAAAATGGTGACATTTGTCATATACAATTCTGACTTTATTACAATATTGCCATTTTTTTTGTTGTTCTTGTAAAATAGTGACATTCTTTGAGTAAAATTGCTTTTGTCATTAATTTGCCAAGTAAAATTCAGATCATTATTATACAGCCGAGTCATACCAAAGACTATAAAAATGGGACCCATAACCTCCCTGCTTGGCACTCAGCAACAAAGGGTTGGAGTTGGGGGTTAAATCACCAAAATGATTCCCGGGCGCGGCGCCGCTGCTGCCCACTGCTCCCCAAGGGGATGGGACAAATGCAGAGGACAAATTTCACCACATCTAGTGTGTGTGTGACAATCATTGGTACTTTAATCTTTTAATCTTAATATTGCCCAAATTTTTAATTTCTCTTATAAAACTGTGACTTTTGTCGAGTAAAATTCCGACTCTTTTAATAAAATTGCCAGAACTTTAAGCTTTTTCTTGTAAAATTGCGACTGTTATTGAGTAAAATCCCAACTTTTATCATAACATTGCACAAATGTTCAGTTTTTCTTGTAAAATTTTGACTTGCGCTGTGTAAAATTACGACTTTTAGTATAATACAGCCAAAATTCAAAAATGTTCTGGTGAAATTGTAACCTTTTTCTTGTGAACTTCCAACTCGTTATTCACAACAAGCTTTTTTATATTTGCATATTATGTATATATTATTAATGTTGTAAATACAAATCTTTATATATCTGGAAAGGGTGGTCCTAAAGAGGTAGGCATTTTTCGGAGGTCCCAAGAAGGTAAGAAATACAAGTGTGTGCGTGTGTGTGTGTGTGTATTTAGCCATTTCATACCAAAATGCACCGTATGGTTGCTTTCCCCACGCAGAAGCGACGTGTCTTCCGGTGGAATCCATTTACCATGGTGGTCTTCTTCCTCCTCCTGCTGGCTGGGGGTGGTGTCATCTTGTTGTGGCTGCAGCATCTGCCTTTCAGGGAGCAAGTGGTGGATATCTACTCTCACATGGAGAAACAACTTGAAGAGCATTTCATGCTAAGGACATCCCCGAAACGCCCAGGCTGTTTTCGGCCATTTTGACCATTTGGGAGGATTGTCCTTTCCTCTGCTAATGTGTTGCTTGTTGATGTCTGTCCTACTTTGAAGTTGAATGTGGGTGTGATGTGATAGTATGTACTGTATGTGTGTAAAAAAAATAAATGAAAGACACAAAAATGTATGATCATATCGCTGATATTGATGGTTAGGGTTGGAATAAGAAAGTTTCATGAAATTAGAAGGTTTAGGCACATTTGTGACTTCTGCGCTGCTTTTTTGGTGGAATTTTGAATATGCCTTTTGGTAATGGCCATGTATGCACCACAGACCAGTGACCAGGACGAGCTTCACGGAGCCCTGGCTGAATTAGCATCTATCGGAAACTTCAGTCTCCCAGGATGGATTTTTGCTCATCCGGGCCAACCGGACATGAGCTAGTGGGCAGCCTAGGACAGAGTTGGCTCTCTTGGTTAGAATATAATAGAAAGTACTTTATTGATCCCTGGGGGAAATTCAGCACCACAGTTCGCTCACCCATACATCCATCCATCCATTTTCTACCGCTTGTCCCTTTCGGGGTCGTGGGGGGTCGCTGGAGCCTATCTCAGCTGCATTCGGGCGGAAGGCGGGGTACACCCTGGACAAGTCACATCACAGGGCCAACACAGATAGACAGACAACATTCACACTCACATTCACACACTAGGGCCAATTTAGTGTTGCCAATCAACCTATCCCCAGGTGCATGTCTTTGGCGGTGGAAGGAAGCCGGAGGACCCGGAGGGAACCCACACAGTCACGGGGAGCAGGCCCGGCCCTAACCAATCTGGCGCCCTAGGCAAGATTTTAGGTGGCGCCCCCCCACATCGGCAGTGAAGTGTATATACTCACAAGAAACCGAATAGCTTTGTCTTTCACCTTTTTTTTTTACTTAAAGAAAGCAAATTAACAATCACAATAGTTAACAAGATAAAAAAAAATATGGATAAATAAATGAATACAAAAAATAAAAAATGTATATATGAAATACAATATTTTTTACATACATAAACACAAAATAAAACGTGTCAACAAGTTGCATAAAATAAATTAAAAATACAATATAAATAAGGCACTGCACAAAACAAGATATCAAACCAGTATGACTTTAACAACTATATTACAAAAAAAGGGGATCCTACAGAGTTCTCTATTTGTGCTTTTTAATATTGCATTAACTAGAATGACTTACAAATTACTGTACACCAGGGAGTACTGTAATTACCTAACGTTACATTATTATTTTCCATAACAATTTAGCCCCCTCCACAATATTAACCCGACGTTAAAACAGAACTAGCTATTTATTGATTAGCAATTGCCGAATCATGTAGCATTAGCTTAATGCTAAAAACCAGGTTACTATCACATTCTGTAACAGACAAATAATTTCATGTAGGCTAACCTATACTGCTACCTCTGTCTTTTTCTCGTTTCGCCTCTTCTTTTCTCTTTTTTCTTCCCTGGGCACCTGACAGTTTTGGCCGTTTTGACATCTTGTGTTGATTTTTTTATGTGGTGACGTCCAAAAAGAGTCATGGTACGGGAAGGGAGGGGGCGCACCGTGCCGGGGGAGGGGGGGCGTAATGTTGTAACAAATAATATTTCTATTAAATAGGATTTACTTTGCATTTTAATTAACGTGGGATTATTTTATGTATTTAGAAATAATAGTACCACCTTTTTTTTTTCTTTTTTTTTTTCCCTCCAACATTTGTGGCACTGGCGTGGCGCCCCCTGATGGACGGCGCCCTTAGCATTTGCCTATACGGCCTATGCCACGGGCCGGCCCTGACGGGGAGAACATGCAAACTCCACCCAGAAAGATCTCGAGCGCAGGATCGAACCCAGGACCTTCGTATTGTGAGGCAGACGCACTAACCCCTCTACAACCATGCTGCTCACAATAAACACTTAGGTATTTTTTACATGTGAATAATATAAATACAGTCTATTAGACAGCATTATTCACATGTGAATAATTTTGCTTTGTTGGATCTGTTCCTGTCTCTGGCCACGCCGCCCCCACCCCAGCAGACGATGGCGTTGAGCACCGCAGAGGCCACCGCGGTGTGTGTTTGTGTCTAAAATTGTGTTTTTGTTTTGATGTTTGCATGGTGCAATCGTACGTGCGCAATATATACAAAACCCAAAACTAGTGAAGTTGTCACGTTGTGTAATTTGTAAATAAAAACACAATACAATGATTTGCACTTTTTAACATATATTCAGCTTAATAGACTGCAAAGACAAGACATTTAATGTTCGAACTGAGAAACTTTTTTTTTTTTTGCAAATAATCATTAACTTAGAATTTAATGGCAGCAACACATTGCAAAAAAGTTGGCACAGTTGCATCTTTACCACTGTGTTACATGGCCTTTCCTTTTAACACTCAGTAAACGTTTGGGATATGAGGAGACCAGTTTTTTAAGCTTTTCAGGTGGAATTATTTCCCATTCTTGCTTGATGTACAGCTTAAGTTATTCAACAGTCCGGGGTCGTCGTCGTGGTATTTGACGCTTCATATTGCGCCACACATTTTCAACGGGAGACAGGCCTGGACTACAGGCATGCCAGTCTAGTACCCGCACTCTTTTACTACAGCCACGCTGTTGTAACACGTGCAGATATTGGCTTGGCATTGTCTTGCTGAAATAAGCAGCTACCCTAAAGCTGCCACAAATGATGGAAGGATTCACCCAGCCAGAGACTTTTGTGATTTTGGACTAAATCGTAAACTGGACAATATCTTGGAGATGCCATCTGCTCCGCAGAAGTATGATGAATTTGAGGACCGGAACTAGACAATTAAGGGGAAAAGTTTACATTAGTTTTCGCTCGCTCAAACACAAACATTCTAATCTGGATTGTTTTCCTTGGCTGCTAGCGACCTAGCAAGATGGTTGCTTCAAGACCCCTAGAGGACAGTGCAGCGAAGACGCAACAAACTCCTTCCAAGTCTCTCATGGACACACACACCTGTTGTTTGCTGACTTTTGTTGGACTGACTGGCTGTTATCACATTTGCGAGAGCACCAAGGTCGCGGAACAGAGCCAATCTGCAGGCTTGCACACACACTTTAACGGAAAATACACACCACACACACACACAAACCACATTGAACGCCTTCGACGCTTCAACCCACGCGGTAGGACGGAAAACGGTTGCAGCGCCCCTGGTGGCGGCAACTTCAGGCAGGATGCTTTCTCCTCCCCCCAAGGTGTTTAGCTGCGTACTTTTTTCCCCTCCTGCTTCCCCCCATGTTTACCATTTTCCTACATTTTTTACGGGCCGCCGCCCATTTGGTGATTCGATCAGTGTTCCCCTTCCGTCCACCCAGTTACCATATGTCTGTTCTTGGACGGGTTTGTACTGAAAATGCAATTTTGTTGTACTTTTTAAATGCAATGACAACATTCATCCATCCGTACCAATATTGGAGCTTTGAGTATTGGCTGATACCGATAACAGCACTGATCGTAGTACGTACTTTTGTTATTGTATTATTTTGTGCAATGTTAGAAAAGGTTTGAGCAAGGGACATTAGTCAAACAGAATAATGGGATGTATGGAAAAACACCAACCTCTTTATTGTTAACTGTCTGGAATGTACTTATGCTGTCTTTAAGTTGAAGTGGAGTGGTAATTGTTTTTGACATGTTTGTTACTGGATACTTTGTAATACACTTGGCACGGAGGTCCACTTTAAATCACATGGCGGGCCACACTTTAATGACGTTGCACATCACATATAATCATGTGATGACTCCATTTAATGACGTGGAGGGCCAAAACAAAAGTTGTCGGGCCACATTAAATTATGTGGCAAACCATATAAAATCAAACACATTGATAGATGTGGAGAGCCACATTAAATGATGGGGCAGACCATATGAAATCATGTGGTGGACCAGATCTGGCCCCCATTAGTTTGACACCTGTGGTTTAGATGCAGGTTGATATCATCAGATACTTGTTTTTTCTGCTGATATCGGACTGATATCCAATGTCAATATTGGATCAGGACACCCCTAGTCGCAATATTATTGTATTACTAATATCGATACAATTCATTAATTTATAGTACTATTGTATTTTGATGGATATATTTTTCATATCTATATTTTTCAAATGTGTATACAGTCGTGGTCAAAAGGTTACATACACTTGTAAAGAACATAATGTCATGGCTGTCTTGAGTTTCCAATCATTTCTACAACTCTTATTTTTTGGTGATAGAGTGATTGGAGCACATACTTGTTCGTCACAAAAAACTTTCATGAAGTTTGGTTCTTTTATGAATTTATTATGAATCTACTGAACATGTGACCAACTCTGCTGGGTCAAAAGTATACATACAGCAATGTTAATATTTGGTTACATGTCCCTTGGCAAGTTTCACTGCAATAAGGCGCTTTTGGTAGCCATCTACAAGCTTCTGGTTGGATTTTTGACCACTCCTCTTGACAAAATTGATGCAGTTCAGCTAAATTTGTTGGTTTTTTGACATGGACTTGTTTCTTCAGCATTGTCCACACGTTTAAGCCAAGACTTTGGGAAAGCCATTCTAAAACCTTAATTCTAGCCTGATTTAGCCATTCCTTTACCACTTTTGACGTGTGTTTGGGGTCATTGTCCTGTTGAACACCCAACATCGCCCAAGACCCAACCTCCGGGCTGATGATTTTAGGTTGTCCTGAAGAATTTGGAGGTAATCTTCCTTTTTCATTTTCCCATTTAAAGCACCAGTTCCATTGGCCGCAAAACAGGCCCAGCGCATAAAACTACCACCACCATGCTTGAAGGTGGGCGTGGTGTTCCTGGGATTAAAGGCCTCACTTTTTCTCCTCCAAACATATTTCTGGGTTTTGTGGCCAAACGGCTCAATTTTTGTTTCATCTGACCACAGAACTTTCCTCCAGAAGGTCTTATCTTTGTCCATGTGATGTCAGATGAAACAAAAACGCTGCTTCCAGATTTTCAATCGAATATTCAGGTGCATTATTCTTAAATTAAATATTTTAGTCATATCAATAGATCCTGTGGGGCATGTTTTATATTATAATATGGCTATTGTTAATTACTTTTGTTGGCTGTTATTATGACTATTATTATTATTGGCTCTCACCAAGTGGGTCATTTGCTTTAATACATGGTGTATAACACGCTGATATATTGTGTATGAAGGATATTTCAGCATCACCTTCTTGTTCCCTGAATAATCAATAACACTGCAGCAACATTTGTAAAAAGCAATCATCTTTTAAAGAGCCTCTTTTAAAGCTGAATTGAGTGAGTGCTCATGTGACCATTGTTGTATTGAGGGTCGTTTTAGCAGTTCCAGATGCAGCTCTATTATCATCGGGGCACTGACACAGCACAACCACGACACCCACTTTTACCTGCATGTTCCACACCAGCACTCACCACATGGATACGAGCTGGAAGCTGCTCGCTGCAGGTAAGAAGACACACCTGGACTCTCTTTTTTCGCAATAAGTTCACTTTGTCCTCTTTGACATGCGTCAATCAGCCACAAGATGAGGACCGCAGGCCTGCTGTTTATCACGGGGATGTGTGCGTTGGACCTGGCTTTTTCTCTAAAGATCTGCGCTTTTAACGTGCAGAGTTTTGGTGAAGCCAAAGCCAACAACAAGAAAGTTATGAGGGTTCTAATGAAGGTATCCATTACTTTTGCAACCACAACATCAGCTCCAATAAGTTGATTTGTATGAGCGTTTTCTTTCATTTTCTTCCCAAAGATTATTTCCCGATGTGACGTGTGTCTCATTCAGGAGGTTCGGGACTCTAAAGGACGAGCATTGCAAGCCTTGGTTAAAGGTCTTAACAGGTTTGTTTAATAATGTAACTGGCTTGAAAACTTGATATCATGTATTATGGGACTGAAATTAACAAAAAAGAGATTAAACCTTAGAATTCACATGCACTGATCATTTCATCATAGGACTGAGGGATGCGCAGTAACAACATAAACACAAAGCTGTCATGACAAATGACGTAAGTCAAATATTTCAAGCATTAATGCCAATACTAACTTAGTTTTATATTCTGCTATTTTGACCAGCTTGGATTTCATTAAAAACCTTGTAAAAATGATACCTTTAAAACATCGGAACTAGCGATGCCCCAAAAAAAGCTAAACAAAAACAAATGATATCGGCTTGCATCTAAACTCTCTGATACAAGCAGCCCAAGGTTGGTCTTTTCTTGTCAAGTCATTCACAAAAAGATAAACAAGAAAGGTAAACATGACAGGCTATCGGCTACAAGTAGCCAAGATCTACACAATACACAAAATAGCACACAAGCTAAAAATACAAAACAAGTGTCCTTAATTGAACACTATTGCAGTCTAAAACAACATTTGTCAATATAGACAAGTATCAAATAATTATAGTTGCATATTACTTACATACAAGTATTCCAGTAACAAAAGTGTCCGCATCATTCAACTTACTGCCTCATGACCTAAACTTAATGAAATATTGTGACCCCCGGGCGTCGCCAAAAAAACAAATGATCAATCTACTTGAATCTACCATGGAATGGAATTATATATTGTCATTGCACTTAAAAAGCACAACAAAATTATATTTCCAGAACAGTACAGAGAAGAGTCGCTTTTTTTCATCGACCTCGGTGTTCGTCGGGTGTTATCGTGATAACACAGCCAGTCAGTCCAACAAAAGTCAACAAACAGGTTTGTGTCCATAAAAAGGCAAGGAAGGAATTTGTAGCGTCTTGACTGCACTGTCCTTTAGGGAGAATCTCAAAGCAACGACCTTACCAGTTCGATCTAGCCGGGGAAAACAATACAGATTAGAATGTTTGCGTTTGAGCGAGCCAAAACAGATTTAACATTTCACGCAAATTGTCAGTTTCTGTTTTTTTTAATTCATCATACTTCGCAGAGCAGACAGCTTCTCCAAGATGTTATCCAGTTATAAGGTTAGTGCTTTTCATACCGACTGTTCTGAGTAATTTCACTCGATCAAGCCTATTTTAACATATAATATCGGAAGTGAAACATTTGTATCGGACACCCTTGGTTAGAACAGAGCATAGCGAAAACACTTTCAATGTATTTTCTCTTCCATATTTTTCATTTCTGCATACTTTTTGCTGGAATATTAACACTGGTCTTTGGTCCGCGTGGCATTCACGTTCGAGCGGAAGTAGACCGAGAACCTTTTAACAAAGTGTAAACGCACCCTTTTGTCTGCAGGTTTGACCAATCAAACTCTTATTCCTATGTGGAAAGTGAGAGACTGGGAAGGAAGAGCTATAAGGAGCAGTACGTCTACATTTACAGGTAACATCTTTGTAGATGATGTCAAAATATCATGTTCATATTTTGTCTTTCTCATCATCGCCATAGAAACAACGTGCTGCAGGTGAAGGAGCAGTATCAGTACTCTAAACAGGTGCAAGAGGGGACCAATGACACTGACGTCTTCTCCAGGGAGCCTTTCATCGTTCGCTTTCACTCCCCAAACACATGTAAACAAACAAAGCATCACACAATACAAATATAAGAGTTATTAAATCTAAAAAATACAAAAATTCAAAGATGTTCGCCTTTTGGTGGAATTTAAGAATGAATCATTGGACCTTACTTACCTTACCTCATGGGTGTCAAACTCTGGCCCGCGGGCCAAATTTGGCCCACTGTGTAATTTTATTTGGCCCTTGAGGCAATATCAAATTAACATTAGAGCTGGCCCGCCGGTATTATACAGCAGTGGTGCCGCTGTAACACCGCTTTCACCGCTAATATTAATACTTGCCAACCCTCCCGATTTTCCCGGAAAAATCCCAAATTTCAGTGCCCCTCCCGAAAATCTCCCGGGTCGACCATTCTCCCGAATTTCTCCCGATTTCCACCCGGACAACATTATTGAGGGCGTGCCTTAAAGGCATTGCCTTCAACGTCCTCTACAACCTGTCGTCACGTCCGCTTTTCCTCCATACAAACAGCGTGCCGGCCCAGTCACATACTATATGCGGCTTTACACACACACAAGTGAATGAAATGCATACTTGGTCAACAGCCATACAGGTCACACTGAGGGTAGCCGTATAAACAACTTTAACACTGTTACAAATATGCGCCACACTGTGAACCCACACCAAACAAGAATGACAAACACATTACGGGAGAACATCCGTACGCTACAATATACACCCCCACTACCACCAAACCCCGCCCCCCAAGTTAATGTTGATATTTACCGCAGAAGGCTGCAAATAGAAAAGAGGCATTACATTTTTTATTTAAATTGTATTGATGTTTTTTCGTTTGTTTTTTGAAAGTTGATTTTGCACTATTAAGTTATATAAGCGTTGCTTGTTCCATATTCAGTGTTAAAACAAATCAGTGTAGCAAACTGAGCAATAATTGACGTTTTATTCATGCACTTTCTCTTGCTACTTCAAGGCTTGAATGTTTGATTAATTCATTATTGTTATTTTATTTTCAAATTTATTTTTAGCCTGTGGAAAAAGTTTATTTTGATATTTACCTCAGGAGGCTGGAAATAGAAAAGAGACTTTAAATTTTTATTTAAATTTTATTTGATATGCCATTGATATTTTTTCATTATTATTATTATTATTATTTGAAACTCGATTTTGCATGTCACTATAAAGTTATATAAGCCTTACTTGTTCAATATTCAATGCAAAACTTGTTTGGGTCCCTATTAAAAGGTTAATTTGTTCAACCTTGACCCGCGGCTTTGTTCAGTTTTAAATTTTGGCCCACTCTGTATTTGAGTTTGACACCCCTGCCTTACCTGAAAGTGGAATATGCTTAACTTTTTCAGATATTGCATAGCGATACTTCGGTTTTCGTCAATAATCCAAACCAAAATGTTCGTAAATGACAGAATCATACAATTTATCTCAAAATAATAATGTTACCTTTATTGAAGAGTCTTGTTGGCAAAGACGGCGATGAGCCGAGAGGAAAAGACCGCCTTTGTACTCTTTGTAGTTTTTTCTTGAACTCAGTGTTCCGCACCTTCTTTATCAAAGTGTTGTCACTTGCAACTTTATTTGGCCCCATGGGGCCTATTTTGCAATCATACTAAGAAAAGAACACAGACTGAATCACCAACATGTGGGATTCTTTGTTTGGGCGCTCAGTTCCACATTATGATACATGGACAAATAGACTAGTTTGTTAAGAATAATGTTTGTACATACTTCTCCCCCTTAACGTCGCCGCCTCATACACACACACACTTATGTTTACATGCACTAAAAAACTAATTATTGCATGGATTTGGTTGAAACCAGCATTTTAAAACACATGTAAAAATAATTAGACTTAATTCGGCGTTTGACTTTTTAAAGATGGGATTAACACATCTAGATAAACCCCCTTAAATAATGTGGGGGTTTTTTACAAGAAAAATGCCATCAAATTCAATATAAAGTGATCAGAATATGAATTTTAATAATGATATAACTTGTCCTTATTCAGTTACATATAAATAAATAGATAATAATATTATATTATATACAATAATAATGCAGCTGAGATAGGCTCCAGCACCCCCCGCGACCCCGAAAGGGACAAGCTGTAGAAAATGGATGGATGGATGGACATAATACTAAGATATAAATCTAATATAAAAATAAGTCAAGTTTTCTTTTACTTCAGAGTGTAAAAATAGACATTATTTGATACACATAAGAATGGATAATACAATCTGCGGTCCCCTCCAAGGTTTCTCATTGTTATCCCATTGGGTTGAGTTTTTCCTTGCCCTGATGTGGGACGTGAGCCGAGGATGTCGTTGTGGCTTGTGCAGCCCTTTGAGACACTTGTGATTTAGGGCTATATAAGTAAACATTGATTGTTGATTGATTGAATTTCAACCCTTGATGCTGAGTGCCAAGCAGGGAGGTAATGGGTCCCATTCTTATAGTCTTTGGTATGACTCGGCCGGGGTTTAACTCACAACCTCCCAGTCTCAGGGCGGACACTGTGTCAGCGAGTGAAAGCCGGAACAATGTTGATTCTTGACTGTCCTTTTCATTTATTTGGTAGTTTTGCACCTTCTGTCATGATAGCAGTAATTGCACGCAGGCATTCTTCTTCTTCTTTCAGTTTTCTGGCGGCACGCAGGCGTTCGCATCGATTTCCGTTTTTTTAACGAATAGGAAAAGGGAGAGTGACGTATGCCGTAAAGCAAGTCAACACATTAGTTGCTAAGTGCCAGTGAAAGCAATACAGACCCAATACAGAGGTGTCATTCAACTAGTTGTAAGTCCATGTATCATCCCAAAAGTTATGAAAATATTTGATGAAAGTTGAAAAGTTACTTAGTGCTTCTTTAACATTATGAGAAACCTCAAGACATAAAATAACAATGTAATACATTTTTTATACTGAAGTGGATTTCTGGTCTTGTTACCCCCTCCCGGGTCTCCGTCGGAGACTTCCTTTTATTGTCATTCAAATTTGAACTTTACAGTACAGATGAGAACAACATTTTGTTGCATTAGCTCGTTGTAGTGCAGGATAAAAGAGCAATAAGGTGCAGATATAAATAAATAGATTACTGTACAGATAAATATATTGCACTTTTTCATATGCATCCACGTTTATGGATGTATGTTATATTGTCTTTATATTCCAGCGAGTTAATCCGTTTTTGGGGGGGAATCGAGGGAATTATTTTGATGCGTTCAAGAGTCTGATGGCCTGAGGGAAGAAGCTGCTACAAAACCTGGAGGTTCTGCTACGGAGGCTGCGGAACCTCTTTCTAGAGTTCAGCAGTGAAAACAGTCCTTGGTGGGGGTGTGAGGAGTGTCTGCAGATTTTCTGAGCCCTGGTCAGGCAGCGGCTTTTTGCGATTTGCTTTAGTTGCTTTATCACAAGCGAGCGTCATTAAACAGGTCTGCAGTATCCGGAGGAGCCTAGGTCAAAAAATGAAGGACTCCTCACTGGAGAAGCCAAACCATCAGTTTTTATATTCCTCCTTTCAGTCTCTGGGTGTGTGTTCTAAGTCGGGAGAGCGCATCCTGACCATAAAAGCAGATGTTCGTGTGTAAGTGTCTGGAAAACAACTGCTTTAAGTCATAACTCAAATGTTGGCGTGGAGCTCGACAGGTAGTCTTTTCTCAAGGATATGGTTATCACTTTTGCATTCCGAAGTCCCAATTAGAGCCTCTTTTCCTACGAGAAGTGATCCAATCCACCTGCGAATATCAAACTAAGGGGCCTTATCTATTTATGTGCTCAAACTGAAATACCACTATTTAATTCAACTTGGTGGTTTTCTTTCTCCAAGGTGAATTTTAACATTCACCATATGTAGAACATAATATCCATCCATCCATTTTCTACCGCTTGTCCCTTTTGGGGTTGCGGGGGGTGCTGGATTCTGGATGCGGCATTCGGGCGGTAGGCGGGGTACACCCTGGACAAGTCGCCACCTCATCACAGGGCCAACACAGATAGACAACATTCACACTCACATTCAAACATAGGGCCAATTTAGTGTTGCCAATCAACCTATCCCCAGGTGCATGTCTTTGGAGGTGGGAGGAAGCCGGAATACCCGGAGGAAACCCAGAGGGAACCCACGAAGTCATGGGGAGAACATGCAAATTCCACACAGAAAGACCCAAGCCCGGGGATCGAACCCAGGACCTTCGTATTGTGAGGCACATGCATTAACCCCTGTACCACCGTGCTGTAGAACGCAATATGAGTTAATTAATTCACTTCAATACTCATTTAATCCAATATAGTAATGCTGTCTGAGGTGAGCCAATCAGTGGCCACAAAACTAAACAGCATGCAGTGATTGGTTTGGTCTCCTACTGTAGTATTGATATTTCTAGTTCACTTAGACATTTTCACGCTTAAGAAATGCTTAATTTAGGTCAATAAAACACAGACTATGCTTTAAAAAGTGAAGCGTGTTGTGGCGATGGACGACTGCACCTTGTTTTTGTTTTGTGTTTTAGTAATGAAGGATGTGGTCCTCATCGGCCAACACACCAGTCCCAAAACGGCCATGAAGGAGATGGATGAACTTTATGTCGTGTTCAAAGAGATCTACAGGAAATGGAACACAGAGGTGATTTTTTTTTTTTTGTGTATGCATAATTCTTGGTCTATACTTGTGCTGCTTCCTTCCCACCGCATGCTTGATGATGAAATGGAAGTCATGTGGAACTTCTCCTTTTGTTCCATTGGCGTTTACCTGCAGAACGCGATGATTTTAGGGGACCTGAACGCCGCGTGCAGCTACGTCACCATCAAGGGCTGGCGAGCCGTCCGTCTGAGAAGTGATCCGAAATTCCGTTGGCTGATTGGAGACGAGGAGGACACGACCGTCCGGGAAAAGACTCACTGTGCCTATGACAGGTGGGAATGAAAGTGTTTGAGAAAACATGCACGGAAATCATGCAGCTGCATTAAGACATACTGTATGTTTATAGCTCAAATTAACATTTTTGGAGATTTTATCTGTATAAGTGATTTGCAGCTAGCATGAAAAGTTGACTTCATCTTTCAAAATCAGGATTATTGTCCATGGCCGTGAGATTATTTCCACTATAATCCCTGGGTCAGCTCGACCCTTCAACTTTAAAGAGACTTTCCATCTGTCAGAAGAGGAGGTAATAACTTGTAAAGTAAAGCACTTTTTTTGCTCTGGATTTATACCTGAATTTTTTTTTTTTAACCGTTGACACATTAGGCCCTGGAGGTGAGCGATCATTTCCCCGTGGAGGTGGACCTGAAGCCAAACCATCGCTACCTCCTCCGCAATGAGCTGTAAAAGAAACTGTACTTTTATTCCATTTTTAGATATTTAATTAATGAAAATACAACCCAATGCAATTTCTGACAACTACACGTTTTACATTTCAGCACCTTGGCCCCCTTTAACTATCAATAAAACATGAGCTGCATGTATGAGTGTGGTGCATTACTAAGATTTGTTATTCAAATGTTAAGTGCAATACAAATACAATGTATTATTATTATACCAACCGCATTTCATGCATGACCAATCATGCTATTCAATTCCAAGATTAACATAAAGTGCATGTTTATACTATATATTTATATCCTTCTTTGTGGGGACATTGTTGACTGTCATGTCATGTTCGGATGTACTTTGTGGACGCTGTAAGTCTTTGCTGTCGTCCAGCATTCTGTTTTTGTTTACTTTGCAGCCAGTTCAGTTTTAGTTTCGTTCTGCATGGCCTTCCCTAAGCTTCAATGCCTTTTCTTAGCGGCACTCGCCTTTTGTTTATTTTTGGTTTAAGTGTTAGATACCTTTTTACCTACACGCTGCCTCCCGCATATTGTGATCCCGACAAACCATGTTCCCGACATCTACAAAGCAATTAGTTACCTGCTGCCACCTACTGATATGGTATGGTATAACACGGTTACTCTGCCGAGCTCTAGACAGCACCGACATTCAACAACGGCACATTTGCAGATTATAATTATTGGTTTGCGAAAAATATTTTTAACCCAATTAGGTGAAATTACATAATCTCCCACGGCACACCAGACTGTATCTCACAGTGGTTGAAAAACACTGCTTTAGGCAATGTGCTGGGAGTGGTACTACCACACGAGGCTGGGCAGCAGCAGGAGCGGAGACATCGCCGGTTTGTAGAGCGGCGGAGCGGCGGAGCGACAGACCGACGACTGCTAAGGGTTGAAAAACAAAGTTATTTCGATCTCTAGCTGTAAGCTGATGCTAGCAAGTAGGACATGATGTTTTTGGGGCGTGTCTTGCAACTAACCACATGGTGACTTATTTTGCAGGCATACTCGATGTAAAAAGGACACTGAATGAGTCACCAAGTGAAGTTAAAGTTAAAGTACCAATGATTGTCACACACACTAGGTGTGGTGAAATGTGTCCTCTGCATTTGACCCATCTTTGACCTTGATCAACCCCTGGGAGGTGAGGGGAGCAGTGGGCAGCAGCGGTGCCGCACCCGGGAATCATTTTTGGTGATTGTGAGCTGTTGGATTCTTTGTTTGTGCACTCAATTCTGAGGAATAATACACATGTAACCGTAGGCCAAATTTGGCAAATATTTTTCCGCAATAACTGTATCATACAAAAACTGAGTAAAAAAAAAAAAAGTGTTACCATCGTATTGCAATTGGAGGACAGTGATACACTATATTGCCAAAAGTATTTGGCCACCCATCTAAATGATGAGAATCAGGTGCCCTAATCACTTGGCCAGGTGTATAAAATCAAGCACTTAGGCATGGAGACTGTTTCTACAAACATTTGTGAAAGAATGGGCCGCTCTCAGGAGCTCAGTGATTTCCAGCGTGGAACTGTCATAGGATGCCACCTGTGCAACAAATCCAGTCGTGAAATTTCCTCGCTCCTAAATATTCCAAAGTCAACTTTATGACAAGAAAAGTGAAGAGTTTGGGAACAACAGCAAGTCAGCCACCGAGTGGTAGGCCACATAAACTAACAGAGAGGGGTCAGTGGATGCTGAAGCGCATAGTGCAAAGACTTTCTGAACAGTCAGTTGCTACAGAGCTCCAAACTTAATGTGACCTTCCGATTAGCCCACGTACAGTACGCAGAGAGCTTCATGGAATGGGTTTCCATGGCCGAGCAGCTGCATCTAAGCCATACATCACCAAGTCCAATGCAAAGCGTGGGATGCAGTGGTGTAAAGCACGTCGCCACTGGACTCTAGAGCAGTGGAGACGCCTTCTCTGGAGTGATGAATCACGCTTTTCCATCTGGCAATCTGATGGACCAGTCTGGGTTTGGAGGTTGCCAGGAGACCGCTACATTTCGGACTGCATTGTGCAGAGTGTGAAATTTGGTGGAGGATGAATTATGGTGTGGGGTTGTTTTTCAGGAGTTGGGTTTGGCCCCTTAGTTGCAGTGAAAGGAACTTTGAATGCTCCAGGATACAAAAACATTTTGGACAATTCCATGGGATGGCGCTTCATGTTCATATGTGAGTAAAGGCAGGTGGCCCAATACTTTTGGCAATATAGTGTAGTTTGACAAGGGAACAGACTAACTCAAATTACATCCCAGAGTAAAATGCATTGCGTGAGCGCAGCGCTTTGCAATTTGTTTATTTCCATCTGAAGTGTTGTCGTCTCTGACAGGAAGTCAATTTCTGACTTAACCTTGCTCTCGTTTCCTTTGTGAGAGAAGAAAGACGTCTGTCTCGATGCGGTCACGCAGTGCGTCTTCATGCGCATGCAAATACTGTTTTGACTCGTAAAGATGGACCCCGGTTTGACGGACCTCCTGAGTGATGCATTTTCAGGTAAGCAATAGGGGAGAAAAAGGTTAGTTGTCAGTTTACTCGGGTGTGAATTTCTCGTCATCAAAACATCTTTTAATATCATGAGAAAGAAGCTTAAAGTGTTTGCTTGAAATCTTATTTTCCAACTCCTTGTAACAAAGAGGTAAACTAAAAAAAAAGACACTTTGACATATTGTGACAACAAACCAATCATAGGATGGTTTTCAAACACTAAAAGGTGTTTTTTTTTAATGGGAAAAATATATTTTAAAGGCAAGACGATTAAACCAAATCAGAAAATGTAATTGTTGAGAACTGCCCGACTTCATGTAATTTAAGACAAAATGTGCAAGGAACATGAACAGGAAACAAACCTCTAGAGACCAACCTATGGTATATGTGGTATGCATAAATATAGGAGCAAATTTCGCAACTGTGTAATGACTTGTTTGCTGCAGTAGATGGTAATATTTTAAACCAAGGATATTCAGTTCAATTGTTCTAAGGGCCACATTTTCAGGACACTAAGGACCAGGGGGACAAAGTTCTCCTTTCACTAGGGATGGAAACAGAATTTGGTATACTTGTATAGCTACCAACCCAGGTATCTACTGTACTACCAGGTATCATCAATTTACGTAAAATCAAACGGTGTTGTATTTCAATACCCCCTGTTGCACGTGACGTCACGTTCGGTTGCAGACTTGGTTTAAAAAAGGCTTAAAAACCCTTCTTTTTAAAAAAAAAAAAAAAAAAAAGACTTTTTTTAGATATATGCATTAGCTATTTGGCTGTTCTAGTTTTTTTTTTTTTTTTTTTTTATTATCTTTTTTTTTTTTTTTAATACACTGTAGCACTTTGAGGTTGTTTACTCAATGTAAAGTGCTTTTTACAAATAAAATCTATTATTATTATTATTATTATTTGGTGGGGAAACAACCAGTTAGCACTTGGAGCAGACTCAGCCAGACTGCCTCTAAGTAATGTTAGTATTTTACATACCAGCAGAGCAACAAGAGGGCGCTCAAACTACTTTTTAAAATGTGCAAGTTCAATGCTAATTTACATTGGATTTGCCATACACGTGCCACTGATTAGCATTAGCAATTTCACATGGCGATTTCAACTCCTCCCAATTTGGTAATAAAAAAATACAACTAAAACGCAGGTTACAATCAAACGGCTGGGGCCTCCTGTGACAACAGTTGTGTTCTTACTAAAAATAGACGTACATTCCAATCCAGAAAATTAAGTATGCCAGAAAAATTCCGATGTATTAAAGTGTGTGCATGCAAGAAGCCAAGTACATTTCTTTTTTACATCGCAATAAACTTGAAATTGGTCAGCAGGAAACTCCCCACAGCCCGGAAAAAAGAATAGTATTGGAAGTGAAGGTCCATTAGGTCCATATTTTGTTCAGGAGGGAACACACAGATGCTAATACAAATAATAACAAATTAAAAAGATGGTTTGACAAAAACAGACAATTTTTTAATCTCAGTAAAACTAAAATATTGCAATTCGGTAACCGTAAAAGAGAAAGTTAAACATAAATACAAATAGACGAATATTAAAAGAGTAAAATAATCCACATTTTGCATGTAATAATAGATTAAAATATTAACTGGAAATCTCATTAAAAAATATAAAAAGTTAAAAGTTAAAGTACCAATGATTAGGTGTGGTGAAATTATCCTCTGCATTTGACCCATCACCCTTGATCACCCCCTGGGAGGTGAGGGGAGCAGTGAGCGCCCGGGAATCATTTTGGTGATTTAACCCCCAATTCCAACCCTTGATCCTGAGTGCCAAGCATGGAAGTAATGGGTCCCATTTTTATAGTCGTTTGGTATGACTCGGCCGGGGTTTGAACTCACAACCTACCGATCTCAGGGCGGACACAACATAAAGTGGCAAGAAATATGTCAATAATAAACAAAGCAAAATATCCTCTGGACCAAAAATCTCTCTATATTCTCTCTACTACTCGCTAGTGTTACCATATCTGAGTGATTGTGCAGAAATATGGGGAAATAACTACAAAAGCACACTTATTCACTTAGCATATTACAAAAAAGAAAGATCAGTTAGAATAATACTCAATGAGTGACATAAAGTGATTACAAATACATTGGAGGCAGCCACCACAGTTGACATACTTCACACACACAAGTGACAATTTCACTGTGATTGATGTTTTAAAGCTAATGAAGATTTTGGCAAAATAAGGGTAATAATTATTATTTTTTTGGTCGTTCTTTGTATTTTTTTTAATGATTATTGCGCCGTCGGGTGCGTGTTAGAGTCCCTGTTGGTCACTAACACTGCAGGAATGTAGCAGCAGAGTGCGTCAAATACAACCGTAAAATTATACTTTCATGAAATAAAAGAACGTTTTATTGTGATTTTATGAGCTGGAGAATTCTAGATTATTTTGGTTTGTTTCGTCAGAAAAACTAACGTCAAAATGACAGCAATTGCATGCATCTGGGCACAGCTGCACACTTCCTTGGTAGTAGTCATGGCGCTTGTTTTTAGTTGGGTTTAGTTAGGTTTCATCTAGTGGTACGCCAAAAAATCACTTGATTAAAGTACAGTGGGTTTTTTCCTATACTCAAACATAGTGTTACTGTTCAATCTGTGTGTAATGTTACAGTGGGCAAAAAAATTGAATATACCTCTGCCTTATTTTTTATGTTTTTGGAGGTGGTACTTGGTGAAAAAAAGCTTGAAAACCACTGTAATCAAGGATAAAATAATGAATGAATAAAAATGTTAATGTTATTTTCTGAAGTACTAAAAACATCTAGTGCAAAGAAATCCCACATCGTAAGGGTAAAACATTTATTTTTGACCTGATTTTGATTGATTGATTGATTACAAAAAGTCCTCGCACCTCAAGTTCAGTCATCTTATTCTAGAGAGGATTATGTGCAGCTGTGGTCAAAAGTTTACATACTCTTGTAAAGAACATAATGTTAAGTTAAGTTAAAGTTAAAGTACCAATGATTGTCACACACACTAGGTGTGGTGAAATTTGTCCTCTGCATTTGACCCATCCCCTTGATCACCCCCTGGGAGGTGAGGGGAGCAGTGGGCAGCAGCGGTGCCGCGCCCGGGAATCATTTTTGGTGATTTAACCCCCAATTCCAACCCTTGATGCATGGCTGTCTTGAGTCTCCAATAATTTCCACAACTCTTATTTTGTTGTGATAAAGTGATTGGAGCACATACTTGTTGGTCACAAAAAACATTCATGAAGTTTGGTTCTTTTATGAATTTATTATGGGTCTACTGAAAATGTGACCAAATCTGCTGGGTCAAAAGTATACATACAGCAATGTTAATATTTGGTTACATGTACCTTGGCAAGTTTCACTGCAACAAGGCGCTTTTGGTAGCCATCCACAAGCTTCTGGTTGAATTTTTGACCACTCCTCTTGACAAAATTGGTGCAGTTCAGCTAAATGTGTTAGTTTTCTGACATGGACTTGTTTCTTCAGCATTGTCCACACGTTTAAGTCAGGACTTTGGGAAGGCCATTCTAAAACCTTAATTCTAGCCTGATTTAGCCATTCCTTTACCACTTTGTGACGTGTGTTTGGGGTCATTGTCCTGTTGGAACACCCAACTGCGCCCAAAATCCAACCTCCGGGCTGATGATTTTAGGTTGTCCTGAAGAATTTGGAGGTAATCCTCCTTTTTCATTGTCCCATTTACTCTCTGTAAAGCACCAGCTCCATTGGCAGCAAAACAGGCTGAGAGCATAATACTACCACCACCATGCTTGACGGTAAGAATGGTGTTCCTGGGATTAAAGGCCTCACCTTTTCTCCTCCAAACATATTCCTGGGGATTGTGGCCAAACAGCTAAATTTTTGGTTTCATCTGACCAACAAGTATGTGCTCCAATCACTCCATCACAAAAAATAAGAGTTGTAGAAATCATTGGAAACTCAAGACAGCCATGACATTGTTTTTTACAAGTGTATGTAAACTTTTGACCACGACTGTAGGTGAGCTCTGATCCTGATTCCGTGAATTACCATGTCACAATTTAAGAAAGACAGCGCCCTCTGGTGTCGAGATACAATGTGTGAATGCAAAAAGGTGATGACAATGATTTGGGCTCTTACAGTAACATCATTCCCTGACGGGGACTTTGAGACTTTGAAGCTGGATGAAAGTGATGGAGGAGAGACGAAAGAGGCAGGCCAGGAAGAAATTTATGACACAAGAAATGTGTGTGTTGAGGACACTGCACACACACATGAAGATGTAAATGTTCAGACCCATGAAGACAGCTTCCATGGAACACCTGAGGACATCCACAGGAACCTGGAAGAGGAATATGACGACTCGGCAGAGGAGGAGAAAGGAATGGCAGATTTCTTATCAGTGCATGATGTCACCTGTAGTCCAGAAAATAGGGAGGAGTTTGATAAGGTGCAAGGTCTAATCCTGGACAACCGTCAAGATGAAGATGTGAGTGAGGATTTTGTGACTATTCCTAAAAGTGATGAAGGAAATGAAAAGAAAGAAGAAAAGACGCAAGTGGACTCATTTCATACAAAGGTTGAGGTAAAGGAAAATGTGGAAGAACTAATAGCTGATGTCCACAAGATGAAAGATTTCTCAGGTGAGGAGCACCAAGAGGCAGGAGAAAGCTATGCAGATTATCCCTCAGATTTCTCTTCATGTGAATATGTAGAACATGAAGCAGAACGATGTTTCCAGGGGAGCACTGACGACATTGCGTCAAAAATACCCGAAAGAGCAGAAGATGCTGAAATGTTAGACCTGAACGTCCCTCCACACCTTGAGAATGAGGTCACCATGTTGGCTCAATGCGAAGAAGAGCAGGAAAGAATTAAGGCCTTTTTCAGGTTTTATAACGACAGCGACAGAGAGCATGAAAGAGAAGGTAAGATCACATGACACCCGTGATGTCAACATAAAAAATGAGTTATGTGTATTTGTTGTGTGCATAGGAAGGGAGACCAAAGTTCAGTTTTGCACAAAACCAGTGTCTGGAGTCTGCCAATATAACAGGTAATCTACTTACTGTTGTTGTTATTATTACTAATAGCTGATTTGTTCGGAGATACCCCAAAAATAATTGATCCCTGCATTTTCAGCAGTGAGTCCCTCAGCAGCTCAGAGGAGGAGCAAGGCCTGAAAATGGTAGAAGAACCTGAAGTAAGAATAACGAGCTCTATACTTTTCATTTTAGAAATGATATTATTCACAGCATTAGTAGGCCTCATTGATTCAATCTCAAGTGGGCTACTGTACAAGGTAAATCTGCATTCTTCTCCTCTTGACCAACTTGGCCTTAGTTTGTACAATAGGGGGTGGTGAAGTCACAGAAATAGGGGATGAAGAAGAAAGCAGAGTACAATCATTGGTACTTTAAAGGCCTACTGAAATGAATTTTTTTTATTTAAACGGGGATAGCAGATTCATTCTATGTGTCATACTTGATCATTTCGCGATATTGCCATATTTTTGCTGAAAGGATTTAGTAGAGAACATCGACAATAAAGTTCGCAACATTTGGTCGCTGATAAAAAAAGCCTTGCCTGTACCGGAAGTAGCGTGACGTCGCAGGTTGAAAGGCTCCTCACATTTCCCCATTGTTTACACCAGCAGCGAGAGCGATTCGGACCGAGAAAGCGACGATTACCCCATTAATTTGAGCGAGGATGAAAGATTTGTGGATGAGGAGCGTGAGAGTGAAGGACTAGAGTGCAGTGCAGGACATATCTTTTTTCACTCTGACCGTAACTTAGGTACAAGGGCTCATTGGATTCCACACTTTCTCCTTTTTCTATTGTGGATCACGGATTTGTATTTTAAACCACCTCGGATACTATATCCTCTTGAAAATGAGAGTCGAGAACGCGAAATGGACATTCACAGTGACTTTTATCTCCACGACAATACATCGGCGAACTTTTAACTACACACAGACATAACTAGATAGACCACACCCCTTTACGTTACACGTCAACATAAGCCTAAGGTAGTATAGGGGCAAAGTGTCAGAATATTATTATTGTTATAGACAGCACGGAAACGAAAACAACAAGAATACTAACAGTGCTGCATACGGTTGCAAAATATGCAATACACTATCTTTCGTACGTACGTTTTTTTTAACAATACAATAAAATGGGTATTAATAGCATGTTTTCGCATTGTAAATAAAGTACACCGCATAAAAATCAATAGAAAAATAAGCAGGTTATGAGTTATGAGTTATTTTCACTGTACAAATTTCATAGCTGACAGAAATTTCACTAACAAGTTATCTTTGTGTATTTCTGCTCCTAAAATGAATCTGGCAGTCATTTCCCATAATATCAGTGTATATGAGTAATGGCTAGATAAGTAACTGAACTTAAAACGCCCCCTTTCCCTCCCCAGACTAAATATGCCGCCCCATTCTGGTGTAACGTCATCTATTCTACAGAACCAGAGCTCATTCTCTGCATAGACAGTGTGGACAAAGGCACATTAAACTATTATTTTGATTACTTAACTGCATGTTTTTGTCGCCCTGGGCCATGGTTACTTCAAAACTGATAGGGTTAACATTATGAGTAAAAAAGAAATATAAGATGACCACCATTTCCGGACTTCCTTGCCCTTCCAAATATGTTCCCTCGTGCTCTTCCAGCATTTCCTCAAGCATCTTGAGGAAAACATCAGTAGAAGAGGATGCGAAATAGAATACGAGCAGCTTAACCTCCTTCGTATCTTGCTAAGTGTGCTCTTTTTTCTTTGTTTTTCCCCAGGTTCTGACTCAGTATTTAAAAACTCTGACCAAAACCCATATTCTCATAAATCAGAATCGTTAAAATAATTGCTGCAAATTACACTCCTCTTGCCTCAATTGGACTGGAGAGGTCCATACTTTCCTCATATTGCCATCATTTGGAAACGTATGCAGGCTGACCCTTTCTTTAGTTGTATTGATACAACCTGCAACAATGCATCTGGCAGACATATTTGATAATTCCTCCATACGCTGAGCGAAAATAATATATAAAAGATGCCACCTAAACACATACTACGCAATATGAAATTTCACATAGTCTTCTGTAGGTAGCGTCAGCAGGCTAATGCAGGCCCGCCCACATTTTGGAACTAAAAGTAAGCGTTCCAAAATGTGCTGAAACAAGTCTAAAATCACTATCATGTAATTATTTTTTTATTTCTTGGGAGGGTGTTACCTGTAGACATTTTAAAATCCAGAACCATGAAATAAGTGCCAATGTTGTCAGCATTAAAGGGGCCTTGAAAATGGGAAAGTAGCCCTTGCCAAGATGGCCGCCACTTGACTGTTCGCTATATGTCAATAAATCAATCAAAGTTTACTTATATAACCCTAAACCACGAGTGTCTCAAAGGGCTACACAAGCCACAACGACATCCTCGGCTCAGATCCCACATCAGGGCAAGAAAAAAACTCAACCCAATGGGATGACAATGAGAAACCTTGGGGGGACCGCAGATGTGGGGACCCCGCCCCGCCCCCCTGGGCGACCGGTGCAATGGACGTCGAGTGGATCTAGCATAATAGTGTGAGAGTCCAGTCCATAGTGGATCTAACATAATAATGTGATAGTCCAGTCCATAGTGGGGCCAGCAGGAGATATAGGTATTTAACTCAAAAGAAAACAAAAAGAAAATCCCATTCCTGCCTTACTTCCGTTTCTTTTGGAAGTCAATTTTAACATCTAAAAATAACACTTTCTGGATGATAATTTTCCAGAAGAAGCTGAGCAGCAATTATGGCACTTCCACAACATGAACATCTTACAGTATACGTACAGGACCCATTTAACCATGCATTAAAAATACACAGGATGTTGAAATGTTTTGTCGCCATGCAGGAATGGATGGAGCGACCAAAAAGTCTGCAGATTAAAAGAGATTCTCCATCAGGCGCTTTAAAACATGAGACAAACATCAACAACACTCAGTTGTGCAAAAGCAGACATGAGGTGATGTTAACATTGATATTAAAATATTCATTTATCTTGCCTCTTGTTTATTTTGATTTTGTTTTCCCTCAGTATCCAAGATTGCTGAAGCTAATGCTGATCACGAGTCTGGTGACTCTAATAGGCCTGCTGATGTTTTGGTTGGCTGTACACCAAATGGACTGGCTTGCTTTATGTGTCTTCTTTTAGGGTGAAAGGGGTGTATTTTTGATTTTTTTTTTTTCATGGCTACACTTTGAGTGCATTGATGTGTAAAACTATAGCTTGATAATCATGTGTCCTTGTGCTGTAATATATATTTGTTACAAAACAAAAGTATATGACTGTAAGATAATGTTTGCATATGTACAACTTTAATTTGCATTTCAATGTAAAATTGGAGAATAGTAGCTTTAAGCCCGCAGACTGCAGTGTTAACTCATAACATATTTTTATTTTAAGTGATTTTTATTGTTTGTCATCCATGGTGCAAAGTTAGATGAACAATTCATATCAGTAAGCAAAGGCTATATTAGATTTGTTTAACCCTTAAAGTATATTGGAGATTTCATCTTTCAGGCAAATTGTTCTAGTTTTGGTCATAACTTTGGTTGTTACTGTGAATATACTTTTTTCCCCCCTAGGACAAATTTTTTTCATGTTCAATTTTAATATTTTTGTTTCAAATTCTTTCATATTTCAATGATACACTGAGAAATTATTTTAGATCAGAACAAAAAAGTCCTCCTGGAATCAGGTGTGTATAAATAAATTCTGTATTCATATTTTTTTTTCCATATTTTCCTCCAAAATAAAACCCTGAAATTAGAAATGCATGGTTGTATTGTGTAATACCTGTGCAGTTAATAATATTTGCTATAATGGTGGGGACTTTATTGTCCAATGACACCAAAAAGCTATTAGGTTTGGAATCTTGACACAGCAAAACATAAACCAATGCATCACAATTAGTTGTATTACTACAAGTCGGATCTTTATCTCAGTGTCACAGCTCTTTTACATTTACTGCATGGATGATGATAACTCATGTTATGCTATTTTTGACAATTGGATCAAAATTGTCATTCAAAATGTAAAGTAAAAAAAAAAACATGACATGTTAGCTATTTTTTTTATTATAAACCCCGAATGCAGCTGGGATAGGCTCCAGCAACCCCGAAAGGGACAAGCGGTGGGAAATGGATGGATGGATGGATGGATTCCCAATTTTTTTAAATACAATTTTAACTCCGAGGACTTTTTAGTCCTGGTGACACTTAATTTATTTTTTATTATTTATAAGACTCGGTTAATCCATTCAAATTAGTAATACAGTAGATGTGACACTTGGAAAGGCTCAATTATGTGTATTTTCATAATAAAAGGACGGTAATTCTAAATGTGTTGCGGTAATGTCTTTTTTTTTTTTTACAAAAAAAAAAAATACAATATAAATATTGAAAAAAAGGTTGTCTCTGAATAGAAAACTACGGAATTTAACTGAAGAGTATACAAATATAATGAGATCTAAGTATGTAGATATGATGCAAATATGCCCTACGTGCAATACCCACCAAAGGCCTCTTAGTGGCGCTGCATTTAGAAAAAATAACGGCTTAAGGCTGACACGGAAGTGAATACACCCGTTGGCGCAATTGTTTTCTCTATCGGGTCTAAAAAAAGGGGGCGGTAAACCGACTGTTCGCCACATAAGGAAGTTCCCGACTGCCAACAGTACAGCAAAAGCAACGCCCCGTTTTCTCCAGCGCTGCCATGGTGGTTGTTTTTTGAAAAAAACTCCCTGCAGTTACTATACGGTCTTACAGTAACTAAATATTAATATAAGCATAATGCATAAACTAAACAACAAGTCTGCGCAGGAGATAAGCGACCTGCTTGATGAGTACGGGATAAAACACGGGCCTGTTGTCGGTAGGCACTGAATGCTACATTGTTTCATCGTGGTAGCTTAGGCTACGCCGCTTACGAGTGTGCTATGCTCAACCATGACCTTATAATGTGCCTTTTTTTAATAAATATAACCTTCTTATACTCTAGAGTCTACCCGAAATCTGTACTTGAAGAAACTTAAAGAAGCAATGGTCAACCCGAAACGAGCTGCACCATCGGACAAAACCTACTACAGAGAAGAAGGTAATGTTGATTAATAAACACATATAGGTGATATTAACCCTTAACTAATGTGTTGCTGCGACTGCTTTATAATCAAGGATGGTTTAAATATGTGCGCTATCAACTTTTCACTGCAAACAGTTGTATAATAGGGACATAGAAGTTGAAGTTGTTAATGGGTTCAATTGCACAATAATCCATTTTTAGCTGAGTTAATCAAGCTTGACGTTTATTTACATAAGCTAAGAAGTGCCCAACATGCCCGAAACTCATTTACCAAAATGTTTTGTTTTTCAGAGGAAGAAGTTACATACCTTTACAGGACACCTGTAAGTACATTTGTATGATCACACTTGAAATCTCTATTGCTGGCTTGCAACTGTGTCAGGTTTGGACTTAGGGGCAAACATTCAGTAGCTCCTGTTTTGTTTTTTTAGCACCCAGCTACACACATGTCCGTGTTAGGAAGGCTTACAGGCAAAAATGCACGCTGGATATCTTGAGTGGGGTGCTGGTTAGCGCCTTGCATGGCAGCTCCCGCCATCAGTGTGTGAATGTGGAAATACTGTCAAAGCGCTTTGAGTACCTTGAAGGTAGAAAAGCGCTATACAAGTATAACCCATTTATCATTTATTTATTATATCTTCATAATATAGCTAAATTAGACAAGAGGGGAGCCATACACTCTTAAGAACACATACTTATGACAAGATTTAAGAGTTCAAGAAGTACAAAAGTCCATCCATCCATTTTCTACTGCATGTCCCGTTAGTGGTCGCGGGGGGTGCTGGAGCCTATCTCAGCTGCATTCGGGCGGAAGGCGGGGCACACCCTGGACAAGTCGCCACCTCATTGCAGGGCCAACACAGATAGACAACATTCACACTCACATTCACACACTAGGGCCAATTTTAGTGTTGCCAATCAACCTATCCTTTTATTTTATTTTTAAATACTGCATCATACTGTATGTGTATATATTGTATCTGTTGATGTAGTCCGAAAAAAAAATAAATTCAAAAACCATACCAAAAAAAAGAGGCCGATAGGGATAAACATCAAAATGCCAAATATCGGACCGGCGATAGTGTACACCCATGTGATTAAGTCTGAGGCGAACAGGAAGTGACATCATTTACAGCCCAGCAATCGTTCTATGTATTTTTTCCTCTTGCTTGCCTTAAACATCGTTTCTAATTGCGGTAGGTTAATAGTCCATTTCTGCACTGAATACATCATCTTTTGTCCTTTTTATAGACCCGGAGTAATGTTCCAGAGGACAAGTAAGTTACATCAAATTTTCATTTAAATGTATATTTGTAGTTTTAATTACTAATGTGTGTGTATTGTTTTTTACAACAGTAGGCTTCACATGAGGTCAAGACCAGAGTGGACTGAAAGAGAAACTGAACCAGAGTAAGTTTGTCTCCCACCTAAAATAAAAACCGCATTTTTGCGTGTTGAAGTTTCAGATCAAACGTAACTTCAGTCCACAGAACGATGGCATCATTTTGTACTGTTTTGGGTCAAGATGAGCACTAAGTTACTGACAATGTATAACAACCACCTATTGTGTTCTCTCTATAGACACTACACTTACAACAAAGGCTATCCGTACACTAACTCAACACCCAAAACATCTAGAGAGGCTCCTCCACAACCCGAGTCAACCCGCTTCGTCCCACTCTGGGTCCAGTTGGTGTTCTTCCTCATTGCAGCGGTGTTCCTCTACCTTGTCTTCTCCAGTATGGAGACGAATGCATACACCAATAAGTTGCAGTAATTCTCATAAGAAAGAAAAAAACTCAAGTCCGGTTTATTGGGCTGTTTTACTTAAAGATGACATATATATTTTATCCCAAAATGTTTTATTTTGTTTAATGATGTCTTTGTAATCTAAGTAAGTGTCCAAAATGTGTCACTAAGCTTCTTCATTGTGCAAAATCTTTGCATGAACGTAGAGCTCATTGGTATTGTTCACTGTTTTCACACTTTATACTGTTTGACTATTTTTAAACAAACATAAGTGCCTAAGTGGTTAAGGAAGGAAAAGCACTTAATTATAAAATGTTCTGTGTTGTTGTGTCAGGAAAAGTAAAGTATTTGTTCCACTGTATCAATAATTCAGGTGTTTTGATACAAAACTAATAATGTGGCTTGATTATTTTTGTTACTGCATGATCACAAGTATGCAAACAACACATGTAATGTTTTAACTAATAGCAAAAGAAGGAAAAAAAAAACTGTGTGCAATGTGATGAAGCTCTGATATTTCATATGATACTCAATTAAACAGCTTTAAATGCATTCAACTCAACAATCGCATTTTAATTAGGAGTGACTTAATACGTTTTAGTACAGTGGAGTACATAGACATTTCCTAGGCGGGTTTGGTAGAAAAACAATACAGTTGAGGTGTAAAACCGAAGTATACAACATGTCAGTGGTGTTTGTCATTAGTATAAATCAAGTAACAACTGAAATGTTGAAAACCACAAGTAGCAGCTGTTGAGATGCCTGCCTTAACACTGAGTTGAGACAACACTCACTTTGAACACAAAGGGCTCTCGTTAAGTCATCTGAAGTGCAAGGTATGTGAGATTTACATTCATTTAGAAATTGTTTGAAAACAGTTGAAACAAAAGTCCAGTCTGCCAGGCCTAAATTAAACAAGTCAAAAGGTTAAATCTGTATATGTGCCACTAACCACTCGTCATAGCAGGGGTGCAAATTAAGGCCCTACCCAACATATTGCTTGTCCCTCTCGGTCGTTTTAAGGAACACCAAGTTTTTTTATGTGAATTAACAAGCTGTTTGAAGTTAAATATTTGGTCATGTGCTTACTGCATGCAGAAAGCCAGAGTGTGACTAAATAATCTTAAAAGGGTCATATTTTGCAAAATCCACTTTTCTTGCTGTTTTTTTTTTGTATCTGGCATCCATATAAATGTCATAAATGTTGCCTTGTTCCAAACGAGCTGTTTGAGATTTGCCCAGATTTGTGACATACGCCAACTGCGGATATCTCCATACCAGGTAAATGATTTAATGAGTCAGCTATTTTTATTTCTCATCGCGTGTGTGTAGTTTGAACGAAAATTGTGTTATTTGTTGTATTAACCAGCACGGGTCAAAACATCAACCTCGTCTGAAGAAGTGCCTGCTTAAAGTTTTGTGTTTCCTGCCAATGTGCCTACAACACAGAGAGCGGTTTTACCAACCTCTGCTGACAAAATACAAAAGGATTTTTCAAAAACTACTTTTTGTGGAGACAATGAAGCGGTAAATCAAATAACAGTAGTTTTGACAATTTGTAATGATACATTAGCGCAGTGGTCCCCAACCACGGTACCGGTCCATGGATCGATTGGGACCGGGCTGCACAAGAAATTATAGAAAATTAAAAAAACAATTTTATTTTTTATTTATTAAATCAACATAAAAAACACAAGATACACTTACAATTAGTGCACCAACCCAAAAAACCTCCCCCATTACACTCATTCGCACAAAAGGGTTGTTTCTTTCTGTTATTAATATTTCTGGTTCCTACATTATATATCAATATAGATCAATACAGTCTGCAGGGATACAGTCCGTAAGCACACATGATTGTATTTTTTTCTTGACAAACCCCCCCACCCCCGGTCTGGTCCGTGGGACACATTTTCAAGCGTTGACCGGTCCACAATCACAAAAAGGTTGGGGACCACTGCATTAGCGTGTACCTGTTGCCGTTTTAACTTATATTTTTCTAACTTACTTACATCATTCTATCTTGTATTTTTTGGTAAGGCCAACAAAACGTACCTTGAGAACTACAAAAATGTCTAATGGGGCGTGGAAACAATCTCAGTCAGCTGGAGGGGACGAGACGTGGAGGAGATCATTTGCATCTAAAAAAGACAGACCCTGAAACAACTACGGTAGTTTTCAAGGTTCTTGAAGATGATTCTTTAAAACCAATGTTTGAGTACCATTATTGGTTGTAAAGAACACAAAGAGGTGTGTTAAATGTAGATTTGACATATAATCTGACCCCTTTAACATAAATAAAACCGAACTACATCAACACAGTAAAGAAGACACCTAAAGAATCCCATGGTTAGATTTAACAGTTTGTGGGATGCTTACAGATGCTGTCATCAGGACACCTGCACTAGTGTGTCACTAACAACGTGTTTGTCGTGTTCACTGGGATGCGTTAAAAGCAGGGATGACATTTCATTTGTTCGCTGTAATTTGTCTTGGCAATGCCATTTGGTGAACCAGGCTAAAGAGAAGGCCCAAAGTGTTCAGATGTTTGTTTTTTATGGCTAGATACAGAAATCTGAACATTTTATGAAATCCAAAACAACATTATCACCAAGTAGAAACCTGGTATGATCCGGACTGTACTGAACTGGTTGTTTTTGTGGATTCCGACCTTTTGGTTCTGTGGTACAGCTTCTGCTGCCTGAATCCAGCATGACCAGAATTTCGGCCCTGCCGACTGAAAGAAAAAAAGTGAGATTATTGTAGTCTCCATGACTTTCTGTATTTCTCTTTGCCCTTTTAAATATTTCACTGTTGCAGTGCATCAAAGTAAATGCTGTAGTACACTTCAGGGTGGCTTTTTTGCAACAATTAACAGCAGAATAGCAAGATGTGGAATATGAAACAGATTTACAATCAACTTAAATTCATTCACAACAAAACATAAAAAATCATTGCATACCTTCAGCCATGCGCTAGCCTGCGTACGCCATCATAGCTTGTTAACTGATAAGGCAACATATGTGTTTTCCACACCTGTAGATAGAAAATGATATTTACAGATTTTTTTAAATATTTTTTTGCCTCTATACACCATTAAAAATAAACCCATCAATATGTAAATACAGTGACATAATTGTTTGGATAACTACAATGAGTGATAATTCTAGCTTCAATGGCGCCCTTGGCTAGTCACCCTTTTAGTGTGAAATTTAGGTATAACTTTCTCTGATGCTGGAGTCTCAACCAATCCCACACATAGCAAGGGGCATTCACGAACATCGGCACTGCGAAAACCAACATATGCACTATAATGGAAATCCGAACTGATTCAATTATTTCATTGATAGACAAGCAACTTTTTCTGAATATGATTTCATAAAATGAGAAGGTTCTGGGTTCGATTCTCAGGCTTGGGCTCTTTTTGAGTGGTAGAAAATGGATGGATGGATGGAAAAGGAAAACAAAAATCTGTCCAACACAACATATGAGTTTAATGGAACTAAGCCAACACCATTATGCATTGCAATTAGCAACAACACTGAAACAAATGGCATCGTTTGACAGCAGGTAAGGCGAGACAGTCGGTTGAAATAAAATTGCTTTTGCCGTTCCTGCCGGTCGCTTTTTTCTTCATACTGAGCTCGCAGCAGCCAATGTCATCTCACAAGATGCTCGGGTGCCGTAACTGTCTATCAAGTGACGAAAGTGGCGTCATAGTGAAGAGAGATAATTGCTAATTTTTAGGTCTATTTTTTTTAATGGCTGGCTGGTGATCGACAGACACATCCTTTGCGATCGACCGGTAGCTCTCAATCTACCCGATGGGCGCCCCTGCTGTAGCGTGTAAGAAAGGGAATACATATATAACTTACATGATCGGGTTTCCCGCTCCAGTTCAGAGGGCCTTTTTTCCTTGTTGCACAGCACTTTGGCCACAATGACGATTATGATGACAGCTACAACAAATGTCAGACCAGAAACAAGCCAGCTGATCACCACTGGACTCAGAACTGGATCTGGGTCTAAAAGGGAAAATTAGTTTTACATTGAAGAACAAAGTTCACAAGCACTAAGTGAAAAATAAAAGTGTCACCTTTTATAGCGATGGGCAGAGCCTGGCTCTCTCTGGAGATAAATGTGCGCCCCCCCAGCTGCACTCGATACAGGCAGTAGTAGTAGCCCTCATTGGAGCTTTGGGCGCTGGGGAAGGTGAAAGTGACGGAAGGGGCGAGGGCCGGCAGAGACTGCCGCACCGTGCCGTTGGAGCGGATAAGCCGCAGCTGAAAGGAGCCTCCGGGGTACTCCTGCTGTGTGGAGCATGTGATGTTAAAACTGTGGCCCTTAAGGACGGAACCAGCCGGGGCGTCAGACGACGTGTTGTACCAGTGTTGGGGAGTCAGGAGCTCCACTGTGACCACACACAATAAGAAAACAAAATAGGAAAGTTAAAGTGAATGTCACACCTCTACAAACAACATTTAGGAGTACGCGATAATTATCAGTCTTGTGACGTCACACCAATACAACCAATAAAATAAAAAAAATATTCCTCAAATGAGTTGAGATTACCCATACGGAGCTGTAGGTGGGTTAGGATGAACAAATCCGGCGCTTCAACCTTGTAGGAGGTCCTAAAATTCCCCTGAGCTCACAGTGTAAACAAACATGGCGTCGATCCTGCGGGATTTTATTCAGCTGTCTTTCAGAGGAAGACAGCCCACATGCCGCCTGCACCAAATGCCCAGCAAACACATAAAAATAAAAACTATCTTAAACACATCAGGTCTCATCAGCCACTCCGAAACGCCACCAGAACCCATGTCCAAAAACCTATGAAGATGTTTGCGTCACCAAGAAGCTGCCCAAAGCCAGCAGCAAAGAAAAACCATTGGCCGATCCTACTGCCGCTGCATCCAAAAAATGAAAAAAGCACACTGATGACCCTAGGGCCAAGGATATCTGCAATTTCTTCATGGAAATAATGGCGCAACGGCTGGACGCCTACCACCATCATTGAAGACAATGGATCCCAATGGCCACCACACCACCCAAAGCCATGGTTTGTACTTCTGAGCGGCTGCTTTTTCAGATGTACGTTTGCTATCAAAATGCAACGTGATCGCCACACTCCTGCACACACTGGTACATGGAAATAAAAACATACCCTTCAAAACTGATTTATGGTTGGGATGTTAGTCATTGCGTCATCATAATGGTGATCTAATAACTCTACAGGTACAGTTTGTCAAATCCACCTTTGTCTGAGTCTATCTTACCTCTAGGTGTGCTGCACAGACTACACTTAAATCAAAATTTTAATATAAGCCATATAAATAGGTATATAATATGAGTACAGTATCTGTATCGGTCTTTAGAAACCGAAAGTTATCTGTATCGGCTTGAAAAAATACTACATTTGCTACTTTCAGTCCTTTTCATGTACTAAAACAGAAGGAGTCAGACCTCGAATTGCCAAGTATTTGTTACCTAGGAAAAGCAGTGAAATAGACTGATCTGTGATTCTAATAACTACAAGACACAAGATCGAGAATTTTAAGAAACCAAAACATACAACAACAGCTGGAGCATATGTAAAATGGGTTGTACTTGTGTGTCCGTTGTGTCCTTGAGCAAGACACTTCACCCTTGCTCCTAATGGGTCCTGGTTAGCGCCTTGCATGGCAGCTCCCGCCATCAATGTGTGAATGTGTGTGTGAATGGGTGAATGTGGAAATAGTGTCAAAGCGCTTTGAGTTCCTTAAAAAGGTAGAAAAGCACTATACTGTACAAGTACAACCCATTTACCATATGTGGCACTTGGGCCGCAACAATAAATCGATTAAAGGGACCCCATTACGAAAAAACAACGTTTCTTACTTATTGGTACCTGCTGTAGTGAATGTGGGATTGACATAAGTCCCGAAAATTTGAAATCAAATCGTGGAAACATTGTGGAGATCTTTATCAAACAATCTTTCCTTCCTTCATACTTTCTCCAAACGAGCCGTTTGAAATTTGCCCAAATTGTGACGTTTTCCCATTGACACATTTTGCCTCTTAACATAGCTGCAGTTAGGTTAGCAGTTATTTTTCTCTCTTTCAAGCTGCTCAAATTGATTGAAAAAATGTGAAGGCAAAAAAGTGCGACAGGAACCAGCAAAGAAGTCGATTGCCCCCACCAGCAGAAAAAGTGTAAATGGTTGATAGTTTTAGCCTGACCGAATAAGTAACTCACCCACAGTAATGTTGACAGAGTTGCTGGGTGGTGAGCCGAGCAACTGAGAAGGCGAGCTGCCTCTGATACTGTAGCGACAACTATAGCTGCCCTGCTGGAACGTCTCAATGTCGGACACGGTCAGCTCCACCCGGGTCTGGCTTTGGTCCACCCTCTGAGTCACCACGGGTTTGGACAGGCCGTTCTTATACAGGTGGAAGTCACTGATGTGAGCCAGCAGGACGCTGCAGCTGAAGCGAACTGCCTCCCCGGCAGAGAACACATTGTAGGGTGATAATAGGGAGAGGATGGGCATGAAAAGTGTACCTGTGGGCATAGAGATGTGTAAATACTGAGCTGAAAGATGTATATCACAGCATATCAATCCCTAGTATTGTGTGTGTGAAAGATGTCTATAAATTAGTGCGTCTCTCCGCAAATTCTTTAAAAACTAATTGGTACTAGCGTGTCTCACCTGAGCATGTTACTCCTGCGTCATTGTCATGTGTGCAATGGGAGCTACTATGGAGGACGACCGCACAGCGGTTCAAACTGGACTCATGTCCCGAGCACTGGATGTGCCGCAGCCAGATCTCTCCCTTGCCAGGCCCAGACCCTCGGTGGTGGGCAGACTCCGCCAAGCCGCAGGCCAGCTCCAGACACACCACGTTGGCCTCCACGAGGTCCCAGCCGTGGTCACAAACCGTTCCCCACTGGTTGTGTCGAAGGATCTCAACACGCCCGGAACACTTGTTCTCACCATCTGCAAGTCGGATGCTGTCTGTCGAGCAGAAATAACACACAGTGAACTCATTGTACACTACTGAACAAAACGCCAAGTGTGTCATTGCCCAATGATAGAAAGATTTTTTGCCTTTGAGGTCTTGGCATTGTGGATATCTGACAAAAAATGGCATTTAAACCAGTTTAAGGTGCAGATCTGCACCTTCTAAGGCTATGGTCTTAAACATGTCATCAGCTTATATTTCATCAGCTTTAAATAACTTCCTGACTATTAGATTTTTTTTTGCATTTTAATGCTGTACTTGCCAATCTGGTTGCAATACACCAGAGCAAAATGTGTTTTAAGATTTTATTCAGGAGTGCATGTGGTGGAAAGCAGTTTAATCTCAAACTCCAAGCTTACCGAAGGCAGTGACTCTGTCCCGCAGAACACCTAAAAGACCTTTGACAAGATGACAAACACAATCAGCATCAGGCAAATAGATTTACAACAACAGACACACATTAGAAATGCAGTCATAAATAAAAAGACAATACATCCTATATATATTTGCCATTTTAGCCCATTAATGGTGTACCAGTTAGGTTTATTTCACTGCTTTAGAAATCTAGATGGACTTCAATAATAGTTAAAATAGTACAGAAGTCAACAGAACTGCAAAAGTATGCCAAACGTGTGGAGTTATTTTTATACCCATGCTTTAACTTTTAGTGCAGTGATTGTCAAACTGTGGTACGTACTGATACGTGGGGTGTATGTAGTGGTACACCAAAGAATCACTTATTTAAATATTGTAATGACTTGACCCGCGCCCTTATCAAAGGTTTATCAGCCTTACATGGAAGTCGTTACAATCTGACGACTGTAGGTCGTACTCAAGTACAGTCATTTTTTTGACTTAACATTTTTTTTAAAAGGGGCTGTTTGCAACGTTTACACAGATGCATAGAGGGCGCCAACTTTCCAATGTATTTTACACAGTATATCCCGCCCTCTCGGCTTCTCCTACGTAAAGCTGTAATTACGTACGTATATGACACATTACACATTACCTTTATGTGTTGTTAGCTAATAATAGTAATGTGGATAGCTAGCGTTAGCTATTATTGAATGTATATTCTATCATAACAACAACATGACTGCAAATTGTTAGTTGCTTCTCTTGGACTGCTGTTACATGTGTGTGCATACGCTGCCTGCTCGTAAGTGTTGACAATACAGGGTGAGTGACTACGAAGGACCGTTAGGGACATGTGGGAGGAGGTTGTGATTAGCGCACTGCAGGAGCAAAAGGTCACCGCCTCAGTCGATGGTGTTGAGGGCGGACCACCGTCGACTAGGGGCGGGGCATGTGCGGGACGGCGAGACGCAGCTGGCAGGTGATTAGATTTCGCAGGTGGTACGTGTTAATCTGATCATCTGTTGTCTTTAACAGTGAGCGGCCAGCGGAGGAGGAGAGGAGAGAGAGAGACACGTCTGAAAAGATTGTACTGGATATTATAACTTGTAACACATGGTGATTAAAAGGCTTGGTGAAACGGCACGACTGACTCTTGACGTAATATCAGGGGAACGGGTAGGGAACGACCTCTACATCTGGCGCCCAACGTGAAAGAAGAAAGGCTGCGATGTCGTCACCAAGCCCCATAGAGGCGCTGGGACAGCTCTTGGCGGAGGTGTCGACGGCGAACCACCGGCAGAATGAGGCGATGCAGGCCCAAATTGCACAGCAGAGCCAGATCCTGCGAGCGCTCACGGAAAGGTCCGGAGCGGGGACAACCCCAGCAGCAAGGCCGACATTGACGACGGTGGGGATGCACAGGATGGCAGAGACAGAAGACGCGCAAAGTTTCATGGACATGTTTGAGGCGACAGCGAAGGCATGCGCATGGCCGGAGGAAGAGTGGGCGGTGCGGCTGCTACCGTTGCTGGTGGGAGAGGCGCAGCGAGCGGCGCTCAGCCTGCCACCAGCGTCCCGCGTGAGCTACCAGGACATGAGGAGGGCGGTGTTGGACCGGACAGGAGGGTCCAAAGAGGACAACAGACGCCGGTTCCGGACCATGAGACTCGGACAAGTGGAGCGGCCTTTTGCCCTGGGCCAACAGCTGAGAGACGTGGCGACCAGATGGCTACAACCCGGAGGAATAGAGGAGGTGATCGAGCAGATCATCCTGGAACAATTCCTGGAGGCAATCCCGGCGCGGACGTCAGCGTGGGTCCGCTACCATCGGCCACAAGGCGTAGCAGCAGCGGTAGCCTTGGCGGAGGACCACCTGGCCGTACACCGGGAGAAGGGGAAGGAGGAGAAGGCTGCAAGAGGAGCGGAGCGGCCAGTCCCGGCGCCGCGCAGGATGCGGGCGCTGCCAGCAGAAGGAGTCCAGCCGTGGGCACGGCCACGACACAACCCAAGTCTGCTTTCTCCTCCTCAGGGCCAGGCCGCTGCGGACACTGCGTTTCCCCCGCAAACGGCGCCTCGAATGCCGGGGCAGGTGTGCTGGAGGTGTGGGCGGCTAGGACACCTGCAGCGGGAGTGTCCAGCGATGGAAGTGGGGCAGGTGATCCGGGTTGGCGACCCTCCAGCACCCTCCCCCGGGCCAGAAGAGACATACTATGTACCAGTAAGGATACAAGGGAGTATACACCGGGCGATGGTGGATTCGGGCTGCGAGCAGTCCATGATTCACCAAAACCTGGTCCGACCCGGGGCGTTGAGAAAAGCTACACGGGTGCGGGTTAAATGTGTGCATGGGGATATTCACGAGTACCCTATCGTGCCGGTGGACATTTTTTTTAAAGGGGAAAAACATAGTGTTAAGGTGGCTGTAAATTCGCGCCTGGCGCACTCCTTAATCTTGGGAACAAATTGGGCGGGATTTAACGGGTTAATAAAGCAGTGCGCAGGGGTGCGTTCACGACCGGTAGGAAAAGGGAATGTCCGCGCTGTTCTCATCGGCGACGCGAGATTATCCGACGCTGCCGGGGGGAGGGGGAAGGGGAGCCGGCGGGGGCTTCGCAGGAGGTTTCCCCGGTTCCCCAATGGCGCCCCATGGATGATTTTCCACTCGAGCAGTCTCGAGATGACACTCTGCGCGCGACCTGGGACCAAGTGATTTCAATTGATGGGCAGCGGGTTCGCCCGGGTATAGCGCGGGATTTCCCTCACTTTGCATTGATTAGGGATAGATTATACAGAGTGAGTCGTGACACTCAGACAGGGGAGGAAATCACCCAATTGTTGGTGCCAAAAAGCCGTCGGGAAATGATTTTCCAGGCGGCGCATTTTAACCCGATGGCCGGTCACATGGGTTATGGTAAAACACTTAATCGGATAATGGTCCGGTTCTATTGGCCAGGCATTCGGGCAGACATGCGCCGCTGGTGCGCGGCCTGCCCGGACTGTCAACTAGTCAACCCCGCGGCCACCCCTAGAGCACCTTTGCGGCCATTACCACTCATAGAGGTCCCGTTTGAGCGAATTGGCATGGACCTCGTCGGACCATTTCACCCGAGCACCCAGGGATATCGCTTTGCACTAGTCCTGGTGGATTATGCAACGCGCTATCCCGAAGCAGTGCCGCTGCGCTCCATCTCTGCAAAGAGTGTCGCGCAGGCACTATTTCAAGTTATCTCCCGAGTTGGAATCCCGAAAGAGATTCTAACTGACCAGGGCACGTCCTTTATGTCACGCACGTTTAGGGATGATGTTTGATAAGAAATTATCGAGTTCGAGTCTATTATCGAATCCTCTTATCGAACCGATTCCTTATCGATTCTCTTATCGAGTCCAGATAGGTTGTTGTATATGGAAAAAAACACACAATATTTGGTTTAACAAAAGCTCACTTTTATTATATAAGAAAACAATTTAATCTAAAAAATAAATAAATATTGACTGTTGCCCCCCTAAAAAAATAAAAAATAAAAATATTGACTGTTGTTACCCAAAGTATATTAAGTGGGATTTTTCAGAAAAACAAATATATAAGGTAACACAAAAACAACCTGTCTCTGTGATCACTATAGGTGTATAAATAATACTAGTGTTAAATAAAATCAGTCCCTTGGGCACAAAACTGGAAATAATACAGCTCTCCAAAAAGTGCAATTCTGCTGCTATTTGACATAACTGTTTGTTATGATGCTTTGACATTTTTGCACTTTAAAGAAAGAAAGAAAATTCTATGAAGAGAAAAGTTGTTTGCAAATGTGGTTACAATGCTAAAAAATGAAAAGTTAAAGCTAAAAAAAGAAATACACTTTATTGAGTTAACATTATTTCTTTATAGGGGGAAAGATATTATGAGCTAGGGAATATAACAACTACACTACCCATCATGCAACGGGAGTGACGAGCATGCGCGGTAGCCCCGAAAAGTGTTGTTGCATGTCGTCACCCGTGAAAGTAAACGTCAAGAACTCAGCCAACACGCCTCGTCTGCATTATTTATAATTAGACAGACAACACATATACAGTGTGATTTTGTTTTGTTTACAAGGAAAGAAAAACAAAAGTTCATGTCATATATGTATGTGCTGCGGTTGCTATAAGAACGTTGCGACAGCTGCCGTAAAGGAGGTGCGTTGCTATGTTTCCGGTTGGTCGTAAAAGTGTTCGTCATGTGTTTGTAGTCTGCTCAAATCTCCCAGTAAAGTTATTCATTGGATTATACCTTTTGTTTTGAACTTTATTACACCTTGAAGCACTTTTTCCCGTCCATTTTTTTCCTGCTTTCGCTATCTGCGCTTAATGACCGAGCTACGTGACTGATTTCTTGTGATGTCACACGGAGCATTTCTGGTCGGGACGGGATTCGTTCCGAGGGGTTCGAATATAGAACCAACTCTTTTTCTTTACTATAGTGGTCTCGATAACGGGTACAGGTTTTTAAAAAGGGATTCGAGTCCGAGGACTCGGTTCTTTTCTTATCGAACAACCGGGAAAACCGGTTTCGAGTATCATCCCTACGCACGTTAAAGGAGCTGTACGGATTATTGGGGATCAAATCTATTCGGACCAGCGTTTACCACCCGCAGACGGATGGGCTGGTAGAGCGGTTGAATAGAACCTTGAAATCCATGATCCGGAAGTTCGTACACGAGGACAAACCAAATTGGCATAAATGGTTGGATCCCCTGTTATTTGCAGTGCGGGAGGTTCCACAGGCCTCAACAGGATTTTCTCCATTTGAACTGTTGTTCGGCAGGAAGCCGCGCGGGGTACTGGACCTAGTTAAAGAAAGCTGGGAGGAAGGTCCAAGCCCCAGTAAAAATGAAATTCAGTACGTCATGGACTTGAGAGCAAAACTCCACACTTTGGGGCACTTGTCACGTGAGAATTTGCTCCAAGCCCAAGAACGTCAGCAGCGCCTGTATAACAAGGGGACGAAACTCAGACAATTTTCACCGGGAGAGAAAGTACTTGTATTACTCCCAACATCCAGCTCCAAATTACTCGCCAGGTGGCAGGGACCCTTTGTGGTCACACGACGAGTAGGTGACGTGGATTACGAGGTCAGGCGGTCTGACCGGGGTGGGGCAACACAAATATACCACCTCAACCTACTAAAAGGGTGGAGGGAAGCGGAGCCTGTCTCCATGGTGACGGCGATAGCGGAGGGCGAGGAGCTGGGGCCGGAGGTTCCCCCCTCCCCCCGGCCCTTTCCTCTCCGCTGTGATAATCATCTGACGCCGTCACAGAAAGCAGACGTGGCCAAATTGCAGCAGCATTTTGCTGACGTGTTCTCCCCCCTGCCAGGCCGCACGACTCTCACCCAGCATCACATAAAGACCAGCCCAGGCGTGACGGTGAGGTCTCGGCCCTATAGGCTGCCCGAACACAAGCGCAAAGTAGTTCGGGAAGAATTAAAAGCCATGCTGGAATTGGGAGTGATAGAAGAGTCACACAGTGCGTGGTGCAGCCCCATAGTTCTGGTGGGGAAGAAAGATGGGTCTGTGCGGTTCTGTGTGGACTACCGCAAGGTAAATGATGTGTCACGTTTTGACGCATATCCAATTCCCCGGGTCGACGAGCTCCTGGACCGGTTGGGCACTGCTCTGTTTTTTACGACACTGGATTTGACTAAGGGCTACTGGCAGATTCCCTTGTCTCCAGAGTCTAAGGAAAAAACGGCATTCTCCACTCCGGAAGGTTTATACCAATTCGTGACCCTTCCGTTCGGCTTGTTCGGTGCGCCCGCCACATTTCAGAGACTCATGGACCGGGTGCTGCGGCCCCACGCTGCATATGCTGCCACCTATCTGGATGATGTCATCATCCAGGGGAACAGCTGGGCGGAGCATGTGCAGAGGGTGGGGGCGGTGCTCGAGTCCCTGAGGCGGGCGGGGCTCACCGCCAACCCGGCGAAGTGCGCGGTTGGCCGGAGGGAGGTACAGTATCTGGGGTACCACTTGGGGGAAGGTCAGGTGCGGCCTCAGGTAGAAAAAAACGCAGCAGTTGCGGCCTGCCCGACCCCAAAGACGAAAAAGGAGGTGAGGCAGTTTTTAGGGTTGGTGGGCTACTACCGGAGGTTCATTCCCCGGTTTGCGGACCTGACCAGCCCACTAACTGACCTCACCCGAAAAGGTGCTCCAGATCTGGTCCAGTGGACGGGGCAGTGCCAGCAGGCATTCGAGAAGGTGAGGAAAGCAGTTTGCGAGGAGCCGGTACTGTGCATGCCTGATTTTTCTATCCCATTTTGTTTGCAGGCGGACGCGTCGGGCAGAGGACTGGGAGCCGTTTTATCCCAGCAGCGGGGGGGGGGGGGGGGGGGGGGGGGGGGGCACCGACCACCCGGTCCTGTACATCAGCAGAAAGCTATCGGAAAGGGAGGCCAGATACAGTACGGTGGAAAGAGAGAGCCTCGCCATCCGGTGGGCGGTCGGTGCCCTCCGGTACTATCTGCTGGGACGCCCGTTCAGCCTCTGCTCGGACCACAAGCCCCTCCAGTGGCTCCACCGCATGAAGGATGCCAACCCGCGGATCACCCGGTGGTATCTCGCTTTACAACCCTACAATTTCAGAGTGATCCATAGGCCGGGGGCGCAGATGGCCGTGGCAGACTTCCTCTCCCGCTCCCAGGGGGGCGTGGGGGGGGAGTTGGCGCGGCCGGATGATGTCCCGGCCTAAGTCTGGCGGTGGAGGTATGTGGGAGGAGGTTGTGATTAGCGCACTGCAGGAGCAAAAGGTCACCGCCTCAGTCGATGGTGTTGAGGGCGGAGCGCCGTCGACTAGGGGCGGGGCATGTGCGGGACGGCGAGACGCAGCTGGCAGGTGATTAGATTTCGCAGGTGGTACGTGTTAATCTGATCATCTGTTGTCTTTAACAGTGAGCGGCCAGCGGAGGAGGAGAGGAGAGAGAGAGACACGTCTGAAAAGATTGTACTGGATATTATAACTTGTAACACATGGTGATTAAAAGGCTTGGTGAAACGGCACGACTGACTCTTGATGTAATATCAGTGGAACGGGTAGGGAACGACCTCTACAGGACATTATTCAGAATTACCTCTTACATACACTACTGAAAAGCTTTTGCAAAAACAACTGAATGTTTTTCACTGACACACACTACTGAAACACACTCACACACACTAATGAAATGTTTTTCTCTCACACACATTACTGAAACACTCTCATACACATTACTGAAATCCTTTCACACACACACACAACTAAAATGTTTTCTCTCATTCACACTACTGAAAACCTCACACACACACACACAACTGAAATTATTTTGTTTTTTGCATATGTTTATGTATATCTCAGCATATTCCCTTTCTACATGACATTTGTATCACTCAGAAACACCAGTCTTATTTCAAAGTGGATTGACAACTCAGTTGACAAATTATGAGCTTCTGTGCCACGTCCACTGCCTACATTAGCTGATAAGTCTTTGTTAAAGGGAAGGACAGAATATTCACGGTAGATTTATAGCTCAGAGAGAAATCACGTAAACAAAGGTGTTCGGTGGGCTTGTAGTGATAAAATATCTTAAATTAAATATATTAAAGGGACAAGCGGTAGAAAATGGATGGATGGATGGATAGTAAACTGAAATACAAATATTAGTGGGTAAAATAAAACTGATACTGATAACCAGTATTCATCACTGATTTAACATTGTGTGGGGTCAGTATTTTGTATCGTATTTATTATTAGTGTTATGTATGTCTATAGTATTAGTATTATTATGTCTATAGCACAATGACTTATATTGTGTTGGCTGTTTTCATGTGATCTGATTGTTACATTCTTATTTTAGTCAGGACACAGCAGCATTACCACAAAAACGGAATAAACAACCTCTGGATTCATGGAAGTTGGCTTTCAAACATAACTTCTTTCCACACATATATATTGTTCGGAACAATCAATATACTTCACATAGAAACAAGATCTTTTTCCACAAACAATATCCTTTTTTTTTTGCTCAAAAAACTTTATGTCTTCTTATCCATATACTTTTCAAATGTTCTCGTAGTCAGACAATATTGTCAGCATATTAGAGGGATTTTTTACCTGACATGTTTCGACTGTCATCTGCAGTCTTCTTCAGAAGGGGCACCGGACTGCTGTGACATGTTGCCTATCAGCTGTTCTATAGGCGTGGCCAACCAAGCAGACTATCCCCCACCCGCCCCCAGCCATTTGATGGTCAATGGGGCAGGGAGCTGACAGGCAATACATCACAGTGGTCAGGCGACCCTTCGGAAGAAACTTACAAATTACAGTCGAAACATGTCTGGTAAAAATCCCATCTAATATACCGAAAATATCGTCTGACTACAAGAAAATTTCAAAAGAAAAAAAAAATCATTTTTTTCAAAATTTTTTGACAGAAATGGACGTTCATTGTACATATAATAGATTTGTTGACATGAATCCTATTGATTATAAAAGATTGATAAATGGGACGGCGTGGCGAAGTTGATAGAGTGGCTGTGCCAGCAATCGGAGTGTTGCTGGTTACTGGGGTTCAATTCCCACCTTCTACCTTCCTAGTCACGTCCGTTGTGTCCTTGGGCAAGACACTTCACCCTTTGCCTCTGTTGGCTGCTGGTTAGCGCCTTGCATGGCAGCTCCCGCCATCAGTGTGTGAATGTGTGTGTGAATGGGTAAATGTGGAAATACTGTCAAAGCGCTTTGAGTACCTTGAAGGTAGAAAAGCGCTATACAAGTATAACCCATTTATCATTTATTTAATTTATAAATGGCATTTCAGTCCAGCTTCTTCAGCTCTTTAAGTATTCTCTACGGGATGAACAGATGGCGTAAGTTTCTCAAAGCAGGTTGCTGGAAGAAACTTATTGGTTAAAATGTAATAATAAACACATAAGGAACACAATCAATTCTAATAGAACTTGTCCACCAAAAAGTGTTGTGTCCTGGAGAAACTCCTTGCCTAATATTAATTTTAAAACATAACAGATTATAAGATTAAAGTACCAATGATTGTCACACACACACTAGATGTGGTGAAATTTGTCCTCTGCATTTGACCCATCCCCTTGGGGAGCAGTGGGCAGCAGCGGCGCCGCGCCCGGGAATCATTTTGGTGATTTAACCCCCAACTCCAACCCTTGATGCTGAGTGCCAAGCAGGGAGGGAAACGGGTCCCATTTTTATAGTCTTTGGTATGACTCGGCTGGGATTTCAACTCCAACCTACCGATCTCAGGGCGGACACTCTAACCACTAGGCCACTGAGATGGATTCTTATCCCAAATGAAGTTAAAATCATGTCACACGTCAAAATGATTCACAAATTTTACCCTCGTAAATCTCTTCTGTCTAAATTCATCAGAGCAATTGAGAGGAGACACAAACACAACACAGAAAAAACCAAAAGTAGTGAAACAAAAATGAATATCATCAACAACAGTATCAACATTAGTTACAACTTCAACATAGCAGTGATTAAAAATCCCTCATTGACATTATCATTAGACATTTATAAAAAAATGAACAATAGTGTCACGGTGGCTTACACTTGCATCGCATCTCAATATTTTCACAAAGATAAAACAAGTCATATTTTTGGTTCATTTAATAGTTAAAACAAATTTACATTGTTGCAATCAGTTGATAAAACATTGTCCTTTAAAATTATAAAAGCTTTTTACCAAAATCTACTACTCTGCTTGCATGTCAGCAGACTGGGGTAGATCCTGCTGAAATCATATGTATTGCATGAATAGAGAATCGTTTTGAATCGGGAAAAAATCGTTTTTGAATCGAGAATCGTGTTGAATTGAAAAAAAAAAAAAGATTTTGAATCGAATCGTGACCCCAAAAATCGATATTGAATCGAATCGTGGGACACCCAAAAATTCACAGCCCTATTGAATATACTTGTTAAATAATAGCTCTCCATTGTTTTTAATGAATACTCAGGTCTACTACGCTATCGTATTTTAATGTTGATCATTGGAGAGCCAAGTGTTTTCTGAGAGGGCACTTGGTGAAAAAAGTTTGAGAACCATTTTGTGTATCAATACACAAATACTGTAACCAGTACTTTTTAAGTAAGACGAGTCATTAGCACCAAACAAATACAACACTGTCATGTAAAAATGCCTAAATGACGTCATTTAAAATGCTATAAATCACTGACCTGCTGGCTGGATTTTAGCATTGGTTAGCAGCCTTAGCTTACCTGTTAGCACAATGTGGAGGAATCTTAACATTGTTTCCCCCCTCACCCTTCCATCAAACAGCGGCGTGGGAGAGGCACCCGGTGTGGCGGGGGTGATGTCGCAGGCTTTTGGACGCTCCAAGCCGCACAAGACATGAGCTAGCCGGGCCGACGATGAAGGCTAGTCGAAGCGTGCTAGCTCACTCGGAGGTAACTTTAGCAAAGTGGCCCGTACGGGATGGCTGTAACCAGCGGCTACGAACATCGCCGACATGAATAAAGTGACGTCAATGCGCTCCAAGTGTCGATAGTATGGCTGTCAAAGTACTCTTATCTGTCAAGATTACGTTGGTAGACAGCATGCCGTCAAAAGTAGAGTTTATCCCGCCCAGGTGATTAGCCGTTCCCGAAGTGGCCGGCAGAGGTCAGCATACACCGAAGCGCCTCCAGGTTTAATTCTATTAATCACAGTTTTGAATTGTGATTCATCGCGATTAATGTTTTAGAGATAGTTTAGATCGGATAGGTCTTTATTGTCATTGCACAAGTACAACAAAACTTTGTTTTCAGCACAAAACCCTTCAAGATTAGACAAACGAACAGTGTACATCAATCAATCAATCATATAGCCCTAAATCACAAGTGTCTCAAAGGGCTGCACAAGCCACAACGACATCCTCGGTACAGAGCCCACATACGGGTACAGGGTTACAGAACAGGAACGCTGATGGGTCACCACAAGGCGCCCCGTAAAAGATGGGAAAAAGGTCAAACGCTGGGGAAAAAGATGAGTAAAAAAATACAAACTAGACTGGGCTCCTAAGGAGGCCTAATCTGGAGTGGGGAAAAAAACTCCATGCAATGCACACATAAACACGTTACATTTAATCACGACAAACTCGCAACAGAGGGGCAGGGAGTTGGGGCCCTGGAAGGCGACCGCTGCTATGAAGCGCTGCCATCCGACCATCACCCCGAGGGGAAACAAGCGCAGGTGAAGGCGTAGTGTGGGGGAGGGGGGTGCGTGTGTGTGTGCCCAATTGTCTTAGGTGTGATGATGTAATGTTTTTATACAAAAGATCTACAAAAGTTCAACTCCAGGTGTCGTTGAGGAGGGAGGGAGGTCAAAAGCGCCCATCATTGAGGTGTCCTCTGGGGTGTTTTTCAGAACAGCCTGGTCAAGTTTTCACAGCGTCAAGGCCATTCGAGGGAGTCAAATCGTAGATTAGGATGTTTGTTTTCCGCGAGCAGACAAAACGATGACTTGTCTGTTCTATTCGTCCATGCTGGGTGCTCTCAAATTCAATTCAAGCAACGAACAGCCTTCAGGCTCCTTGAGTGGCTGCCATCGTCTTATGAATTTGACGATACACCACAGCAATGCCCAGCCCAATCAGCAGGTGCCCCGCGATCACGGTTCCAAATAGGTAGATGTCTTCCACGTCCTCGATGGAAAGGACTGAGAGGCACATGATTCTCCATTCATCCCAGGAATCTCTCACGTACCCCGCAGCAATGGTTCCATCAGGGCAGCCAGGCACTCCCGAACCTCTTTTCCTCATCGAAAAGATTTTGCCAATTGCGTCGAGAGTCCAGCTGAGCATTTCCATGTCTGATATTTAGATTTGAGGACAGCGCAAAGAAAGAGGCTTCAAAAAAGTTCAGACAAGACAAAAACAAAGAGAGCAAGCTGGGAAAAGAGGGAGAGGAAAAAATGCGACCGCCCTCACCAGAGGCAAGACAGAAAAGCTAACTAGTCGTTTTCGTCATGTACTACTATAGTAGCATTCTTGCTAGCAGCTGCCTCAAAAACAACGATTGATTGAATCATTTATTCGAAGTTTCTAAAAGAAAGGGTACTGTCACGGCGCATGCGCAATCTGCTAGAAGCGCGCCGGAACAAGCCCCTGCTTGCTCTTGCCGCATCACGGCCACGCGCCTGCACGTAATCATCAATCAGCGGACCTGGGTCTGATGAGGGCAGAAGGAATAAAGACCAGTTCTTACGCTTTCTGAGCTCACTATGTTCACTGCTCACTGTACATATCCTACAAAATAAGACCTACACTGTTTCAATGTCCATTTCTCAGATGATATAATTGTTGATGACTGAAGTGCTGATATCAACCAAACCTACCCCCGCCCCATCCCCCTCCACATCCCAACCCCCGGATTTTAAATAATGTAAATAATTCAATTTATATACTCTGATGATTAACTTGTGTGATGACTGTATTATGCTGATAGTATATATTTATACCATGAATTGATTAATGTGTACAAGTTGAAAAACGTATTTGAGTGTTACCATTTAGTGGTCACTTGTACGGAATATGTACTGTACTGTGCAATCTACTAATAAAAGTCTCAATCAATCAATCAAACCAGCGGACCCGAAGATCCAGTGCCGGAACGTAATTCACTCTTTGTAGTAAGCATCCCGTCTCTGGCTTCCCTCTGCGTACTTGCTCTCTCTGTGCTTTCCCTGTGCTCGTGTCTTATGTCCTCTGTGTTCCCAGCAGTGTTCCCTCTGTTGCCCGTGATCGAGCTGTGTGCCTCGACTTCCCACCGGATTTTGGACTGCCCCCCTCGATCCTCGACACAGACCTCGTCGCCTCTCTCCAGCCCCCGACCTCTCGCTTGCCCACGGACTGCTTTCTCGCCTTGCCCCTTTGGTCTGACGAAGGATTCATCCAACACGCACTTACAACAAACTCTGGTAACATTTACATTGTTAATTCTATACATCGTCTTGCACCATTCACGTAGAGTAGCATACACACCCCAACTATTCATCAGTATCAATAAACCTATTGAACTGATCCCTGCTGTGGTGTCGTCTCCTTCCCCCGCCGTATGTAACAGGTACAGTTTCTTGACAGTACGGATTCACTGATACAATGTCAACTAAAAGGAAATTATTCAAGAAAGCCTGAGCTTGTTTCAACTAAAATACTTTTTAACTCATTTAAAAACATTTAAAAAACAACATACAGATATAACCCAGTACTGTGCAGAATGGGTTCAAAAGACAAACAATACTGCAATAAAATAAATTAAGATTTAAAATGAAAAAAGTAGTAAAAAATTACAGTTGGTACAAAATGTGGCTGCTAGACTTTTGACAAGAACAATATGGGGGTCCCCATTTCTGCAGTCCCCTCCAAGGTTTCTCATTGTAGCCCATTGGGTTGAGTTTTTTCTTGCCCTGATGTAGGATCTGAGCTGAGGATGTCGTTGTGGCTTGTGCAGCCCTTTGAGACACTTGTGATTAAGGACTATATAAATAAACTTTGATTGGTTGATTGATTGAAAAGGCTTTGTCTATTCCCATTTACAAGTAGCCGCGGCCTGTAGGTGGCTTTTGAAAGCGGCTTATATGGAAGCCAAATCTAGGTTGAACGTGATTTGTACAACTACTTCTGGTGTTGTAGTGGTGAACATCTTTTATGTTTTGGAAGTATCTAGACAGGTACATGGGTATTTTAGTGGTATAGTGTATCGTGTACACCAGGCTCACTGCGAGAAGTTGTACTCTGTTGGCTACCAAGAGCCACCCCACGCTAAGGAAATGGTTGGCAGAGAGGTGAGCCCCAGATGGAAGGTTGAGTAGAAGCCTAATCAGTTTGTTTTCGGCTGTCTGGAGCTTGGTTTTTAAGGGCCTTTGAGGTGTCACGGTACCAGACATGGACTCCATAGTCAAAGTGGGGTTGAATGAGTCTTCAGTGTATCTGTACCCACCAGCGGGGCGACCCTGTGCAGGAACTGAATTTGTTGGTTGATTTTATTAACAACCTTAATAGTAATGTTTTTCTCTGGACGGATTAACCTCTAGGATGCACCCAAGATGGGTAATATCGTTTTTGTTTGTAATAACATAGTCACCCACTTTGACTATGCAGTTATCTACTTTGCTGAGGTTGGGAATTGACCCAAAAAGGACGGATTGGGTTTTACCCAGGTGTATTGATAGTTTCTTGTCATTGAGCCAGGTGCAGATGTTATTCAACTCGGAACTAAGAGCCTTTACAACCTGCAACTTGTCCCTGTCTGAGACAAGGAGAGCCGAGTCATCCGCGAACAGGAACAAGTTGGACTCGCAAGCAAATGCCATGTTGTATATATATGTATAGTAGGAACAACAGGGGTCCTAGTATGCTTCCTTGAGGAACACCACAAGTTATCGGGAAGGCAGGGGACATGGTACCATTAACCTCCACCGCCTGCTCTCTTCCCACCAAAGAAGAGGGCATCCAGCCTTGTTGTCAAGGCCGATAGCTTCCAGTTTACCAATCAGAACAGAGTGATCAACAGAGTCAAAAGCCTTTTGGCGGTGCATCCATCCATCTTCTTCCGCTTATCCGAGGTGGGGTCGCGGGAGCAGCAGCCTAAGCAGGGAAGCCCAGACTTCCCTCTCCCCAGCCACTTTGTCCAGCTCCTGCCAGGGAATCCTGAGGCGTTCCCAGGCCAGCCGGGAGACATAGTCTTCCCAACGTGTCCTGGGGTTTCCCCGTGGCCTCCTACCGGTCGGACGTGCCCTAAACGCCTCCCCAGGGAGGCGTTCGGGTGGCATCCTGACCAGATGCCCGAACCACCTCATCTGGCTCCTCTCGATGTGAAGGAGCAGCGGCTTTACTTTGAGCTCCTTCCAAATCGCAGAGCTTCTCATCCTCTCTCTAAGGGAGAGATCCTCCACCCGACGGAGGAAACTCATTTCGGCCGCTTGTACCCGTGATCTTGTCCTTTCGGTCATAACCCAAAGCTCATGACTATAGGTGAGGATGGGAACGTAGATCGACCGGTAAATTAAGAGCTTTGCCTTCTGGCTCAGCTCCTTCACCACAACGGATCGATACAGCGTCCGCATTACTGAAGACGCCGCCTGTCGGTCTCACGATCAACTCTTCCCTCACTCGTGAACAAGACTCCGAGGTACTTGAACTCCTCCACAAGGAGGTCTGGAGTTCCATGCCGCAATATTTTGTTTTGTTTTTCAATTATTTTTGAAAACATGCTTCAATGTTAAGAGTATTTGTTGCTGCAATATATGCAAATTACTCTGGTTTATCTAAAATCACATCTGGGTGTATTTTGAAGTGAAATTAGCCATCTATAGCACACCACTTATCTGTGCAGTGTGCACTGGTGTATGCATTGACATGGTCACCAGTGGTGTGAACAGTGTTACTGTTCAAACTGTGTGTAATGTTACAGTGGCCAAATATATTAAATATACTTGTTTAAGAAAAACATGCCTTATTTTGAATGGAATATTTAGGCTACTGTATTTTGCTGTTGGTCATTATGGTGGTACTTGGAAATCCAAGTGTTTTCTGAGGTGGTACTTAGTGAAAAAAATTTGAGAACAACTGAGATAACACAATCAGTGCAGAATAACGTCATTTGTTTCGCCCTATTATTTGATATCATTTCAAGATGACTCCCCAAGATCAGCAACACTTGAAATACACTGCTTTATTAATTTTACCACACATTAGGCATATTTGCACAAAGTATCGGTATTGGATCGGTATCACATTGAATTTTACTCTACTTAATCGGAAAGAAAATCAATGGTATCGCAGATCACTACTGATCACTGACTGTATAATAACCCACACCTTTCAGGTAACTATGTGCGGTTAAGGTAAAAGAGCATGTTGAGCGCTCAAAATAAATTGAGCAATTAATCTGCATTTAAACATGATTAATGCAAACATTTTTAGTGATTAATTGCATGTGTTAACGCTTAAACTTTGACAGCCCTATGTCCAAATAAAAGAAAATAAATTAGAATAATCAGCAGGGAAATTTTTGAATTATTGTAATTGGGTGAGTAGGGCTGGTATACATGCAAAGCAGCAGGGGGCACCAAATGACACACACGAGAACCTTTAGTGCTGAAAACAGTGTAAACTACTTTAACAGTATGCCATATTTATTACAAGCACACTATTTATTTGTAAGACTGTTTCAGTCAGTTTATTGTGAGGAGCTTCATGTAAAAAGTGTTTTGATATTTCGAGACTTTTTTAGAATTTCTAATGGTGGTCACATATATTAAGATATTCCCATTAAATTTCAGTAAGAATGTTATGTTTCGTTGCCTTGGTAAATCTTAGTTTGGGCTTTTACTTATGAGTGTGCGTTGTGTATTTATGTATTGTAACCCACGGACCCAATGATGTCTAGTAAGATATATTGAGGTCATCTACAACCAAGCATTTGTAGTTGTAGGTACTATTTTAAAACATATTACTTAATTTTTGCATTTGTAGTCCATCCATCCATTTTCTACCGCTTGTCCCGTTCAGGGTCGCGGGGGGTACTGGAGCCTATCTCAGCTGCATTCGGGCGGAAGGCGGGGTACACCCTGGACAAGTCGCCACCTCATCGCAGGGCCATCACAGATAGACAGACAACATTCACACTCTAGGGCCAATTTAGTGTTGCCAATCAACCTATCCCCAGGTGCATGTTTTTGGAGGTGGGAGGAAGCCGGAGTACCCGGAGGGAACCCACGCAGTCACGGGGAGAACATGCACAATGACTAATAAAAAGCAACCAAGACCAACATTTTCCAGGTTACTTAATGTCCTTCTTGTTTATCAGTGTTTACTCACAAGTTCTTCCTTTCCTTTTTGTATGGTAGAACTTATCAGACCTTCCTTTGTGAATCATTGTGAGCACAAAAACATATTTCGGGTTGTTATCACTGCTATGAACGTGTTAAATTATACAATGTGCAAACATACTGTTTGCAGTAATAAAAGAACAAAAAAAACACAAACACAAAACTAACTATCATAAAAAACATCCTGGTCCTCTCTGAGCAATACAGTATGTTTACTCATGCTTATGTTCGAAGAAATGGTGTCATTGACTCACCAGATGTCTTGATGCATTTTATTGATCCACTGGTCAAATAAGCATCAAACTTTTCACATTGTAAAATAAAATAGGACCATTGTTTTTCACACAAAAATGCCAACGAGGTAAGCATGATGAAAGAAAAATATGACAAGTCTGTTATTTTGCCCTCCAAACAGGCATAATAGATTTGTGAAAATTGAACAGAAATGGCCCAATAAAATATAAGTGTGCTCAATAAATTTGGAAATATAGCACTTTTAACTGGATCAATTCCCTTCATAAAGATTAACTACACAAGTCAACCTCTCCTTTCTCATGTAATCTGGTACGGTTAGCACTGGTAATAAAAAAAAGAAAGAAATGTCATTAAATAACAAAAGACAAAATAATTTAGTCAACTTACACACATGTCCTCTGAGAGGATGACCATTTTTTCACAGGTTAACAAAATGTTGTTCTATTTTGATAAAGTCTTAAAAACAACAAGCATTCAGTAAAACAGTGTGTTTGAAGCTCTTTCGATACCTTCACTTTCAAAATAGAAGTCTCTGTGGCACCACACTAAACAAAATAAACGTGCTGCATTTTCAAAAAGTTTTTTTTTTTTCCTCTATGAGTCCAGCGGCGATGTGGTGTTCCGAGCTCGCTAAGAAAAGCTCCAAGTTACAAACAGCCCTTTTACTTGGACTCTCCCAGCAGATGCACAATGAGTTCATACGTGGAAAGCACGATGGCTGTGTTGGGGATTTGTTTAATTAGCTGTGGAATGAGTCCTCTATAAAAAGCCGCATAGCCTTCCTCCAAAGCTATTAACCTCCCGGTCTGAAAGAAATGCTTGTACTTGCTGCCTTCCTCACGCAGTCTTGTCCGAATGACCTCTGTGGAAACAAAACATGTGTTTTTTATTAGTCTTTTGCTAATCACCGTGTGTCAGAAGACTAGACCGGTTTGTGCGTTTTACCATGTGGGTACGCTATGCAGGACGCACAGCCCTTTGAGAACGCAGCGGCTACCATTAAGCTTAGGAAGTCGGACGCTCCTTTCTCCTTTTCACTATTTGGGGAGCCTAGCTGGTTCTCAGCCAGGTGTTTCTTGAGAGACTCATAGATGAGGAAGCAGATCATGGTCTCGGAGATGCCGGCGTAGGACGCAGTGAGACCGCGGTAGAAACCCCGGACACCCTCTGTTCTGTAAACATGGCGGGCGCACTGCAAGGCATTCATCTTCTTCTCTCCTCTGGCTCTGAAAAGGTAACAAGTGAGCTTTAGTCAATGACAAAATCACCAGCGAGGGAGTAAAGCTTCATGTTTTTGTCATCTTTTTTTGGTATGGTAGGGTACAGAGGCAAGTGAGGGACAGGAAGTATAACTGCACACAGTCCCATGTCTACTGCCTTTTAAGGCTGCAATGATTATTTGATTCAATCAATTGCTTTGTTTGATCATTTGATGAGTTTAACTAATAAATATGTATAAAATCGGGACTACATGTACGCTGACATAGTTTCTGCATAGCCACTGTAATAGAGTGCACATAAAAGCGGTTAAACATTTTTTTGATTTCATTTTTTAATGTTAAAAGTGCAATTTCAATGTTGATGTGTAATTATTAGGGGGAAAAAAAGAATGATGGTTATGGCAAGCAGACATTTTTTGTTTATTTCAACTATTTTCCCTAAAATACTTCATTGATACTATAAAGTGTGTGGTATTCGATTACTCAATTAACCGAACAAACTAAATAATTTCTCAATTACTGAAATAATCGATAGCTGCAGCCCTAGTGTTTGGCTAGAGAAAGTGTCAAGGAAAAAGCAGAAGTTGAAAACCCTTGTGTCGTGGGTAAAAGTCGGAGAACTATGTAAATGAATAGACACGTGGATAAGACAAAAGCAGTTTAATTCTACTAATTCTGCACTTTAGGCGATAAAGAGTACTGTTACACATTTACTAGTAATTCATTAATTATTCGTATTCACATAATTTTACATTTTGAGTAGCTTCATGAATTGTCATTTTAGGACTTAGTTGGGGTGTGTAAAGATTTTTGCTTATGTATAAATTTACAAAACACTATAAGCGGTAGAAAATGGATGGATGAATGGATGGACTAAATTATCAGAGTATAACCTTTTGAACAGTAAACCTTTACTTATAACAACACACTTTTGTTTGGACTTAAAAATATCTGTCAATCTGTAATCTGGTTAAACAATTCCCTAAGAGATAATGAATAACAAGAATAACAGGCACAGTGAGTGGTTTGCTTGGAATTACTCAAGACTTTGACTTTTCATGTTGAAAAAAACAAAAACGCTTACATACTTGGCCACCCTGCCGGGTACGTGTGTAAATATAGGCTCTTCTTCTGCACACAGGCCAATGCGTCAGTGTTGTGTATTTATGGACACAGATCACAAGCTCAGTGTCACGTAGTACCTGGCCCAGGGACGGGCAGGCGGCTGTACTGGCAGACTGATAGGGGTTTTGTTGTATACAACATTCTAGGCTGACTTTCTGATCATAAAGAGCTGGAATGATTGTCGGAGGCAAGTGCACAAACAGAGCAAGTGTACTTCCGGGGAAAATACTCACTTTCTCTCAAGCTGCATCCTGGTTTTTACCATCCAGACAGGGTTCATCAGAGAGTTTGTCACAAAAGCTGTGGCACAGATAAAGGTTTATTTGACAATGCATAATGGATCTTCATTTCTATTGTGCTGTGTGTGTGTGTGTTTACATATGCTGGGTGCTCACCTGCAACACCTGCTGAGGACATATGCACAGCACCGCTGTTGGGAACCAACACCGCATTGAAGAGCTCTTTGGATTTGGAATATGCAGCAAAGTAAATAGCTCTGAAACACAAGAGAACAAACTGGTGAGAACCCCTGCAACAGAAGTTACCGGAAGGATTGGTGCTGGTGAGCAGATTTTCTATCCAGGAATCAGAGAATGTATTTTTTAGCTTCTGTGCCGTTCATTATGTTAGTTGATTGTCCAGAGCGTGGTTCCAGAAGTGGGTTTCCCTGCACCTCGCTTCTGGAACACACTGTCACCACACCAGAATGGGCTGAATCAGCACTGGGAACCACAGCGGCCAAAAAATCCGGTCTGGACAGGAGCGGGACCATGTCCAAGTTGGCTAGTGGACTAGGGGGGTGGTAGCTTGACAGACTGGGCAAAGGATCACAACGCGGCTATTCATTAACCCAGGAGGGGAAAATAACCCCATGAGTGTCTTCTGCTGACAGTGTCAAAGTCCAATCAACGTTTTGTTGCAAGTGTATCGAGGCGCTTATGGTTTTACTACTACGTGGATTGTTGCGCTTACACAAGCTATATAAAGGCACATATGAGACAAATATAATTACAAATGATCTAGTTTGGGGTAAAAAAATCAAGTTCAGCTCAGTTAAGCTCAACTGGGAGCAATAATGTATTGATTAATCGAGACATCCAGCCTTATCTCCTGCATCTTATGAATTAAACAGCTGCTCAGAAAACACATAACCATTAATGTGTGTAATGTATACTTGGAATTATGGCTGGGCGATATATCGATATACGCGATATATCGCGGGTTTGTCTCTGTGCGATATAGAAAATGACTATACCGTGATATTCGAGTATACGTTCTCACGCAGTTGCTTTTAGCTGCTGGCATTACACTACAGGCTCTCCTCGCTCTTTCCTGTGTCTCCTTCTCACAGACAGACAAGCGCACCTTCTTACACACGTCACATACGTATACACCCTCACGCAGCAAAGAGGTAGCAGCATGGGTAACGTTAGCTGTGATGCTAGCGCAGCCGTGCGAGTGGTAATACGAGAGAGAGAAGGTGCGAATCTGGTAACAAATGAAGGAATAATGAATTCCCCAAAAACAGCAGGGGGTCCATGGTCTGGCGGTGGTTTGGCTTCAAGTGGGAATATGTCGAACAGACAACCGTCATTTGTCAAGTGTGGGGCAAAAGCGTTGCTATAAAAAGTAGCATTACTGCTAATATGTAGCATCATTTGAAAAGTCACCTGCTAGAGAATGAAGAGTGCTTACTCCGCATGTCAACATCACCGTTCGGTGCCACACGCCCACACCATCAAAATGCAGAGGCAAAAAATTCCAGATCAACACCGTATGAATTTTTAAAAAATTTTTTTTAGTTGTGATTTCCTTCTCTGCGTGAAAGTTTTAAAGTAGCACATATTAATGCAGTATGAAGAAGAATGTTTTAATGTAGACACATAGAATCATCATACTGCTGTGATTATATGCATCAAGTGTTCATTCAAGGCTAAGGCAAAATATCGAGACATATATCATGTATCGCGATATGGCTTTAAATATCGCAATATTAAAAAAAGGCCATATCGCCCAGCCCTACTTGGAATAGGTTAGTGTTCAGTATTCTTTGTGCGTAATCGCTGACTTGCGCACCAACTGGCAGGAGTTATGACATTGGCACATAGATCAACTTTGTGTGACAAAAAACACAATATGTACACAAGGTGGAACAATTTGGCGTGTCAACTTGGACTTTTCTTTACCTTGAGGGAGCCACGCCTACTAGATTTGGCCCCAGACCACGGAAAAGGGATCTTGGTCCTTCCTTTTCTAGAATTGATCTGAAATAAAAAAACAAGATCATGAATTATTTCATTTTCAATCTGTACCCTTAATTAACACTTATGAGTGCACTCACATTGGGCTATTTCAACCATGAGGTGTGCCTGTGTTTGAGCTAACAGCTCTGACTTAATGCATAATTTATTGTTTTTATATTTACAGTGGTACCTCGGTTTATGTATTCCACACCTTTCATAGGATTTGATGAAAACTTTACACAAAAGTTTGTCAGTTTTTATATACCGTGTCGGCACGGCCACACAACTAACAAGTCTATTGGAGTGCCCAAACAAAGCATCCCCCACAGTCTTGTTGTGTTATTAATACACTGTGTGAGTCTAATTGGGTTCTTAACATATCTTTATTACAAAACTAAACGTCCTGTCAGCTCCTCAACCGGAAGCCATCCTCCCCCAGCTTCTATCACCCCTAAATGACGTTATCCCTGGTTGACTATGTAGTTGTCACTAATAGGAATGGGCGATATAGCCTAAAGTCTATATTGCCATAACGATATATATCGCAATATATTATTTGGTATATAAATGATACAACCATTTCAAAATGAGTTACAAAGGCTCCTAATTTGGCTGCTCACATATGCGGTAACAAATTGCATCATTTCCGGTTGTATTTTCCTCTCAAAACTATTATTAATCTACTTGATAATTTACTGTTAATAGCTGCTTACCTTCTGTTGTAACATGTTTCTATCTAGGGGTTAATATTTTTTGCAAAGTTTTGTGTGGACTCCAGTAAAGACTAAAATATGTAGTGTAGCATATTTAGCTATTCCTTGTTCTTTAGGCCTGCAGTGATATTGGTACGTATACGAAACAGTTTATTTGATGGCATTGAGGCGAGGATTAGTGACTTGGAAGCAGCTTTGCACTGTGGAGGGAAGTTAGCCACTAGCAAGGACGCTATATTGCGTAGTGGACACGGTCGTTCGCTTGTCGCGGTCATGTTTGCGAGACACAGCTAGAATCTGTCGTAAACATGCATTATCATGATATGATGATAGTATTAAAGACCAAATTAATATCATTGATATCGTATATTGTCTATGTTGCACAACCCTACTAACCAATAGTTACACCACGAGTCTCTGTGCTTTTGTTTGTATTGAGTACAGCTACAAAATAACCCACGACGAGGCCAAAGAAAGTTAGAACTGCCAGCACTTTGATGAAGTGAGAAACACTATTGAATTCAATAAATTATCTCTACTCATCGCTGAAATCACCAGCTACGGTCTTCAATAAAAGGTACAAGTGAGGTTAAATGTTCATTTATCCATTACATCCACCATTTATAGCCAATGTATTGTACATATTTTTCTGCATGTAAAACTATAGTTAGTGTTTTGGGTTCATATTTGTCTGGAACAAATGTCTTAGTTTTTTTGTACGATTGAGTAGTTTTTTCGTATGATTGAGTCTTCGGCTGACCTTTTGGAACGGATTATTAATCAAAACTGAGCTACCACTGTATTTGTGTTGAGCAAAGTGGTTGTTCTATTTAATAACTAGCGAGAATAGCACTCAATTATATGACATATCTATGATACACACAATAGTCTACTCACTACTGTATTGCTCAAGTACAGCACATATTGCCAAGTGTGAGTGTTTATGAGTGTACTCACTGATAGGTTTACAGTACATGTTGATATACACAGACATTCATTTAATGTAATGGGACCCTGATCTCTTCATTGAATGGATATTAAAACACATTCCTGAAAAGATGCCAAGTGTTATGTCAGATGTGGTCACTTGAGACAGACCCTCTGCCCCGTGCAAGCAATTGGCTTGTCAGCCACCAGCCCCCCACTAAATATTTAACTCTTTGTGAGCTTGTGACCTTCATTTTGCAGATGACTTGGAGTTTAGTGAAGTCACAAGTAACACAGTCAGTGTAGGTTTCTGTGACGTGTGCACAGCCAACCCATTCAATCTCTCACGGTTACACCTGTTTCTTGAACAACTGCAAGGTGAAACCCCTAATAAACATGGCTGACAAGTGATACGACTGTATGCTTTTTTTGGTCTACCGTAAAAACACAAAAGTCGGTCAATGGAAAGAGGACACAAACAACTGTGGTAACTCCTGAAAAGGTAAATAAATGTGTACCACTGAGAACAATAAGTGTCTAGCACAGTGGTTCTAAAAGATTTTCACCAAGTACCACTTTCGAAAAAACTTGGCCTTCCAAGTGGCACCATAATGACCAACATTAAAACACAGGAGCATAGTAGGCTCCTGTGTTCTCCTGTGTTTCATTAAAAACAAGGCAGAGGTTTTATTTAACAAGTATATTTAATATTTTTGCCCACTGTAACTTCACAAAATTTGAACAGTAACACTGTGTTTAAATATAGGAAAATAAAACACTGCACTTAAATCAGTAATTATTTCTAGTGGTACACTTACCACAGTTTGAGAATAACTGGTCTAGCATTTGCAGTCATAGTTTACAGCATTCCAGACGGGTTAGCATTCCAGCGAAATCATCTGGGTGTAATTTTACACTCTGCGGCAGCACCAACCTTAAACTTTTCCCTTGCGTCCTCCTAGGGTGTTTCTACTCTTTCCAACCTCATAAAAAGGCTTGTGTTCCTGAACATCTAATAAGAAAACCACTCATTGACACCGGAAGTGATGTCTGATGGAAAATCCTAGGTTGTGTCACAGCATGCAGCTGTTTAAGACAGCCTACTTTAATCCTGCTTTATGTGGGACAGCGGTATTTATTTATCCTAGAGAGAAACACATAAAACAGCATAAAAGGCATTACATAACTAGTCTAATACAGTACTCTACATACACTTTAATACTGGGAGAGTCATGCTTTAACTCTATATCCTTGGATGCCCACAAGATATTTCCAAAGGTGTGCAGCTAACAATTACAAATCCAAGCAAGGCAGTCAGTCACACCAGCTGTGGATAACACTGTGTTCCCATCTTACGAACGGCACATGCCTTCAGGCATGACATATGGAGCATGAGTTGACATGGGTACATACCGTAAGACTTGCACAAGCCCGGGCGTAACAGTCCCTGGTCGGATAACGCCGGTTCCGCTGAGGGTGCCGAGCTGGACTTGGAAAATGGGCCGCAGGGTGAGACCAGACGACTGCAGGCGTGTCTTTAACACCTCTAGGGGGCAGGTCACGATGGCGCCCACTGTACCGCTGCATCTGCAATAATGAAAAGCGATTTATTCAGCAGACTGTGGAGCCTTGAAGATAAACAACCAACTTGATGACAGAGAAGCAAGTTATTCTATTTTAGTAGTTCAAAAAGTGAAACTCTTACATTCAACTGTATGAATTCCCTATAAACTAAAATATTTCTGGAATGTAGTTCTTCGTTTCCTGATAATTGTCACGATTATAGCTTACAGATAATTAAAATACCCAAATTTGAATACCTCAAATATTTAAAAAAAATAATAATCCAAAATCGTAAATTATTGGTTCACGCTAATCAGCAAAATTCTAACACTTCCTGAGCCTTTAATTGGTCTCTTAGTCCGAACTCATTAAATCAATCAACTTGTACATAATATTCTATTTATTAGGCCACACCTGTACAATTCGATATATAACCCCACGTTTTACATCCCGCCAAATGTTGGGAGTTTTCTCCGTCTTCATGTGAGACATCAACATTTTGAGTGAGACCCCAGCTCAGTGAACACTTTAAATAATTCATCAAACATCAAATTAAGTAATTTTACTTGATCAAGCCTTTTGTAACATTCCACAATACAAAATAATAAAATTCTCAAAGCTCGGATATCGGTATTTTGATTGAAACTTTTATTAGTAGATTGCACAGTACAGTACATATTCCGTACAATTGAACACTAAATGGTAACACCCGAATAGGTTTTTCAAATTGTTTAAGTCGGGGTCCACGTAAATCAATTCATGGTACATATATATACTATCATCATAATACAGTCATCACACAAGTTAATCATCAGAGTATATACATTGAATTATTTACATTATTTACAATCCAAGGGGTGGGATGAGGAGGGTTTGGTTGATATCAGCACTTCAGTCATCAACAATTGCATCATCAGAGAAATGGACATTGAAACAGTGTAGGTCTGACTTTGTAGGATATGTACAGCGAGGAGAGAGCATAGTGAGTTCAGAAAGCATAAGAACAAGTATATACATTAGAAATACATTTGGTTATTTACAATCCGGGGAGGTGGGATGTGGAGGGGGGAGGGTGTTAGTCAATGATTGAAGTTGCCTGGAGGTGTTGTTTTAGTGCGGTTTTGAAGGAGGATAGAGATGCACTTTCTTTTACACCTGGTGGGCGTGCATTCCATATTGATGTGGCGTAGAAGGAGAAAGAGTTAAGACCTTATTTAAGATCGGAATCTGGGTTTAACGTGGTTTGTGGAGCTCCCCCTGGTGTTGTGGTTATGGCGGTCATTTACGTTAAGGAAGTAGTTTGACATGTACTTCGGTATCAGGGAGGTGTAGCGGATTTTATAGACTAGGTTCAGTGCAAGTTGTTTTACTCTGTCCTCCACCCTGAGCCAGCCCACTTTGAAGAAGTGGGTAGGAGTGAGGTGTGATCTGGGGTGGAGGTCTAGAGGTAATCTGACTAGCTTGTTCTGGGATGTTTGGAGTCTAGATTTGAGGGTTTTGGAGGTGCTAGGGTACCAGGAGGTGCAAGCGTAATCGAAAAAGGGTTGAACGAGAGTTCCCGCTAGAATCTTCAAGGTGCTTTTGTTGACCAGAGAGGAGATTTTGTAGAGAAATCTTGTTCGTTGGTTGACCTTTCTGATTAACTTGGTTGCAATTGTATCACAGGAAAGAATAGCCTCTAGAATGGAACCTAGGTAGGTGGCCTCATCTTTCCTGGTGATAACAATGTCACCCACTTTTATAGTATCGTATTGGAAGTGAAAAAGTTGTGTAGGGACACAAATATTTTTGATTGTGTATCATTCATGGTTGTCGACTTCTTTTTACACTTGTGTGACAGTCATGAGGAGTGCCTAAAAAGTGGGGTGGTTGCAACACAGCAAACTTTTTTGCATTACACCTTTGTCGTTCATCATTATGGTGTTTTTTTACGCTTTATACATAAGTGTTTTTTTATTGTATTATAGTAGTTCACATCTTTTTTACACTTACACAAATACTAAAATGTGTGCAACAGTGTTTGCATGTCTCTGCACCTTATTGCTTTTTTATCCTGCACTACCATGAGCTAATGCAACAAAATGTCGTTCTTATCTGTACTGCAAAGTTCAAATTTGAACGACAATAAAAGGAAGTCTCTGTCTGTTATTAAAAGTAGTGTTATGATCTATTTTTGAAAAGCAGTTAACTTATCAAGAATGATAGAAATTATTTTTCAAAAAAGGTTACTTCAAATGTCTGTAAAGTGTTTGATCCCAAAACAAATTTTTTCTATTACTTCCAATGTTACTATCATTGTGTGTGACTTAGTTGTTCACTGTCAATAATCAATTATTACCCCTGCTTATGCAATGTTGTTACTTCCCCACAACAACAATTTAGTAGCTACTGAACCATTTTTACACACGACTAAATGTATTTATATTATTCACATGTGAATAATGCTGTATAATAGACTGTATTTATGTTATTCACATGTGAATAATGCTGTATAATAGACTGTATTTATGTTATTCACACGTGAATAATGCTGTATAATAGACTGTATTTATGTTATTCACATGTGAATAATGCTGTATAATAGACTGTATTTATGTTATTCACATGTGAATAATGCTGTATAATAGACTATTTATATTATTCACATGAGAATAATGCTGTATAATAGACTGTATGTATGTTATTCACATGTGAATAATGCTTTATAATAGACTGTAATATATTATTTACATGTGAATAATGATGTACAATAGACTGTTTGTATTATTCACATGTGAATAATGCTGTATAATAGACTGTATTGGCGAAGTTGGTAGAGTGGCCGTGCCAGCAATCGGAGGGTTGCTGGTTACTGGGGTTCGATCCCCACCTTCTACCATCCTAGTCACGTCCGTTGTGTCCTTGGGCAAGACACTTCACCCTTGCTCCTGATGGGTGCTGGTAGCGCCTTGCATGGCAGCTCCCTCCATCAGTGTGTGAATGTGTGTGTGAATGGGTGAATGTGGAAATACTGTCAAAGCGCTTTGAGTACCTTGAAGGTAGAAAAGCGCTATACAAGTATAACCCATTTATCATTTATTTACACTACCGTTCAAAAGTTTGGGGTCCCCCAAACAATTTTGTGGAATAGCCTTCATTTCTAAGAACAAGAATAGACTGTCGAGTTTCAGATGAAAGTTCTCTTTTTCTGGCCATTTTGAGCATTTAATTGACCCCACAAATGTGATGCTCCAGAAACTCAATCTGCTCAAAGGAAGGTCAGTTTTGTAGCTTCTGTAACGAGCTAAACTGTTTTCAGATGTGTGAACATGATTGCACAAGGGTTTTCTAATAATCAATTAGTCTTCTGAGCCAATGAGCAAACACATTGTACCATTAGAACACTGGAGTGATAGTTGCTGGAAATGGGCCTCTATACACCTATGTAGATATTGCACCAAAAACCAGACAATTGCAGCTAGAATAGTCATTTACCACATTAGCAATGTATAGAGTGTATTTCTTTAAAGTTAAGACTAGTTTAAAGTTATCTTCATTGAAAAGTACAGTGCTTTTCCTTAAAAAATAAGGACATTTCAATGTGACCCCAAACTTTTGAACGGTAGTGTATGTTATTCACATGTGAATAATGATGTATAATAGACTGTATTTATATTATTCACATGTGAATAATGCTGTATAATAGACTGTATTTATATTATTCACATGTGAATAATGCTGTATAATAGACTGTATTTATGTTATCCACATGTGAATAATGCTGTATAATAGACTGTATTTATATTATTCACATGTGAATAATGCTGTATAATGGACTTTATTCATATTATTCACATGTGAATGGACTTTATTTATATTATTCACGTGTGAATAATGCTGTATAATAGACTGTATTTATGTTATTCACATGTGAATAATGCTGTATAATAGACTGTATTTATGTTATTCACATGTGAATAATGCTGTATAATGGACTTTATTTATATTATTCACATGTGAATAATGTTGTATAATAGACTGTATTAATGTTGTTTACATGTGAATAATGCTGTATAATAGAATGTATTAATGTTATTTACATGTGAATAATGCTGTATAATAGACTGTATTCATATTGTTCACATGTAAAAAAAAATAACCTAAGAGTTTATTGTCTATTGTGAGCGAACTGTGGTGCTGAATTTCCCCCAGGGATCAATAAAGTACTTTCTATTCTATTCTAAAGCGTCTTCAATATGTACTTAATAATGTCTTAGCATGACCTCAAGCGTCCATCTTGTATATTTACAGTAAACTTGTACAAAGTAAGAAAGTTTGGCCACTCTGTTCAAAAGAGGTCGGGTTAAAATAAGAAAGTTTGGCCACTCTGTTCAAAAGAGGTCGGATTAAAAAGATGAAAGCATTTCCATTCCCATGTTACGTTGGGGTTTTTTTTTAAACCTAATGTATGTACAGCTTACATTATGATTACATTAATTTACTGTACGTGTACAGTAGGATCCTCCTGAATTTAAGGCACTGCCAAAAGGGGACCTGATGAGTGTTCAAGGGTAAAATGGCGTCATTTTAACGAAGCATCTGTTGTTAAAGGGTGACCTTAACATCAGGGTGTCGTTTGTCACTTCGCCGGAACACCTAAAATGCCTTTTTAAGGCTCTACAAAACAGATTGAATGAAAGATTATGCAAGGCTTGAGTAGCATTAAGCTAACACGCAACGCACACATTACATAATAACACGGCGAGACGTAGACTTGCACGTACGTGACTAGCAGAACCGCTCCTTTAAACGTGGCGTTATATATCAGTTTGTAGCGTTTGTTAAGGCAAAAGTAGATGTATATGTGCGTATTCATATCTTCGTCACATTACAATTGACTGGCGGCCCGGGCATCGTGCTACCTTAGCCGGCTAACATCAGGCAAACATCCCGCGGATGTAACGCGGGTTCTTATCACCTTGTAAAACGATATGTTGCCGGGTGAAATAACGATACGGGACAATTTTCAGTTTCGTTATCACTTTAAATAGTAATAATAAACACGTTGGCAGTATTTATGAGATAAAACGAGAATGACGAGACATGTCAGAATGTTACACAGCAATAAAGAGGAAATGCTAACACCAGCTAGCTAGCTAGCTGGCTAGCTCTATGTGACGCTCGAGCCCGGCGCGGTTTTAGCATGCAGGCTAGCAGCCCGGGAACTTGAATGTTACTTTCAAGTGTTCAAATATGCCTCTGACACCATGATTACATTTTCGTTTGGACATGTTCCACTCGCAGGCAGCGTTGCCAGGAGCGATGACTTACCCCCCAGCAAAGAGATGCAGCAGCGTGTCTTTCTGTGCCATCTTCCTAATCCTTCTCTCTCTCTCTTTTTTTTTCAAGCGGCGACCATATTAACTTGATATGTGTTGTTAAACTAACGGAATCTACAGCGACATCGCCTTCCGAAGTGTAGCGCTTCTCATGTCTCCTGGCTGCCCTATGAGCCGGTTTGGGCGGAGCTGTCACCAAGGATGAAGGCTGAGCTGCCGAGGAGGCGTGACCCCCCACGATGACGTCAGTGAGCCGGACGAGGGTGTTGTCTGTGACGTAGGTGCACGTGCTCGGTGCGCCGTGTCTTTTGGACTAGCTGGGAGCTTTTGCTTTTGTTGTTGACGCAGACAAAAGGTGCAATAACAACAGCGAAAGGTCAATTCTGTGAAAGTGTTGCGAAATTAGAGCGAAGACACATTATTTTTTGGAATGTTTATTTCGTTTATCTATAAGTTAGGTTAAAGTACCACTGATAGTCACACAACACACGTGTTGAAATCACCCTCTGCATTTGACCCATACTCTTGTTCCACCCGCTGGGAGGTGAGGGGAGCAGTGAGCAGCAGCGGTGGCCACGCTCAGGAATCATTTTGGTGCTTTAACCCCCCCCCCCCCCCAATTCCAACCCTTGATGCTGATGCAAACTACTTACATAACATAAATGACCGCCATAACCACAACACCAGGGGGAGCTCCACAAACCACGTTAAACCCAGATTCCGATCTAACAAAGGTCTTAACTCATTCTCCTTCTATGGAATGCACTCCCAACAGGTGTAAAAGAAAGTGCATCTCTATCCTCCTTCAAAACCGCACTAAAAGAACACCTCCAGGCAGCTACAACCCTAGACTAACACCCTCCTCCCACCACATCCCACCTCCCCGGATTGTAAATAATCAAATGTAAATAATCAAATGTATATACTTGTTCTTATGCTTTCTGAGCCCACTATGTTCACCGCTCGCTGTACATATCCTACCAAGTCAGACCTACACTGTTTCAATGTCCATTTCTCAGATGATATAATTGTTGATGACTGACGTGCTGATATCAACCAAACCTAACCCCCCCCCCCCCCCCGGCGCAAACCCCCTCCACATCCCACCCCCCGGATTGTAAATAATTCAATGTATATACCGGTACTCTGATGATTAACTTGTGTGATGACTGTATTATGCTGATAGTATATATTTGTACCATGAATTGATTAACATGGACCCCGACTTAAACAGGTTGAAAAACTTATTCGGGTGTTACCATTTAGTGGTCAATTGAACAGAATATGTACTGTACTCTGCAATCTACTAATACAAGTTTCAATCAATCAATCAATAATGGTAGGTAATGGGTCCCATTTTTATAGTCTTTGGTATGACTCGGCCGGGGTTTGAACTCACAACCTACCGACCTCAGGGCGGACACTCTAACCACAAGGCAACTGATCAGTGGAGTAGTTCTCAAACTTTTTTCTACCACCTCAGAAAATACTTAGCTCTCCAAGTACCACCATAATGACAAACACCTACTCGGTGGCCTAGTGGTTACAGTGTCCGCCCTGAGATCGGTAGGTTGTGAGTTCAAACCCCGGCCGAGTCATACCACAGACTATAAAAATGGGACCCATTACCTCCCTGCTTGGCACTCAGCATCAAGGGTTGGAATTGGGGGTTAAATCACCAAAAAATGATTCCTGGGCGTGGCCACCGCTGCTGCTCCCCTCAACTCCCAGGGGGTGATCGAGGGTGATGGGTCAAATGCAGAGAATAATTTCGCCACACCTAGTGTGTGTGTGACAATCATTGGTACTTATATAGCATTAGTGGCGATGGGAATTATGTATCTCTTAAGAGATCCGGTTCTTTTAGCTCGACTAACTATAACGAGTCATCTCTTTTGGCTCCCAAGGTGTCTTTTTTTTTTCTCAGAGTCTTTTGTTACTTGAATTATTCTATCACCAAAAATAATGTGTAATTATGTCCACACAATTTTTGTCTATTCCTGGTACCTGGGATTGGATACCGGTATTCAATGGCACTTTTGTGGGTGTTCATGTGTTAATTAATGTTAGTTTGTTTGTTGACAAAATCTCATTTTTTAAACAAACATATATCAGAGAGCTAATAATACTGGTGCTGTCCAGTTGTTACACCTTGAGTGCCAACACTTCGGAGTCTCATTTACAAGTATTATAGAGTAGACTTTGGATGCAGTTGCAATTTCAGGACTTTAGATGGTAGTACTCCATAAGCTACGGTGTGTTGCCTAGTCAGAGAAGAGTTTTTGTTATTAAGCTGAATCTAGTCTTTTGTTGCGCTCTAAAAAGTGTTTGTATTGTAAACATTGTACCTATTACACACTTGCTGTTTGATTGTCACGTGCATCTTAGTTGTAGCATTCATTATCAAATTTGGAGTTGAAATCGCTATGTAAAATCGCTAATACTAATCTTTAGCATGTCTACGGCAAATCCAATATATAGTAGCATCGAGCTAGCCCATTTTCAAAAGTGGAATGTTTTCTCTCAGGTATACTTGCTTTGTTGGCATGGAAAAGTGTAACATGACATAGAGGCACTCCGACTGCGTCCGCTCTGAATGCTGTTTCAGTGATTGTTTGCCTGCCAAGTGTTTCAGCCGGCCGTGAATTCCTGTGCAACAAAGGTATTGAAATATGGTACCGTTTAGCTCTACATGAATCGATACCAGATAATCCCCGGTACTCGAACGGCATTTGGTACACATCCCTAGCCATGGGTGAGCTGAAACTTTACCACAGCTGATGTTGGGTGACACGTGGGGTACACCCTGGACTTGTACAGGATCAATCGGTATATCATACTCAACCTTTTTTACTTCTTAAATGCATCACTTTTGTATTTTCAGTGTATTTTAAAATGTGTGCAAAATTTGCTGCATTTTTCAAAGTCTTATTTTGTCACATCTCCAGTCATTACTTTTGAGTGTCTGGAATTAGTGACAGGTGAAACAATACAGAAGCATCAATGCATTAGTGCAAATATATATATATATATATATATATATATATATATATATATATATATATATATATATATATATATATATATATATATATATATATATATATATATATATATATATAAAAAAAATATATATATATATATATATATATATATAAACACACACACACACATATACATATGTATATCTACAGTCGTGGTCAAAGGTTTACATACACGTGTGAAGGACATAATGTCATGGCTGTCTTGAGTTTCCAATAATATGTGCAACTCTTATTGTTTTGTGATAGAGTGATTGCAGCACATACTTTGTCACAAAAAAACATTCATGAAGTTTGGTTCTGTTATGAATTTACTATGGTTCTACTGAAAATGTGACCAAATCTGCTGGGTCAAAAGTACACATACAGCAACATACATTATACATTTTGGTGATGTAGAAAAGTTACAATCAAATCAAATTAGCTTCATGGCATGGCCTCTTAACTTTATATGAGTGATTATGATTGACGACACCTGTTGACTTCTCTGAGCCCATTTAAATAGGGCTCATGTGATGCAGTCATTAGACTTGGTTACAAACGCGACAATGGGAATGTCAAAGGAACTCAGCACAGATCTGAAAAAATGAATAATTGACTCCAACAAGTCAGGAAAGTCACTTGAAGCCATGTCAAAGCATCTTAAGTTCCCAAGAGCAACTGTGCAGACAATTGTTTGTAAGTATAAAGTGCATGGCACAGTTTTGTTACTGCCACGATCAGGAAAAAAACGCAAGCTATCACTTGCTGCTGAGAGAAAATTGGTCAGGATGATCAAGAGTCAAAAAGACGGTCTGCAATGGATTGGAAGCTGCTGGAACACAGATGTCAGTGTCCACAGTCAAGCGTGTTTTGCATCGCCATGGACTGAGAGGCTACCATGCAAGAAGGAAGCCCTTGCTCCAGAAGCAGCACCTTAAGGCTCGTCTAAAGTTTGCTGCTGATCACATGGACAAAGATAAGACCTTCTGGAGGCAAATTCTGTGGTCAGATGAAACAAAAATTGAGCTGTTTGGCCACAATACCCAGCAATATGTTTGTAGGAGAAAAGGGGAGGCCTTTAATCCCAGGAACACCAAATCCTACCGTCAAGCATGGTGGTGGTAGTATTATGCTGTAAGCCTGTTTTGCTGCCAATGGAACTGGTGCTTTACACAAAGTAAATGGGACAATGAAAAAGGAGGACTACCTCCAAATTCCTCAGGACAACCTAAAATCATCAGCCCGGAGGTTGGCTCTTGGGCGCAGTTTGGTGTTCCAACAGGACAATGACCCCAAGCACACATCAAAAGTGGTAAAGGAATGGCTAAATCAGGCTAGAATTACTGTTTTAGAATGGCCTTCCCAAAGTCCTGGCTTAAACCCCATTGAGAACATGTAGACATTGCTGAAGAAACAAGTCCATGTCAGAAAACCAACACATTTAGCTGAACTGCACCAATTTTGTCAAGAGGAGTGGTCAAAAATTCAACCAGAAGTTTGCAAGAAGCTTGTGGATGGCTACCAAAAGCACCTTATTGCAGTGAAACTTGCCAAGGGACATGTAACCAAATATTAACATTGCTGTATGTATACTTTTGACTCAGCAGATTTGGTCACATTTTCAGTAGACCCGTAATAAATTCATAAAAGAACCAAACTTCATGAATATTTTTTGGGACAACCAAGTATGTGCTCCAATCACTCTATCACAAAAAAAATAAGAGTTGTAGAAATTATTGGAAACTCAAGACAGCCATGACATTATGTCCTTCACAAGTGTATGTAAACTCTTGACCACGACTGTATGTACAGTATACACATACTTATATGTCAATATCTATATCATATATCTAGCCTTACATACATCTATTTAGGTCTATCTATATATGTAATGTTCAATAATACAAACATTGTATTTTTAGGCGAAATGTGATGGGAAAAAATGGGTTTGAACTGAGGAAAATTATACCTCACCTACCCAAAGCTGCATATTTAGTGATTGGACTTGTCCGTGAAAACATTTATAGTATTCAGCCAAAATTCATTGATTTGACATCAGTACAGTATTAAAACATCTAAAGTTAGCCAGAATAGGGGGACTGCCTACATAAGGTTAGAGTTGAGTAAAAAAGCACAAAGCTCACATATGCTCAGGCCTTTCAGTTATATAATACAGTAGTGTTTATCTCTTGCTGATGTAGCACTTCCTGTGTGTTTTCAGACAACTACTGTACCTGCAATTACTCCAGTTTTGATAAGAAATGGAAACAACAGGAGATAATACGCTAACAGCCCCATCTTAACATGGCGCAGTCGGGAACAACAACCAAGTGTGCTGCTGGTTTGCACTGAAGTAAACATGTGACACTGGTGCTGCTACATGGAGCATATACTGTATATAAAGCGCAAGTGATTGCATGCTATGTGCCATAAACACTGGAATGTTCCTACTCTTACGCTGCAGCTGTAGTTTGAAAGCATACAGAAAGTACTGTATTATTTTTATCTGACTACATTAACTGCACAACCAATTGTACTGTAGTATTGCAATTAGCCATATTCCAGGAGGCACTTTGTATGAATTGCTAATATTGTACGAGGAGGAATAAACAAAGAGGTCTCTCACCCAATACAACGTTTGGACATTTGAATACCAAACAGTGACTGACTCCAATTGAGAAAATATAAAACATGTAAGAAATGGATATCACATTATATCTGTTGTCAAGTGATTTGTTGGTTTAAGCTTTATCATAGTCAGATGGTATATTTAGATACGCATCTATAAACTAAACCAGTATTACTGTCTATGAAATTGGTGCAACAATGATCACATAAACAACATGCAGCTCTTGTATTAATTACTAATTCAGTGATTCTTTGTGGTACACCAAAGAATCACTTGAATAAAAGTACAGTGTTTTATTTTCCTATACTCAGTGTTTCTGTTCAAACTTTTGTAGAGTGTTAGTGGCTAAAATATGTAGTATATTTGTTAAATACAACCTCGCCATTGTTTTTAATAAATACTTACACTACTTTATTTTAATGTCAGTCATTAGGATGGTACTTGGAGAACCAAATGTTTTCTGGAGTGATACTTGATGAAAATTTGAGAACCACCAGACAAATTAATCCAGAGCAAACTGTAAACATACTCCTGGTATGTTTTTATAAATACTTTCTTGTTTGGAGTTTAAGGTAGTGGTTTAGTCGTGGGCATAATGCATCCACTGGGTTCGGCGTATTTCTACTGTAGTTCCAATGTTTTTCACCAGAAACAATCCAAGGTTGAATGACCTTTCAGTAAATACATGCATTTGGTCGTGGTCGCCATCTGCTGGAAGGTGGCTGTATTGCACCAAGTATACAGGGATTTTCAAGTTGTAGCAAAGTGAGCATAATGCAGTTGGGGCCTTCCCCATTCCCTAAAAAACTGTTTTTCTGTAGCATATTTTATTGTATGTTTCTACAAACTCAGTGATCTGAAACTCGGTCCGTAAAAGTATTCAAAGCGCTTCAATTTCTCCACATTTTGTTGCAGCCTTATTTCAAAATGGAAAAAAAAAACCCATTGTTCTCAAAATTATAGAAAATACCCCATAATGACAATGTAAAAAGTTATTTTTTTTTATTTTGCAAAATTTATAAAAACAAATAAAATCAGTATTCACAGGCCTTGTTCACGACTTTGTTGATGCACCTCTGGCAGCAATTACATCCTTAAGTCTTTAAATACGATGCTATAAGCTTGGCCCGTTCCTCCTAGCAGCACCTCTCAATCTCCATCAGGTTGGACTGGATGTGTTGGTTTTCATCAAGGACGTCTCGGTACATTGCTGCATTCATCTTTCGCTCTATCCTGGTGTCTGGCATTCACGCTAAAGAGTTCAATCTTTGTCTCATGGGACCAGAGAATTTTGTCTCATGGTTTATGAGTCGTTCAACTGCATTTTAGCAAACTTTTTACTACTTACTGCAACTTGAAAAGCCCTGTATACTTCGCTTCTGTACCATACAGGCAGGATTAGTGGATTGCTGCAGAGATGGTTGTCCTGGAAGGTTCTCCTTTCACCACAGAGAAATGCTGTAGCTCTGATAGTGACCATTGGGTTCTTGGTCACCTCCATGACTAAACTAAGATGAATGCAGCAATGTACAGACATCCTGGATGAAAAACACTACCTATCCAACCTGATGGAGTTTGAGAGGTACTGCATAAAGGAATGAGCTGCCCAAAGATAGGTGTGCCAAGCTTGTGCCGTCATATTCAAAAAGACTGGAGGCTGTAATTGCTGCCAAAGGTGCATCAACAAAGTATTGCGCACAGGTTCTGTACACTTTAATAAATTAGCAAAATTAAAACAAAAACAGGTCACATTGTCATTATGGGGTCTTGTTTGTAGAATTTTGACGACAAAATGACTATTCCATTTTGGAATAAGAATGTAACATAACCTGTGGAAAAAGCGGAGCACTGTAAACACTTTCCGGATTTACTGTAACTTTGAATTCTAGAGTAATTACAGTCTTAATTAATAGTATTTAAGGCTGAATCCTATTATAAAGAACAATAATGCAGCGAAATTTACAGCACAACCAACAAAGAAACTTCCTTTAAGCAAGCGGAAGGGTCTCTGACCATTTCCTGGGGAACAACTGTGGCAAAATATAGAAAAATAAGACTTTTTTTTTTAATTTTTTTTTTTACATTCATGTCTCAAGGGCTACCATAGAAAATCATTTGGAAATTAGTTCAGATTAGAAAATGTTTTTTTCTCAAGTAGATTAAGTCTTCTGGCAACTTTAGAAATCCCTGACCAAGTTCATTAAGTCACTTGTGCTGTGACTCAAACAGGCCTTGTATAATGAGTTCTAGGTAGTACATACTTTCAAACACAAATATAAATGGAAATAACCTTTAATAGATACAAACAAGTCTACATTAATAAATGCAAATAAAAGGCAAGAAAGAAAGGAATAGAAAGGTGTGGCACATGCAGACTGAGGATAACACAGCTGCACATTTATCAACCTAACAGATATGGCATTTGACAATGTTGGAAGCGTAATATTTTACTAGTATTATAGAATCAGAGCAGTACTTTAGAGGATTGTCTTTCTGCTTAGACTTTGATTGAGGTGCGTTAAAGATTTACCGTTTGTTTTGGCAAAACCCTTTCAGTTTTATAGTTTTTGCCATACTTATCAAAAACTATCAGCTGCGCCCTGATATGTACCAGTCACTTCCACTGGTTTCTACTTTGTGTGCCAACCTGTGTAAAATGTGGGTAAAACAACACTAAGAAAGAAAACAATAACAATGAGATACAACCGGGGATATTTCTTGCAGATGCATGCTACAAATCACAGTGACATCCATACAATTTCAAGCCTGCTGAGATATTTCCTGTCAGATGTCTAAAGTGTGAGTAGAATACATCTTTTACTACTGCAGGAGTTCAAAGTCTCGCTACATAACTGTCTCACTGGTGTGGTTACTACCTAAGGCCTGTTTGCTGATCTGCTTAAAAACGCATTTAAAAAAACCAAAACGTTTCTTTCAGTGTAACATGTTCAACAAGTGCTGTCATCTTGTAGTCACACAACATAGAACATGGTCTAATTCATCTAATGCAATCAAATTTTAAAAAGACAGTGCTGGCTGAAGTCAAGAGAGATACTGACCAAAAGTGACTCGTTGCACCAAAACGGTGACCGCCAGGGCATATTTTCTATCAGTATGTGCATAGAGCTCAGAAATTCCTGAATTAAAAAAAAAAAAAGTTAGAGTACAATTGCAAATAGTCGTTAAAATAGAATAAGAAACTCAAAAATGAGTCTGGTCGCTAATCAGATAAGCATACTTGCTAAATCATCAGTGAGCTTGGATCTGTCCAACAGGCTCAAGGAAATGTTGTCAAACGAGTTCAACCAAAGGATCCCAGAGAAGCAAGAAAGAAAGCATACGCTAATGTGACAGTGCAGTCATTGGTAGAGCAGGTAGTTCTTGAGAAAGGCCGGCAGGGGCAGCCGGTGGATTTCACCTAGACGTTCTCTTCCTAGTGCCACCCTCACAGAGCGCCGACACAGGTCCATCAGAGAGAGAGGTTCAGCTGAGGAAGAAGAGACAGAACAGTTTATGCACAAAAATATCGATCTGAGTTTTCAGTAGCTTTACTAATAATTGCCGACTAATACATGAAATAAAAATTAACATTAGATATATTTAGATTTGGGCTGTCAAACAATTACAATTTTAAAGTCAGAGTTACTGGGGTTTAATTTAGATTAATCATGATTAAATATTCCTTTGAAATTTATATTATCACGTTTCACTTTGCATGAGCAAAGAAACTCAAACCCACACCACATACTTCATAGTGAAATTGTGTTGATACCAAATGGTAAACGGTACAGAACAGCAACAAAAAAAAACTCAACCAGGTATAGATTTTCCTTTGTCCCACTGGCAATCAAAGCACTTAACAGAAAACTACTGTAATAACCGGATGCAATATCAAGGACTGCAATTTTGGGATAGGGCAATACGGGAGGTGTGCAATATGGGGGGAGTGTAATGTGTGATCTCATAACTAACTGATATACCTGCGCACTGTTCACTGTCGTCACTGTATTGTCGGATGAACTGTATGTATATATATATGTTAAGTAAAACGCTGTCTTAATGTCCAAGACAAATTTCTCCTCTGAGACGAAGCTAATTATTATTATTATTATTATTAAGTAGGGAATATATATGCGCTTATGTGTTTATTCAAGATCTTTAATATATTCAAAAATGTGTCTAGGCAAACATTTATCCACATTAATGTGGACCTTTTGTGATAGCAATCTAGTATTGTGTACCTAATGTTGCGACCGGGTGAATCTATATGATGTTTTGACTGTCTGGGGAAAAATAGTGGTGATGTTCCTTATTAAAATTTATCATTTATATTTAAACAATGTACATTTTCAAAAGATGAATTATTATACTCTTGGAGAAGGTGGGGCGTGTTTTCATTTGCAATCTGGGAACACCTTCACAATCAAACCTCTCACAGACACTCAAAAGACGTGTTATAAAAGTGACTGGTAGCAAATAGTACATAAAATTTACACCAAAGTATATCCAATACAAATTATTTTTTGATGCCTTATAGCAGGGGTGTCCAAACTTTTTCCATTGAGGGCCGCACACGGAAAAATTAAAGCATGCGGGGGCCATTTTGATATTTTTCATTTTCAAATCATAAAATATATAAATATAAAGGGTCTCAGTCATTAAAATGTTAAAAATAAGTCACATTATTATTTTTTTTATTCAACGCTTACAGTAAATCTCTATATCAACTTCAGGTTGATATAGCGTTAAAAAAAAAGGATTTATGCCTTTTCTGTCAAAGACAACTTTGTTTTTTATAGTAAAACTGAAATATGCAGTATTTCCCCCAGCGCCCAAAACATTCAGAAAGCAATGTTTGATGTGAAGTAATTGGAGCCCAAAAAAGGACACCATTGATTTTAATTTATTATTATTTTTGATTAATCACAGTGAAAAGATCAATAAAATCCCATTAAATATATTTGGGATCCAAAAGGTTCCCCACTCATAAAGTGATACATTTTTATCATATATTTTTTTACTTTCAACACTTAAATTACGAGATCAACTTCAGATATATCTGTCCATTTTACGTTTGAACTATTATGTTTGTTTGTTTTATGCTCTTATGTCAAAGAAAACATTGCTTTTATATGGAAACCACACAATATATGCAATATTTTCCACATAAAACATTTTAAAGTGAAATATTTGAAGTAATTGGAGCCTTGAATAGATCAATAATTGATTATAACATTGAATTTTTTAAAAAGAATTTTTTTTTTTTTGAGCAATGGCAAAAAAAGCAAAATAAAGACAAAAGAAAAACAAACAGCCTGCATGGCAGCTTTGTGTCAACATTGCAACTGTTCCTCGTTAGATTTCACCTCATTCCACTTTTTTTAATGCTAATTTTTAATTTTTGCAATAGCATTTCCAGAATATGTGGCGGGCCGCTAAACAATTAGTTGCGGGCTGCAAATGGCCCCCGGGCCGCACTTTGGACACCCCTGCCTTATGGCTTTCCTGTCCCAAAAAATGAGGATACATTTGACCTAAAATGCAGTTTGTTGGTGTCAACGAGTTAAAAAAAAAAAAAAAACAAGAAAAAAAAGCAACAAGTTAGCTCCTCTCGCGGCAATAATTATGAATGTGTGACCATCTCTCGACAACAGTAATGAATGAACCCATTGAGTCTCAGAGATAGTCACCCAGAGCAAATTATAAATCAACACAAATGTCAGCAACTTGTACTTACGATCAAGTCCGTTTATGTACCGGATACGTATTTCACAGTGTCCCCACACAGCGCTCACCACTGGGTATAGCTTCCTGCCTTTAAGTCCTCTGAAGGCCACCCCCAGATAATGGCCATCCACTATGTAACCCAAAGTCCCTTCATCCATGTCCAAAACTACTAAGAGGGAGTCCGGTATTATGAAAGTGTCTTCTGGCTCGAGGAAGGAGGGGTATACTTTGCCTGAGTGATTCTTGCTGTCATGGTAGAGTTTACTCCTGCATAGGTCCCAACCCCAGGACTCACTGTCGCTTCCCACTAGTGCAGTGTAGCCTACGGAGTGCAGCGGCGCATCAACTGTTGCTACACCAACAACGGCGTGCGTGCCCCTCTGGCGCATCGCCCAGCTGATTTCCCACACATGCAGTCCCCGTGTATAACCAACACGGCCCCGGATGGCATCCGTGCTCTGTGCCACTGGGTGCCTGTGGAAAACCAACTTGTTATCGTCCTTGACGAAGATGTTGAGCGAGCGGTCATCGTTGTTCCACGAGTGCTGGACCTGAATGTCTGCGCTTACTGGCGGCATATCCAATAGCAGGTCCAGTCGAGAAGGCTTGGTGTGACTCAAGGCCTGTAGCTCCAGCTTCAGGGGGCTGAACGCTGGATCGCGCATATCAATTGTTTTAATGCCACCTGGGACTTTTTGCCCCATACTCCGGGTATTTAGGGAAGTGGCCTTGTCTTCTTCCTCCTCCTCCCCCCTCCTCAAGGTCCAATGGGGGAGTAGTCAACCTCAGGTCTTCTTCTCCTGTGCTCATGCAATCCAAGGCAGGTTCAATCTCTGCGGTCACTTGTTGCCAAACGTCGAGGTGTTTGTGCAGTCGACCTGGAGAGATGGGCATGGACAAAGAAGTTAACAAACCAATGAGTTAACACTATTTCTGCTGGAAGAGCAGTCAAGCCTCCTTAACTTGATAGCATGAACACCAACTTGACACTTCATTGGAAACATTTTGCGTTGCTTCCACTTTGTCTAGTTATGTAAATGGCAATATTACAACCATACAGTAACTTCATTATTACATCATTGCAAGAAAGTCCGCGCTACAGGACTTTGTACAGAAACAGTTCAGAATTATCAGGATTTCAATTCTCAGAACTTTGACATTTAAAGCAGTTAGCCAATTTTCCATGACGGAAGACATAATTGACAGATTATGTAAAAGAACTAGGGTAATGTACAGAGAACACAAGCATTGTGCTATAAGTTGGGAGAAGTACATTGGAACCCTTATTTACGAACCCTTCTTTATGCGAGCTTTTCGGTTTACGAGCTTTTCGATCTAGCCAAATATGCTTCTGTGTGGACGAACGCTGCAGACAAGAAAGCAGGTCAAAACATTGTTGGGGAGGCTTGAGCATTCCATTTTACTTGCTGTGCAGGAGAAGTCACATCTCAACACTCCAGCATGTGTTCTTTCACATTTTGACAAGTTTTGTCCATTTTGCCAACTCATTAAGAGTCCTAAAAATTCAACAGACCGGCGTGGAAAGAAGGAGGGAACCGCTGTGGAGTTAAAAAATAAAAAAACTTTTTGCAGGACTACATTCACAAGGCACTCACAAGCATGACCACAGCACAGCACATTAAGTAAGCACATCCGTTTTAATTGTGACAAAGCTGTTCTTTTCTGCGAAAAGATGCCAGAACAGAATCACCGCAGAGAAGATTCTTCTCTCATTCCAGAGCGGCACCTCACTCTTCCCGAGCGCAAACTCGTAGACACGTACGGCTACCCTATCCTCCCTTCCTTTTCTCTCCCTCTGTCTGCTCCTTTCTCCTCAGTTCTCTGCCGTTGTTTGTGTGTGCATTCTACTTTTTAAAATATTAGTTATTACTTTTTACTACACAAAGTTGATTCATCACCCCCTTACATCTATATTTGTTTGATATACAGTACTGAATAGCACTTTAGATTGTGTTAAAAGTGCACAAACCTTCACTAAAATATGGACTGTTGTGGAGGCTGGAACCCATTAGTCATATTTACATTGTTTCATATGGGGAACTCTGCTATACAATACAAACTTCTCTATTTACAAACCACGTTTGAAGAACCAAAATCAGTCCGTAAGTCGAGGTTCCACTGTACAGAGGTAGGTCCACTGTACAGAGGTAGGTCCACACAATTTATTTAGACAATGTTCACAACTTTAGGTATAGTATCATTTTGTATTTGTTTTCCATTTGTTGATGCATTAAGCTTACTTTGATCACAGTTTCCATGAAGGGTGTTTGCAGTTACTGTTGGTGGGCTGCACTATTTTGCGAAGAATCTTAATCCTAATTTTTCCTGCCAAAATTGCGATAGCAATTTTTTTTGCAATTTTAAAAATGGTATTCAAGTGCATACAACTGCTAAATTAAGAAGTAATGTTACGTTTGGACTAGGGCTGGGCCGATAATACGATATCAATACATACCGCGATAGACATCGTTATCAATATACAATGTGTTCGATAAAATATTCAATATATATTTAAATTTTTTGGTCGGATAAACCAGAAATTATGAAACAAGATTCGTTTCATGAAGTCACTCGCGCTTTGGGAAACAAGCAAATAGGATACAGGAAGTGTCCCTGAGCAATAGGAGGGACAAGCCAATAGCCAATCAGTTAACAGTATTCAATGAGCGTTGGGAAAGACAGCTAATCACATAACAGTATCGACTACATCTTTTCTGCTGTTCGGCTCCCAGTCCCAGACCATAGTCGATGAGCGCAGGGGAGGTGAGACTTACCCTCCAGGGCCGATGTTATCGTCGGGGGTAACACTTTTTACTTTACCCGACAATGGGTCTGCTAAGCTCTGCTTTCAGGTTGGAATGACAAGGCCGCTGATTTGTAACAATTTGGTTGCTCTATTCTTATTTCTGCAGGACACAGACACATTCGCCACTACTGCTGCATGCTACCGCTCGCTTTCCTCACTCTTCCACTCACCCAACCCACTGCCATTCTTAAAGAAGCACACACACACATACGCTACTCTCATAACACTTGTGTGGTTGCACCCTCTTTTTGGCTCACTGTGGATTCTCTGCATGGAGTGAAAAGAGAAACTGTAATATCTTGGTATGTCAACTCAATAACAGAAACTTGTCTAGTTTTGTTGGTTTTAAGGCAGACAGTGCGGCAACATCCTGACACTTCCAATGTGTCGTTTAATTAGTTGCTTCAAAAACTACTGTTCAATAGCTTTTACACTACTGCTTTATTGGCAGCCCTAAATAAGTCATAAGTATCAATAATTATTGATATTGATCAATATAAAAAAAACTTATATTATGCTAGTTTTTGGCCATATCGCCCAGCCCTTCTTTAGACTGTTAATCAACATGTTCTTGTCTCAAGTTGCCACACATTAGAACAATATGCAATAATTTACTTAAAAAATAATAATTCAGGTTTATGTATAAAACACCCATGTTTGCTTAAACCGTCCTTGGCTGCTTGTCATAGTATCATCCTCCAGTTCGCCTCGTACTGCCGTCCCCGGAGAAGTTCCTTCAGCCATTTTACACGGTCATTACAATTTTTGCACATACTGTACAGTAATACAAGGAAAGTGGTGTTTGTTATTAGGACACTGACTGCATCGACTGCAGCACACAATCTTGCCGTTTTCTGTAACCACTTTTCTATCAGGCCAAGGACTCAGGCCTCAACAATTCTGACTCAAAGAAAAGGAGAGAGAAAAAAAAAACTCACCCTATTGCGGTTAGGTTATTCCGGTAATAAAAACCTTAATTTCGATTAATTGTGCAGCTTAAGTGGTAAGTAGGGATGGCTACCCAGCTCCGTTCCACAATAGCACAGGTGCCAACATAAACGGTAGTCACCACAACAAATTAATTTGTCATTCTTCAATTATTACTGTCAGATCATCAGCCGAAGTGAAATTCATTCAGCGCTGCAGGGTCCTTTATTTTACTTTCTGAGTTTTTCAAAGCTCTTTACAGAAGTATACTTTTGCATTAGGATAAATGTTTTAATACTATTGTGATATCGTGATAATGCATATTGATGACGTTCTAAATGTGTCCCAAAGATTTGGCAACGACAAGCAAACAAACAGGCGTCCTTAACTACATTTCCATGCGCTAAATTAGTCTGATTTCTCAGATAGTTGGGCTCAAAAGAAGCATTTTACAACCCATGGAAACACCTTAATCTGATCATGTTTGGCTTTTGAAAGGTCGGACTAACGCACCTAGATTATGCGATTGAAAACCAGGGGCCGTACTTATCAAGCTTCTTAGAGTGCCATTTTACACTTAAGTCCTGAGAATTTGCGAAATTTAGTCCTACTCTCAAACTTAAGAATAAAAGCTTTTTATCAACGTTCTTAAGTCTAAGAATCACTCCTACTCTCCACGATATTTAAGAGACCTTCAGAGGTGTCTTAAGTGGTTAGGAGTTGCCAGCAGGGGATGGCACTGAGGCGAGAGAGACGTGCGCGAACATTCAGGGAGCGGAACGATGTCCTGGATTTGTTTGATGACGAGCAGCTGATCAAACGGTATCGTTTAGACAGAGCGGGTATTATTTTTGTCACAGATTTAATACTTTTCGATTCCATGTTGATTTCTGCATGTGGCTGCAGTGGGCTAGTATATATAGAGCCACCCACACCAGTTTCAAATTGGTTGCCTAATTAATGAATTGGAAAGAAAATGTTATGACAGTAGCGTATGTGTGTGGCCGTGAGGTGAGTGACGTCAGTGAGTGTGTGGGCGAGAGAAGAGAAGAGAGGGAGCGGTAGCGTGAGTGCCGGCGGGGACTAGTTTGTTTTGTATTATTTTGTAGTTTGTCAAAATATACACTCCCATTGTCCAATTAAATATTTCCAAGATATTTCTTTATTCTTAGACAACGGATTCCCTTCTGTGATTGGTCATTTCTATGGACACAGAAATGACGTCACCTAAAATTCCATTTACGGCACATAGTAATGTCGTAATTCAGCTCTGAGTGTGACACTTAAGATTGAGTCCTACACTTCGCTGAAAGTGTGAGTAAGACGCTTGATAACTAACTTTTAAGTGCAGCTTTCAGCGAAGAATTTATTTACTCTTAAGTCAACTCTTAGCAGACTTCTTAGGAGTAATTCTGAGAAGCTTGATAAGTACGGCCCCAGATCTCTAGAGTGGGTGCGGGCTGCCGGAGGGGACCATTTGTATCGCGCAGGCGCCAGGCTTAATGTGCGGGATATAACCATATAAGCAGATCCCATTCAATCAAAACATTGGCAATGACTGTAATGAAGAGGATACTGTTTATTTGCTTCACAGATTAAAAGAACAAAACATTTTGAAGTGCATCGATGGGAGAAAAAAAAGAAACTGATTTATTTAAGATAACTTGTTTTGGTGTCATGTCATAGGTAAACCGGAAAAGCAATATATTAATCCGCGCTAAAAGGAAATAAGTGTCCCCCAGTCAGTGTACGAGAGGCACACAGCCTATGACCAATAGTCGCATTAGAAAGAGTGCATGGACACTGGGACTTCACATGTAGCTGTAAAAATACAAAACAACCCTATTTGAGAAATCTGACTAATTTTGTGCATGAAAACGTAGTCACTCTAGCATTCGCACTAGTGAGCTAGCAGAAAACGTCCCTCCAGAGTGCAAAGCCACTTTTAAGACAGCAATCATTGACCCCATGGTGGCATATAAACTGTTTCTTTCGAGCATCACTGGGGGACGAAAAATGTATTTCGATACTTTTCAAAATAAAGGTAACTACAAAACATGTCAATATTGGCTGTATTTTAACAGAAAATCTTACAATACAATAAACATGTTTCCTATTGCACTCAAAGAACAATTTTAGAAGGTTAAAATATAAATAAAAGGGCATTAAACACACTGATTTTCTTGTTGCATTTAAAGAACAATTTACAATTTTCCATATTACAAAGTCTGCCATAATCAAGGATTAGCTTGAATTCAATAAAAAGCTTTATTTACATTATATTAAATGCTTCATGATTTATGGTTGCCATTCCTGGTCTGTGCTTTAAGAAAAATACAATTAGTAAGTACTATAATCAAAACTATGGATAAATGTACACAGATAAGCCATGTAGGAGGTAAAAAACATTTGTTAAAAGATAAAACACAAATTGTAGCAATTTGTTACAAAATTCAGTCATTACACTGCGCTAATATTTGGCATCAATCCAAGCAGCTGTGTGCGCGTCTACATATCTCCACGTGCACAACAGAGTAGCTGGTTAACTTATGAGAGTAGTGTGGGTGTGTCTTCAAGAGAATGGCAACGTGTTGGTGAGCGACGTCAGTGAGTGAGTGAGTGGGCGAGTAAAGCGAGCGAGAGGTAGAGCTGCACTATGCAGTTGAAGACTGAACAGGTCTGGTTGTGTCCTGCAAAACTAATAATAAAGCAGACTGACACAAATCGGCTGCATTATTACCTATCACTATTTAAACTCCCCGTGCAGATCTGAATGTTTATTATTTAAATGTTTACATAAGTTTGAAGCAAAGGTGGTAATACTAATCGCCACATTTGGCGAGGCGTGTTTTAAAGCAAGACTTAAAGTGCGGCACTTCCTTGTTTAAAGAGTCACCTTTATCGTTGGTTTTGAAGCCCAATTACCTCCATATTGCACTTCACGCACCCTCTGTATTAACCAGTAGAATTGTCGTTTTTTGCCCTTCTTCCGCTCCAAGATGTTATTGCTTGTATGCACTTTGTGCGTTTTGACACACTCATCATGTGCTTCGGCTCTGCAGTCACCGCCACAGATGAGAGAACGGTACCGGTACTTTTCAGAGGCAGTATAGTACCGATTTCAATCAATTAGTATGGGTACTTTATTAGTACCAGTATACCGTACAACCCTACTACACACAGTTGGACACAATAAGCCATGCTAACCGCTAACAGCAAGCTAGCGCTCTTGAATGTAAAAATGATGACTGGATCAATACTAATATCGACAGCAACAATACCAAGTACAAAAAGCCGTGTATACGACATTTTTACTATCAAAAAATATTTTGTTTTTGTTACAAAACAAACTCAAGAAATAAGCCTCTGGACACAGTAAGGGCAGAAATCAAAGGATTTATATTAGAGCCAATAGTAGGAAATAATTAAAATAATTTATATTCTTACACCACCACCATTTTTTATGTGATCATAATCCATCCATCCATCCATTTTCTACCGCTTGTCCCTTTCGTGGTCACGGGGGGTGCTGGAGCCTATCTCAGTTGCATTCGGGCGGAAATCGGGTTACACCCTGGACAAGTTGCAACCTCATCGCAGGGCCAACACAGATAGACAGACAAAATTCACACACTAGGGCCAATTTAGTGTTGCCAATCAACCTATACATAGGTGCATGTTTTTGGAGGTAGGAAGAAGCCAGAGTACCCGGGGGGAACCCATGCAGTCAAGGGGAGAACATGCAAACTCCACACAGAAAAATCCAGGGGTCCGGGATTGAACTCAAACACGATTCTCGATTCAAAAACGATTTTTTCCCGATTCAAAACGATTCTCTATTCATTCAATACATAGGATTTCAGCAGGATCTACCCCAGTCTGCTGACATGCAAGCGGAGTAGTAGATTTTTTGTAAAGGCTTTTATAATTGTAAAGGACAATGTTTTATCAACTGATTGCAATAATGTGAATTTGTTTTAACTATTAAATGAACCAAAAATATGACTTATTTTATCTTTGTGAAAATATTGGACACAGTGTTTTGTCAAGCTTATGAGATGCGATGCAAGTGTAAGCCACTGTGACACTATTCTTTTTTTTTTTTTTTTTTATAAATGTAATGATAATGTCAATGAGGGATTTTTAATCACTGCTAAGTTGGAATTGTAACTAATATTGATACTGTTGATAATATTCATTTTTGTTTCACTACTTTTGGTTTGTTCTGTGTCGTGTTTGTGTCTCCTCTCAATTGCTCTGTTTATTGTAGTTCTGAGTGTTGCTGGGTCGGGTTTGGTTTTGGAATTGGATTGCATTGTTATGGTATTGCTATGTATTGTTTTGTTGGATTGACTAATTAAAAAAAAAATAAATAAATAAATAAATATATATATATAAATTTTTTTTTTTTAAATAAAAAAAAATTAAAAATCGATTTTTTAAAAATGAGTATCGATTCTGAATCGCACGTGAGAATCGCGATTCGAATTTGAATCGATTTTTCCCCACACCCCTTATATATATGTGTGTGTGTGTGTGTGTGTGTGTGTATACATATACACACCGGTACACATGCACGCACACACATAAAAGAATATAAAATAAAATGTATTCCTATGCAACTATAAAGTTCTATGATAAACCTTTGTTTGCGGTGATGTATTTGAAGGGTTTTAGGGACAGTATGGCTTTTGCTCCCTGAGATTTCAGCATGTGTTTCTGCAAGGCTGTAAAGGATTTTGTAACTGATGGGAAGGCTTTCTAATTGAATTGTAGACAAGAGTTCATTGAGAAGTGCTGTAGCTCTTCTTCTAATGCAAGTAAACAACCATTTAAGTGGGTCATGTCTCCTCAATGATTAGAAAACGGAGGGGAGCGCAAGCAGCGGGTGGCCAACATCTGAATTTGAACAATCTCTTCTTCAGTGCCTGTCCTGCATTCAGGAAAAGTAAAACATGTTAATTTGTACACAGTTGGGACTCACGCTTTTCCATCCCCACTCCGCAATTGGCAAAGGGCCATATAATGACAAAAACAAGTAAATAAAACCAAACAGGATAAAAGCTTTTCCAACAACTTTAAAAATAAACACTCCCATTCAATGAGGGTTTTTGTTGGAGGGGTGTATTTGGGCAGCCACTCTGGCCTGTGCTGGATGAGGTTTCAGGGCCCCTAGGTTGGTTTGAGACTGATTAAGATGCAAGAGAAGGGTCTCAGTGGATTTACTGGGCCAATAAAACACAGATCTTAATCTAAAGGGTGTTTGTTTACCTGCGGGTACATTAGGCTTTGGGTTAAAAAAGTAATTTAAACTTGATACAAGTACAAATACTGTAGTGTATACAATGTGGTATGACTGAAAAAAAGAAAAAAGGTAGATGTGTCTATTGACTAGGGATGTAACGATAAACGGTATAATGATAAACCGCTGTAAAATTCCAGACGGTTAATAATACCGTTTACATTTTTAATTACAGAAAAACCGTCATTTATCAATGCATTTTAGGCAACAATGCTTATTTCCTGAATACTGAAGTGCCGCAGCCCCTGCGCATGTGAACCAGAGCCTTTCATCACTATCAGTAGCTCAGCGTGTTCGTTTAATAGCAAAATTAGATGAAGGGAGTGAACCCTCTTGTTAGGCATGGGTGATATATTGATTTTATCAATATATTTCAGTATTTTGTTGCAGAGGATTTAAATAAACCATTTTTTCCTCCTCTTGCTCAGTCATACTTTTTGCCCCTCAGGAGATTCCGCAGCTTGCGCCGTCCCCTTACTTCCTTATCGGCACACAGCAAAACATGGCTAATGCTAACGCTAACAAGAGCGAGACGTTTGTTGCAAAGAAAAGTGTTGTCAGTACTTTGGTTTTGCGGCAAAAGGCGTGGAACAAGTGACTGCACGGTGCAAAGTTTGTTTTAAAAAGGCAGCAGCACAGCAAACTTATTCCAGCATCTGAAACCAAACCTTCAGCAGAGTAGGGCAAATGTAACTCTTAAGGATGCGATCAAAACCGCAACAACAAACAAACAAACTACGGGCTAAAAATCACCTTACTAGTGGAATAATTTACACCAGATATGTATGATACCACCATGTATGATGAGACAGAAGCACAATGCGTAGACTGATCACTAAAGTGGTTGCTCTGCACACCGCCAAGATGTGTGAATGAAAAAGGCTGCGTTTACTTTATCCACTTACTCAAACCGACTCTAGTCCTCTCAATTTTTTACTTTAACATTTATTTGGATACAATGTATAATACTATTTTTATTTTATTTACAGAAGTATGTTATTCTAGACAGAACTTTTAAGTTTGCACTTTATTGATCTGAATGTTAGAGATTATTGTTTATTTGCATGCAATGTGCAATGCTACATTTTTGTTCATAGAAGTATTCTATTCAAGCTAAAGTATTGCTTCCCAAGGGAAGCTCTTAATTCAATTATTTGAAAATGATTCCATAAAAAGTAAAATTTATATCTGGCCTAAAAATCATCATTCAATTTAGAATTTTGCTAAGAATAAGATGCAGTGTCATTTCACCATACTAGTTTTAAAAACCTATTTTGAATTATCTCTGTCGTATGTATTCAATGGTTTCTTCAAAAAAGTAGGCGGGACTGCAAGCTTCCAGCAGCGACAGAGCATTGCTTGTTGCTGGTGAGAAGCACGGCAATGTAAAAATTAGGGGAAACAAATATGATTGTAGAGCAAATAAACGTCCCGTTGTGAGAGTATTTCGGCTTCAAATCGTATGAGCAAGAAGAATGAGCCCAGGCTTACTACTCCGACCCTCCAGGAATTTGCGTTGCTGCGATTGCGCCAATACATGCTAAATTCAACTAATCCCTTTGAATTATGCGTAACCTCACAATTTAGTCCAAGCCCGCTTCCATGCACATTTTTGTAGATCAATTTGTCCTGGAGTAGGCTCAAAAGCACATCTTTGTACATCAATTTGTCCCGGAGTAGGCTCAATTGTGCATGACTGTACATCAACTATAGTTGACTCTCTGTAAAATTCCCGATGGTTAATATAACAGTTTAAAATTTTAACTATCATAAAATCGTAATGATTTCTGTACTTGAATAAACTCATGGCACAATGATACAGCTCATTTTCTGGAGAAGCAGCTATCGATTGCTCGCCGGCCAATCAGCCAAAAAGTACAGACGAAAACAAGACCCATTTTTCCTATAAGAAACATCATACCCCAAACTAAACTTGTATGAACACATTGCTGTCCGAGCAACTAAGCTACTCAATCGTGTACATTGAATCTACAGGATGTGTTCTCTCAGAATAGACGAACAGCTCTATACACAGAGGCAATGACACAGACATTTCTATGACAGGTAGTAAACCAACGCGACGTCACATTTAGTCCAAAACTACAAGATCACAATCTTTTCTCTATTTTATTCTATTGATAATCTATTTCTATTAACCTATGCCATGACTAACCTTTATAACCTATTTGATTTACAATATTATGTACATACTAGGGCTGCAAGATTAATTGACATCAAGGTTTTAATTAGCGCGGTAATACCCGCAAGATGCTGAGTGTTTGTTTTTTTTCCTGCGCTGTTGACCAGCAGTTTAGTGACAGACATGTTGGTCAATCAGAATTGTTGAGCCTCGCGTTTGTTCGTCTCTCACTTAGACAGAAAGAAAGACGTCTTTGTGAATCGCTGTCAGCACCTGAGCGTGTTTATTTACCAGTGGAAATAGCTGGACAGAGTGACCCCTCTTTTCAGTCATTAACAATCTTTGTCTCGATGGAGACTAAAGCGGGGCGCTGCCGCCGACACTCACAGTACAAATAGCCTCAGGACTCACCGATGGGAAGTGCTGCAAACTAACACAAAATAGGAGGAAAAAGATTATGTTCCGTTGTGGGAATATTTCAGCTTCAAATCGAATGAGCGATATGAGCCCAACTACACGGACGAATGAGCAAAAACGCCGTCCATGATAGCAATAAAAAAAAGGACTACGTCCAACCTAAGTTTTCCATCTGGGAAAAAAATACACTTTAAGATGTTCAATATCTATTTAGGTAAAACTTTTGCTTACAGAAAGGAGTCAATTTTTTTTGTTTATTCAGTACCTTGGAGTCTTGTTCACAAGTGAGGGAAGAGTGGATCGTGAGATCGACAGGCGGATCGGTGCGGCGTCTTCAGTAATGCGGACGCTGTATCGATCCGTTGTGGTGAAGAAGGAGCTGAGCCGGAAGGCAAAGCTCTCAATTTACCGGTCGATCTACGTTCCCATCCTCACCTATGGTCATGAGCTTTGGGTCATGACTGAAAGGACAAGATCACGGGTACAAGCGGCCGAAATGAGTTTCCTCCGCCGGGTGGCGGGGCTCTCCCTTAGAGATAGGGTGAGAAGCTCTGCCATCCGGGGGGAGTTTAAAGTAAAGCCGCTGCTCCTCCACATCGAGAGGAGCCAGATGAGGTGGTTCGGGCATCTGGTCAGGATGCCACCCGAACGCCTCCTGAGGGAGGTGTTTAGGGGACGTCCGACCGGTAGGAGGCCATGGGGAAGACCCAGGACACGTTGGGAAGACTATGTCTACCGGCTGGCCTGGGAACGCCTCGGGATCCCCGGGAGGAGCTGGACGAAGTGGCTGGGGAGAGGGAAGTCTGGGCTTCCCTGCTTAGACTGCTGCCCCCGCGACCCGACCTCGGATAAGCGGAAGAAGATGGATGGATGGATGGCATTTAGAATAAAGTTATTTACCGATGACAGTACAATGGTAAACAATTCTACAGTAATGAGAAATAAGTTTATTTCCTTTTAGATGGTTACTTGCATTATAATCATTGAAGTTTTAATCAAATAGTTCTTCACTTAAAGAGCATGATGTTGACAAAAGCGCTGTCTGCATACAGCCAAATATTTTTGAAAGTATATTATTGCATATTGTTCTAATGCATGGCACTTTTAGACAAGAATATTGATTGACAGTCTAAAAGTAACCTGTATTCCTTCACTCGTTATACATTTATATATAAAATCGCAAATCGAATCACAATCGCAATTTTGGAGAAAAAAAAAATCACAATTAGGTTTTTTCTCAAAATCACGAAGCCCTAGTACATACTATCGTTGTGGTACTCACTGGGTTAAATATACAACATTAGGTACATTAATTTGTTTTCGCGTAAAAAAACCCTACTTATTTTCAAGGTGCCCTGTTTAATTACATTAAAGGGGAAACTCTGGAACTTGTAAGACACCAGGAAAGAAAGATAAACTGGATTAGCGCAAAACATGGAAGTCTTGAAAGCTAAACTGAAGAGATATATTGTGTACAAACGACAAAAAGAACAGGAGGAATGGGGGGGCTGGTGCTTGAGCAGTGTTTATAACTACTTTTTTTTTTTTTTACTAAATACTGGTATGTGTATATATTGTATCTGCTGGTGTAGTTATGTTATAGTTGTAAAAAAATGAAAATGAAAAAAAAAAAAAAAAAATTCTTAAGACCAAAAAAAAAAGAGGTTAACACCAATTTGGCATTTTGACGAATATCGGCGGCGAAGTGATGCACAAACACAAAATAGATTATCCAGTTTAAGGCAGCACGGTAGAACAGGGGTTAGTGCATGTGCCTCACAATACGACGGTCCTGAGTTCAATCCCGGGCTCGGGATATTTCTGTGTGAAGTTTGCATGTTCTCCCCAAGACTGCGTGGGTTCCCTCCGGGTACTCCGGCTTCCTCCCACCTCCAAAGACATGCACCTGGGGATAAGTTGATGGCAACACTAAATTGGCCCTAGTGTGAGAATGTGAGTGTGAATGTTGTCTGTCTATCTGTGTTAGCCCTGTGATGAGGTGGAGACTTGTCCAGGGTGTACCCCGCCTTCCGCCCGAATGCAGCTGATATAGGCATACTTGCCAACTCTCCCGTTTTTAGCGGGAGAATCCAGTTATTCAGCGCCTCTCCCGACAACCTCCCGGCAGAGATTTTCTCCCGACAAACTCCCGGTATTCAGCTGGAGCTGGAGGCCACGCCCCCTCTAGCTCAATGCGGACCCGAGACTTAGTGGGGACAGCCTGTTCTCACGTCCGCTTTCCCACAATATAAATACGCTTGCAAGTTCCAAAACGAATGGAAACAAGAATTTCAGTTCATCCAGGACAGTTCGAAGGGGAAGGTGTATGTTGCCTGTAAATATGTAGAACAGACTTCTCCATTGAACACGGTGGCCGAAATGATTTCTCAGTCATGAACAGAGAAGTTAAACAGGACAATACTGCCATCTAATGGACAGATAATTCAAGTATTTCTTTTATGTAAATAAAATAAATATATATATATATAGCTAGAATTCACTGAAAGTCAAGTATTTCATACATATACATACATACATACATACATACATACATACACACATATATATATATATATATACACATACATACATACATACATATATATACACATACATACATATATATACACATACATACATACATACATACATACATACATACATATATATATATGAAATATATATGAATACTCGAGTTGGTGAATTCTAGCTGTAAATAACCACGCCCCCCGCCCCCAACACGCCCCCCACCTCCCGATATTGGAGGTCTCAAGGTTGGCAAGTATGTATATAGGCTCCAGCGCCCCCGCGACCCCGAAACGGACAATCGGTAGAAAATGGATGGATGGACTTTGAAAATAAAAGTCTGTCTTCAGGGCGGATCGTATTTTACACGTTGAAACGTCTTAACGGTCGAGGATGGACATGAAGTCAACTTGTCAAAAGGTTTTCAGACGTAAATTCACCTTGACACAAATGCTGATTTTGGAGGTCCAAAATTAAAGAATCATGTACTGTATTTTTCGGACCATAAGTCGCAGTTTTTTTTCATAGTTTGGCAGGGGGTGCGACTTATACTCAGGAGCAACTTATGTGTGAAATTATTAACACATTACCGTAAAATATCAAATAATATAATTTAGCTCATTCACGTAAGAGACTAGACGTATAAGATTTCATGGGTTTTAGCGATTAGGAGTGACAGATTGTTTGGTAAACATATAGCATGTTCTATATGTTATAGTTATTTGAATGACTCTTACCATAATGTTACGTTAACATACCAGGCACGTTCTCAGTTGGTTATTTATGCGTCATATAATGTACACTTATTCAGCCTGTTGTTCACTATTCTTTATTTATTTTAAATTGCCTTTCAAATGTCTATTCTTGGTGTTGGGTTTTATCAAATAAATTTCCCCCAAAAATGCGACTTATACTCCAGTGCGACTTATGTTTTTTTCCTTCTTTATTATGCATTTTCGGCAGGTGCGACTTATACTCCGGTGCGATTTATACTCCGAAAAATACGGTACAGGCGTATCCTGGGCAGCTATGTGCGCATATGGGGTCCCGTGTCAAATGCCAGTTGATACAGGGCCAGGGAAGCAGGAGCGTGGTTCGTGGGAGTTTTGTGTCTACAATGCTTGCAAAGGATAAAGTTACTGCTGTGTTGAATAAAAATGTCGTTCTGCAAGGCAAAACTGTGGTCTTTTGCACGAGTCAAGTCAAGTCAATGCTGTCGAAGACACGACCGCCTGCAGATATTGATGCACGACAAAGCTCGGGACATTTCACGGTGTTCACTTCAGTGTTTACTTTATCACATGATAATGCGCGAGATAATGTATAAGTCTGCGCTATTTCCTGCACGGCGGAGCCGCAACAGAACCGGATTGTTGCGGTGCTGTTCCGTGGCGATTACGTGCTGCAGCCGTGACGCTTCCTATTGAAATCAGGGGTTAGGTAACCAATATCTTCATTGTTTTTATGACTGTCATCACAGCAGACACTTTGACAATTGACATTCTTCCGCCGGTTTTCCATGTTGCTGTTCTGTACTACAGCTGAAATGGATGTTTAGGACTTGCCTGACCCTCATGAATTCATCATTTACTGAGGGGATGACTTTGACTGTAGGACACTGAACAAAAGCCAGACTTTATATCAGGTACGCTTTAATTTTTTTTAAATCATAGTTTAGTATCTTATTGCTTTGTATTTTATTGACTTACACTTTAGTCAAATAAATCTGACCTAATTATGTCCATTTACACGGCATGAATGTAGAAATACACTGTACCACTCATTCATACGTCATCAGCCTGATTTGTATAAACTACCCTGAACTGTAAAATGTGGTGTAAACACAAACCACACAGGTCTACAGGAACTTTTGGTTTCAGGAACTTATGGTGGAAAAGGTAGGTACGTGACCATTGGCCGCTGACCTACTTATCTCCATTGTAGCGGCAGCTTGTGACCGCTCATAGCGAGGCAGTTTGCGATGCGCGTCTATGCTTGCTCTATGTGGGGTAATTTTTTGACCAATTGAAAAGCACATAGGTCAAAGTAGTTTACCTTTCCTATAAGTGTCTCGACATGGAAATTTACAGGTTTGAGTTAAGAAATTGAATAAATCGACACGCTAAATTTTACGTTTCAAGATGGTACAAAATTATACCCGAAGATAAGTTTTGGTTTCTTTACTTATAGTTTTAGACGTTCGTACACATATTTGTCCAAAGAATCCTGAAATATGAAGTCAGTCTGAGCATCCGATCGTGGTTTTTGGGCTCCCTCAAAATGTTTTAGGGAGGCCGCAGCGGCCATCATGGCTGCCGGTGCCGCCTCACCTTGGACAAAAACATTTGTTCAACATTTTATTCAGGAAAATACAACAACTATGGTCAGATTCAGATAGTATTTTACTAATGCACAATTATCTGCTATAAATCTCCATTTGAAAATTCAAGGACATTTGAGCTATCTTTCTGTTAATTGCAACGCCGCTACTTAACTTAATTAAATCATTTAAAAAAATATTTAAGTTCTTAATTTTTTCATTAAGTTATTTTCTTTTGCTTACTTAACTAATCCATTTACTTTTTATTTCATGCATTCATGACAAATAAGGAAGATATGTTTTGAAGGTCACAAATTTCTCTATTGTCTTAAAGGGGCCCTTTTATGCAAAACCAACATTTCTACCTATTGGTACCTGCTGTTGTGTATTTGGGATCTGCATAAGTCCCTAAAATCTGAAATCATATTGTGGAGGCATTGCTGAGATATTTATAAAACAATCTTGCCTTTTTTCACACTTCCTCAAAATGGTCCGTTTGGAATTTGCACAACCTGTGACATCACCGGTTGGGAAAAACGTCACAAGATTATCAATATGATATAAATGTTTAAGAGTTCCTTGCACGCGTCTGCCATTGTAGTCCACGCTGTAGTCATTAAGCTCCTTTTTCTCTAGCCTCTTGTGGGGCAGACTAGGTCACACGCATCCTCCGCTGTTGCTATTTCTAATACAAGGTAGCGTTAAGTTCAAACTTATATCTATCAGTAGACTCGCAATGCAAGCGCTAAAAACTACAAGAAAGTGGAAGACACAGTCGAAGTGGAGGTACGTAAACAAGCCTGCCCACAAAACGGCGCATCCTAAAGAGACGGTCGGAAAGCTGCTCAAAAACGGTCTGTAAAACAATTTATGCAAAATTTTGACCAAAGAATCACCATTACATGTTATGGAGACCAGTGGTCCCCAACCTTTTTGGCACCACGGACCTGTTTAATGTAGGCATTCTTTTCAGGAACCGGCTTTCTACTTGTGCCAGATAAATACAGCAAAAAAACAACTCACTAGAACGCTGAATTAGTGGGACCCCTGGGCTTGTTTCTTTGCAATGAGATGCAGGTGGGAATCAGCCTTTGGCTACAATCTGTCACATTTATATTTGATATGTTCATTAATGTGCATTGTATGATGTCACAAAGTTATGACAAATATAACAACTTCCTATGAGGAGTTTTTTTGTAAATCTATAAACAAGCTTATTGGTGTTTCTAGTGGGACAGACCAAAGTTAAGTCAGAGAAAATGCAGTCCTTTATAAATTATTTAATGCTTCTCTGCGGCCTGGTAGCAAATGCGTCACGGACCGGTACCGATCCCCGGACCGGTGGTTGCGGACCCCTGATGTAGACCACAAGGAAGTATTTAAATTTAGAAACAAATCATAAAGACTCCTTTAATGGATAACCCAGGACGAAAAAAACCCGACTGATTTTAGAACTTCAAAAATTCGTAGCTCCCTTAATATTTGGCCAATCACAATGGCTCAAGTACCATTGGACCGCTTATTTTCCTTGGTCTTTGCAATGGTATTTTTTTAAAGATATTTTGCATTTGAAATGTTATTTCACGTACGCTCTCGTGAAGATCTGGTGGGGCTGAATCAACAGCGGTTGCAGCTACAGCTGCAGTTACTGGTTGCAGCCAACTAGTGCACTCTATTTAGACGTCCAAGATTCTCAAGATGCAGTTAATCAACTATCAATTCCCAATTACGCCCACGGGGTCTTCTGAAAATGAAGCAATATAATTCAATATTTTACCTTAAGAAAAACAAGCACTGTGAAAGGCACCACTAACCACGGCCCTCAAGAAGTGAAGTGAAGTGAATTATATTTATATAGCGCTTTTCTCTAGTGACTCAAAGCGCTTCACATAGTGAAACCCAATATCTAAGTTACATTTAAACCAGTGTGGGTGGCACTGGGAGCAGGTGGGTAAAGTGTCTTGCCCAAGGACACAACAGCAGTGACTAGGAGCACGTATGCATCATAACAAAAAGGGTAATATTTAGATATGTCCGATAATATCGGACTGCCGATATTATCGGTCGATAAATGTGATATCGGAAATTATCGGTATCAATTTCAAAAAGTAACATTTATGACTTTTTAAAACGCCGCTGTGTACACGGACGTAGGGAGAAGTACAGAGCGCCAATAAACCTTGAAGGCACTGCTTTTGCGTGCCGGCCCAATTACATAATTTCTACGGCTTTTCACACTCACAAGTGAATGCTCTGCATACTTGGTCAACAGCCATACAGGTCACACTGAGGGTGGCCATTTAAACAACTTTTAACACTGTTACAAATATGCGCCACACTGTGAACCCACACCAAACAAGAATGACAAACACATTTCGGGAGAACATCCGCACCGTAACACAACAGAACAAATACCCAGAACCCCTTGCAGCACTAACTCTTCCGGGACGCTACAATATACACCCCCGGCTACCCCCCCCCCCACCCCCACCTCAACCCCGTCGCCCCCAACCTCCTCATGCTCTCTCAGGGAGAGCATGTCCCAAATTCCAAGCTGCTGTTTTGAGGCATGTTAAAAAAAATAATGCACTTTGTGACTTCAATAATAAATATGGCAGTGACATGTTGGCATTTTTTTCCATAATTTGAGTTGATTTATTTTGGAAAACCTTGTTACATTGTTTAATGCATCCAGCGGGGCATCACAACAAAATTAGGCATAATGTGTTAATTCCACGACTGTATATATCGGTATCGGTTGATATCGGAATCAGTAATTAAGAGTTGGACAATATCGAAATATCGGATATCTGCAAAAAAGCCATTATCGGACATCTCTAGTAATATTACAAAAAAATGGATAGATGTTGATAGTCCAACTCATACTGACTGGTACACACAAGCTATGGAAATGATATCAGTAGAAAAAACTGCATTTAGTTTAGATAATAATGAGTCATATATTGGAATATGGGATCCATTATTTAAATTTGTTTTAACTATTAAATGAACCTAAAATATGACTTATTTTATAATTGAAGAACATATTGGACACAATGTGTTGTCAAGCTTATGAGATGTGATGCAAGTGTAAGCCACTGTGACACTATTGTTCATTTTTAAAGTTTTTTTTTTTTTAATTATAAATAGCTGTAATGATAATGTCAATGAGGTATTTCTAATCACTGCTATGTTGGAATTGTTATTAATATTGATACCGCTGTTGATAATACTAATTTTTGTTTGACTGCTTTTGGATTGTTTTGTGTCATGTTTGTGTGTCCTCTCAATTGCTCTGTTTATTGCTGTTCTGAGTGTTGCTGGGTCGGGTTTGGTTTTTGAATTGGAATTGCATTGTTGTGGTATTATTGTGTATTGTTTTGTTGGATTGATTAATAAAAATAATTTTAATTTAAAAAAAAAAAAAGCACGTTTCTATGCAAGGATAGGTATGTATGAATGCAAAATGAAGAATTAGATGACGGTAGCCAATACGACTGCTGCAGTTAAAGTAAGATAACGTCCTGTCATGCTAGCTGATATACAAGCTAATGTTTAAATGAACCGACCCCGGCTAGATGATTGTCAGCCAAACGATGGCGAAAAACACCTACTTGAAAGCTACGAAGGCCATTTAGAAAAGCAAGACATTAGCAAAAAGTGTGAAAACATGAAGAATGAGGGGCCGAGGCACGTACACGACCCAGACTCCTTCGTTTAAACTGAACGTTCGAGAGACAAGCAGGTGTGTGTTTATTCGGCTATAATGGCGAAAATCTCACTTCCACCGGAGCGTGTGATGCAGTGAAACGAAACGCTTGGGTATTAGTAGTAAAAAAAAAACGATAAGTAGCATTTTAAACACAAACCTTGTGTAGAGAAGAATGGGTTAAACAGAGCCGCGTTACAGTAGCTTCCAGTCGTTAGTCGTCTACATGTCCATGGTTGAATGCTGTGTGTGTTGCATGTCGGCGGGCTTACCTTTCACCATCCGACCGAGGACGACATGAATTAGGTGAAGTGATGATGGCTGCTAGCTAACATGTCTTCAGTCACATGGTATAATGCGCCCAGCTGCTGAGAGCCTGTTAGGACCTCCCCGTCTGCCTGCCCGCCCGCCTGCCTGCCTGCTGCCTGCCCGTAGCCCCAGCAAAGCTAGCTGACATTTGTTATTACACGTATCTTTCAATCCACATAAATAGATCAATTATGGATTTTCCCAAACGGATTACATATTCCTCCCAGCAGACGCAGCAGTGTTTGAGCAACTGACTCTAGTGTTACTGTTGCGAGGCATAGTTCATCGGACTTAACCCTACCTGCCCCAGTAGCCAGTTTGTGTACATTTCTGAATTAAATTGAAAAAGGTCTCCCAAATTCCAATTCAATACCATAAATATGGTTGGATGTGGCAATCAGGAAGTAGTTTTCGAATTCAAATTGAAGGATAGAATCGAAATTCTCCCACATCATTTAAAGGCCTACTGAAACCCACTACCACTGACCACGCAGTCTGATAGTTTATATATCAATGATGAAATCTTAACATTGCAACACATGCCAATACGGCCGGGTTAACTTATAAAGTGCAATTTTAAATTTCCCGCTAAACTTCCGGTTGAAAAGGTCTTTGGATGATGACGTATGCGCGTGACGTAACCAGTGAAACGCAAGTATCGGTACCCCATTGAATACAATACAAAATAGCTCTGTTTTCATCTCATAATTCCACAGTATTCTGGACATCTGTGTTGGTGAATCTTTTGCAATTTGTTTAATGAACAATGAAGACTGCAAAGAAGAAAGTTGTAGGTGGGATCGGTGTATTAGCGGCAGACTACAGCAACACAACCAGGAAGACTTTGACTCGGATAGCAGATGCGCTAGCCGACGCTAGCCACTGACCGCACGGATGATCGTGGTGAAGTCCTTCGTCCTTCCGTCGATCGCTGGAACGCAGGTGAGCACGGGTGTTGATGACCAGATGAGAGCTGGCTGGCGTAGGTGGAGCGCTAATGTTTTTATCATAGCTCTGTGAGGTCCCGCTGCTAAGTTAGCTTCAATGGCGTCGTTAGCAACAGCATTTTTAAGCTTCGCCAAGCTGGAAAGCATTAACCGTGTATTTACATGTTGATGGTATAATAGTATTGTTGATTTCCTGTCTATCCTTCCAGTCAGGGGTTTATGTATTTGGTTTCTATCTGCATTTGAGCCTGATGCTATCACATTAGCTCCGTAGCTAAGTTAGCTTCAATGGCGTCGTTAGCAACAGCATTTTTAAGCTTCGCCAAGCTGGAAATTATTAACCGTGTATTTACATGTCCACGGTTTAATAGTATTGTTGATTTTCTATCTATCCTTCCAGTCAGGGGTTTATTTCTTGTGTTTCTATATGCAGTTAAGCACGATGCTATCACGTTAGCTCGTAGCTCAAGTGTTTCGCCGATGTATTGTCGTAGAGATAAATGTCACTGTGAATGTCCATTTCGCGTTCTCGACTCTCATTTTCAAGAGGATATAGTATCCGAGGTGGTTTGAAATACAAATCCGTGATCCACAATAGAAAAAGGAGAAAGTGTGGAATCCAATGAGCCAGCTTGTACCTAAGTTACGGTCAGAGCGAAAAAAGATATGTCTTGCACTGCATTCTAGTCATTCACTCTTACTGTTCCTCATCCACAAATCTTTCATCCTCGCTCAAATTAATGGGGTAATCGTCGCTTTCTCGGTCCGAATCTCTCTCGGTCCGAATCTCTCTCGCTCCATTGTAAACAATGGGGAATTGTGAGAAGTCCTTCCTCCGGTGACGTCACGCTACTTCCGGTACAGGCAAGGCTTTTTTTTTATCAGCGAGCAAAAGTTGAAACTTTATCGTCGATGTTCTCTACTAAATCCTTTCAGCTAAAATATTGGCAATATCGCAAAATGATCAAGTATGACACATAGAATGGATCTGCTATCCCCGTTTAAATAAAAACATTTCATTTCAGTAGGCCTTAATATGGGCCGCCACATGTTTTTATGAGGACCGCCAAGTCATTTTAATGTGGAATGCCACATCATCCAATGTGGCCCGCCACATTTTTTTATGTGGACCGCCATGTAATTTTATTGTGGCCCGTCAAGTCATTCTACATGGCCCGCCACATAATTTTATGTGACCCGCCACATCATTCTAAATGGCATGCCACGTCATATAATGTGGGCTGCCACATTATTTTATGTGACCCGCCACATCATTCCATATGGCATGCCACATTATATAATGTGGGCTGCCACATCATTTTATGTGACCCGCCACATCATTCTATATGGCCACCCACATAATTTTATGTGGCCCACCGGATCATTTTATGTTCCGCCACATTATTTTATGTGACCCGCCGCATCATTCTAAATGGCCCCCCACATAATTTTATGTGGCCCACCGCATCATTCTACTTGGTCCACCACATAATTTTATGTGACCGCCACATCATTCTATATGGCCCCCCACATAATTTTATGTGGCCCACCACGTCATTCTATATGTCCCGCCACATCATTCTATGTGACCCTCCACATCATTCAAATGGCCCCCCACATAAGTTTATGTGGCCCACCGCATCATTCTATATGGCCCGCCACATCATTCTATGTGACCCTCCACATCATTCTATATGGCCCCCCACATCATTATATGTGGCCCACCGCATAATTCTATATGGCCCCGCTACATAATTTTATGTGACCCGCCACATCATTCTATATGGCCCGCCACATAATTTTATGTGGCCCACTGCATCATTCTATATGGTCCGCCACATAATTTTATGTGGCCCGCCACATCATTCTATATGGCCTGCCACATCATCTCATGTGGGCTGCCACCTAATTTTATGTGACCCGCCACATCATTCTATATAGCCCGCCACATAATTTTAAGTGGTCCACCACGTCATTCTATATGGCCCGCCACATAATTTTACGTGACCCGCCACATCATTCTATATGGCCCGCCACATCATTCTATGTGACCCTCCACATCATTCTATATGGCCCCCCACATCATTATATGTGGCCCACCGCATAATTCTATATGGCCCCGCTACATAATTTTATGTGACCCGCCACATCATTCTATATGGCCCGCCACATAATTTTATGTGGCCCACTGCATCATTCTATATGGTCCGCCACATAATTTTATGTGGCCCGCCACATCATTCTATATGGCCTGCCACATCATCTCATGTGGGCTGCCACCTAATTTTATGTGACCCGCCACATCATTCTATATAGCCCGCCACATAATTTTAAGTGGTCCACCACGTCATTCTATATGGCCCGCCACATAATTTTACGTGACCCGCCACATCATTCTATATGGCCCGCCACATAATTTTATGTGACCCGCCACTTCATTCTATATGGCCCGCCACATAATTTTATGTGGCCCACCGCATCATTCAAATGGCTCGCCACATAATTTTATGTGGCCCGCCACATCATTCTATATGGCCCGCCACATAATTTTATGTGGCCCACCGCATCATTCTACATGGCCCACCATGTAGAATAATTTTATGTGACCCGCTACATCATTCTATATGGCCTGCCACATCATTTAATGTGGCCCACCGCATCATTCAATATGGCCCGCCACATAATTTTATGTGACCCGCCACACCATTCTATATGGCCCACCACGTAATTTTATGTGGACCGCCATGTAATTTTAATTTAGCCCACAATGTCCTTCTACATCAGGGGTGTCAAACATACGGCCCGCGGGCAACAATAGTTGCCTTTGCAAATTGTGTAACCAGTCTGTTATACATTTATATTCATATATTCGCTGTTATGAGCGGCCCTCTGAAGGCAGCCATATTTGTGATTTGGCCCTCAATAAAAATTAGTTTGACACCCGTGGAATATCCCGTGTTAAAATTTAGAAATTTTAGATTATTGCATTGCAGTTTATTCCATACAATACAGTTTTGTATAATCAAAAATATTATTTATTTGAACCTCATATACACAATATATGTTCAGTTTCCTATATTCAGACAAGTTTTAGGTAATATAGATTGATTTTTTATTTTGCCTTATATACACATTATACTGTATTTTAATCACAGCAAATGTTTTTTTTATATTCACAATTAAGAATAAAGGCATGAAAAATATTTCATTTGATGCATTATGACAGAGGTGTCACACTCATTTTCATCAGTTATGACTGGCCTCAAATGTCATGATCCGTTGTCCGGATCATGTTTTGTTTAGTTATGTTCTGTTAGTTTTGGACTTCTTTAGTTCTGTCTTCGCTTCCTTGTTTGTTTTTGTCACCATGGCGACTCATTAGTTTCACCTGTCATTTGTTGTTTGGATCACACCTGTTTGTAATCACTGACTATTTAAGCCTGCTTTTTCCGGTCACTCGGTGTGGCTTCATTATTTGCTTCCCGCTACTGTCACGTAAGATTTGTGAGTTCACGTTTCCAATGTTAAGTTTTGCTTGTCTCCTAGCCCAGTGGTTCTCAACCTTTTTTCAGTGATGTACCCCCCGTGAACGTTTTTTTAATTCAAGTACCCCCTAATCAGAGCAAAGCATTTTTGGTTGAAAAAAAGAGATAAAGAAGTAAAATACAGCATTTTGTCATCAGTTTCTGATTTATTAAATTGTATAACAGTGCAAAATATTGCTCATTTGTTGTGGTCTTTCTTGAACTATTTGGAAAAAAAGATATAAAAATAACTAAAAACTTGTTGAAAAATAAACAAGTGATTCAATTATAAATAAAGATTTCTACACATAGAAGTAATCATCAACTTAAAGTGCCCTCTTTGGGGATTGTAATAGAGATCCATCTGGATTCATGAACTTTATTCTAAACATTTCTTCACAAAAAAAGAAATCTTTAACATCAATATTTATGGAACATGTCCCCAAAAAAAATCTAGCTGTCAACATGGTTGCATTTCTTTTCACAGTTCTTTTTGGCAGACATTGGCGACTTGTCCATGGTGTACCCCGCCTTCCGCCCGAATGCAGCTGAGATAGGCTCTAGCACCCCCCTTGACCCCGAAAGGGACAAGCGGTAGAAAATGGATGGATGGATTTTTAAAAAATCTCACGTACCCCTTGGCATACCTTCAAGTACCCCCAGGGGTACGCGTACCCCCATTTGAGAACCACTCTCCTAGCCTATGCTAAGTCCTAGTTTCACGTGCGTTAGGCACGCTTGCCTTTTTGTTGTTGTTTCTGTATATTGGTAGTTTTAATGATTTACGAAGAACATATCAAAGCCTACCTTCACGCTGTCGTCCGGAGCCGTCCATTCTGCATCTTGGAAGAACAACCGCGCAGCATCAAAGGGCTGTATGTAACTGCCAAACATATGCATAATTGCCTCACAACATTATACAATTATCCCTTCATTTTATTATCATTGTTTACCTACAAAATGATGATAAACTTATTTGGGAATCACAACTCAAGATGATATTCCGTTGTAGAATTATATAAAGATTTACAATGACAAAAAAAAAAGTAATAGCTTGTTGCATCAAATAATAAAATGGTAAACAGTTAACAAAAACTACAGCTACATTCAGTAAATTTTTCTGTCAACATTGGAGTACATTTAGCAAAAAAGATTAAGTTCCTTTTTTCTAGACTTTTTCAGGCCACATAAAATGATGTGGCCCCCCGGACTTGAGTTTGACACATGTGCATAATTACTTTCAAACTTATGAAAACAGTGGAAAAATACCAAATTTCCCAGAGCGCTTTACTTTATCCAAAAACGGAGGGAATTTGTGTTTATTTTTGTGTTTGCATAGCCAAAAACATTTGTGACAAGTCCTTCCTGTTACTTGGCTATACGTTTTTTTTAATACATTGTAACAAATTAAATTCTACTTTTTGTAATAAATGATAAATGGGTTATACTTGTATAGCGCTTTTCTACCTTCAAGGTACTCAAAGCGCTTTGACAGTATTTCCACATTCACACACACATTCACACACTGATGGCGGGAGCTGCCATGCAAGGCGCTAACCAGCAGCCATCAGGAGCAAGGGTGAAGTGTCTTGCCCAAGGACACAACGGATGTGACTAGGATGGTAGAAGGTGGGGATTGAACCCCAGTAACCAGCAACCCTCCGATTGCTGGCACGGCCACTCTACCAACTTCGCCACGCCGCCCAATTCCAATTCAAAATCATGTGTGATGGAGCCAAGTCAATTGTAATTCTTCAAATGAGTTAAAATTCTGAATTTGGAATTTTGCACAAGCCTTTAAAATAGATGTAGGGATCCCGTTTCCAAGGTGATCGGCTGCAATGGATGTTGAGTGGGTAAAATTATTAATTTGTTAAATTAATTGATAATGTGGGAGTCCAGTCCATCTGGAAGCCAAATGATAGTTAATTTATTTTTCCCTGTGGTTATATACTTTGTGGAATTAAGTAAAACTATTCGTATCTCAGTCATTTGTTTATTTTGTTACAATTAAACGCTGAAATCAAGTCGCAGACTCAACGTCAAACTCAAACTTTATAATGTTCTTCTTTGATACCGATACTCAATTTTTGGTACATTTGCGTATGTTCCAATAATAATAAATGTTAATTGTTTTAAAACACTTATATATTTAACATTTAGTACTGAGTTGCACTGTCCGGTTATCTAGTTTTCTTACACTTCTGTGTCTTATTTGCAAGTGCTGTATTATACAGTAGACTTTGCATGCAGTTGCAATTCCAAGACATTAGATGGCAGTAGCATATAGACGGCGGCAGAGCCGTGTATCGAGAGTATAGCCAACTTAGTTTCAAAGTTGGAAGCAAACATGGCGCCTTGTAGTCACGTGAGGGGCTTTTGACCAGTCAGAGAGTACGGCCAAAGGGATCTCCTAAATGATTGGTCAAAAGCCCCTCACGTGACCACAAGGCGCCATGTTAGCTACTAACTTTGAAACACAGTTGGCCATACATGTCTGGATTACGATGTTTTGCCCGAGTCAAAAAGTAGCCTATGCCTTTAAGTTGAATGTTCCAGTCTTTTCTTTTGTTGATCCTTCAAACTGTAAATATTGTATTGGTTACACACCAACTGTTTACTGTAACCTGTACTTGTCGCCATGTAAAATCACTAATGCTTATTAGTAGCCTGTCTGTGGGAAATCCAATTTAAATTAACATGAACCTAGCACATTTAGAAAAAGGGAGCCTTACTGTACTTTTGAGCACTTTCTTCTTGCTGTGTTGCTATAGAAAATTGTAACATCTCGTGGTACACCAAATAGTCACTTGATTAAAGTTCAGTGTTTTATTTTTTCTTGTTTTCAAACGCAGTGTTACAGTTTCAACTCTGTGTATTGTTACAGAGGCCAAACATATGAATTATACTAATATAAACCGCTGCCTTGTTTTAATGAATACTTAGGCCTACTACGCCACTGTATTTGAATGTTGGTCATTATGGTGGTACTTGGTGAGCAAAGTGTTTTCTGAGTTGGTACTTGGTGAAAAAAGTGTGACAACCACTGACCTAGAGGTAGGTGGTGCATCTTAAACCAGTGCGAGGAGGCACCCGGACGTGACGTCACATGCAACAAAGATATCGATATTGATTTTACATACACAATCCCCGGTAATACAGAGAGATTACGGGCTCTACCTATAAAAGTATCGAATTTGGTGCCCATTCCTATTGGTGACATAACGCACAATGGCGACTTCTGAAAAAAGCCACAAAAAGCATATGAAACCACAAAAATTATGTTCTGTTCTGAATTGTATGACCTTAAGGGTGTTTTACTCTGTGAGTTCTACTGCAGCTAGATAAAGAATTGCAAAGTAACATAATAAAAGGTATAAAGTAAAGAGCCTATTCATTACTTTACTGGGAAAGAAAATATTTGCTGCTGGGGGCATTTTCAATCCTGATGCAGAACAGCACCTCTGGTGGTTACAGCCAAGTCCAATCTGCTTCTGGATTCCGCAGTTAATGAACAATGCATTTCCGATTATTATGCCCATGGGGACCATAGAAAATGGTAATCTATTCAGTGATATAATATATTTGACATTAAGGAAAAAAAACACCACCATAAGCTTAAGTACTGTAATGACAACAAACACACTGGTCTCAATGGAAAGATTAAACACAAATGTAAGTTTTATGACCCTCCCACATTCCCAAAACAAGCATGTTCGGTTAAACAAAGACTCTAAATTGCCCAGAAGTGTGAATGTGAGTGTTTGTTTCTCCTGTGATGGATGTTTATGTTATGAGGCTATCATAATAATTCAATGAATTATGTAATATTGATGAATTTGATTATAAGTATAAGAAAATCATCCAAACAGCATTTTTGTGTGGAAATGACATACAATACTAGTAGAAATATCCTAATGCATTTGCAAAAAACACTAAAACAAATGACAGATTGTCAGTGAGATACGCACTCCAAAAAAGGCACTGTAAGAATTGTGACATGCAGTGTACTGCTTTGTATCAACTTTGACATTATTGTGACATACAGTAAGTAAACAATAGTGGCTTATGTAATATTTACATGTTGGCCTACATGCGTACAACTATTGCCCAACTTCCGATGCCCTCTTGCAGATAATGAGAAAAAGAAAAGAGCAGCCAATCAGCAGTGGCAAAGGATTTGCTTGTGTTGCGTAAAGCAGACATTGATGGAGAGAATGAAGACAATAACGTACAGTGCTTCTGTACTGTATGTGTCATTTAAGACAATGCTGCATTACCACTGTTAGACTAAAGCATTATCTTGTACAAGCATTCCTAACACACCCTGTTTAAAATCTATTCTGAGCATAATGTACACTTACAGCAATCAATGGGTTCTGTATGAAAGACACAGACGGATGAATACCTCTTTTGCTCTTCCAGCTCGGATTTCTGTGTTAATTAGTTTAGGTTTTGAGCAAACTCAAATGTTTGTGACATAGAAAAACGTCACCCCTTTTAGATTCTTGGGGCAGGCTTAAAGATACAGAGCATTGCTTACTGAACACGGCAGGGCGTGCATCTTAATTATTAACAAGGATTTCCACGTTTTTGGGGCAATGTTGTTTTTAGGTTTTAAAAGTTGATGGTGTTGTACTATTCAAGACTTAAGAGGGGGCATGTGACAATTGATATTTTAGGCCTTAGCCTGTGAAGTACATGAACCTCTGAACATCACGCTGAAACAATGGTGTCTTTTGTTGTTGTTCAGCTTTCACCCCATGATTTCATGCTTTACGCTTTCACAGTCAGGAAATAGTACCAAGATGAGCTGAGAAGACCCACAGCTTTAGTCAGCAATGCTCAGCAGGTCATTTACCAGTTAGTTACCAGTAAAGGTAATTATACCATTACTTTTTGGAAAACCTTGAAATATCTGGCATCGAATCGCATTAAATCAATACGGTCCCAATTCCCGTTACCTGGGAATCAATACTCAACGGTACCAATTTTCGGTACTTTTGTGTGTGTTAATAATAAAAACATTTTTTTAACATGTAACATTTAGAAATGAGCTGATTAGAATAAATGTGCTATCCAGTTGTTATATCTTGTTTTCTTATACCCCTTCTGAGTCTCTTTTGCAAGTATTGTATAGAAGACTTTGCATGCAATTGCAATTCCAAGACGTTAGATGGCAGAAGGCCGGGGCAATAAATGGATTTTATTGATGAATTAGAGTTTTTTGTTGTAGACTATATCAAAAATAACAAATAAATGATTTTTCTCATTTTGCTCCGGCATATTTTTTTGCCCTCAGGAGCTCTGTAGCTTCCTCTCTCCCCCATATTTACTTAACGGAAATTCACACGCCTAGCAAAACATGGCTAATTCTAACGCAAACGAGAGCGAGACGTTTGTTCCAAAATAAAGAAAAGTGTCAGTAGTGGTTTAGATTTGCGGTAACAGGCATGGAACAAATGACTGCCTGTTGCTAAGTTTGTCTAAAAGGGGAGCAGCACAACAAACTTATTCCAGCATCTGAAACCGAATCACCTATGATCCAGCCAAGTGGGGGAAATGCAACTCTTTACAAGGCAAACAAGAACACTGCCGCTAAAGATGTGGTGACCATACAGTGAAAAAGGCTGTTTGTATACACTAATTTAAACTAAAGAGACCTCTCAATGCTAAATTTTTATTTACACAAGTATTTTATTTATTTAAGACAGAAGATGTACGTTTGTACTTAATCGATCTCGAATGATGGAGTTTGTTTATTTGCATGCAATGATAATGCAACAGTTTTGTTTATAAAAAATATTTTAAACAATACAGAAGTTTTTCCTTCCATCAAAAGCTATACGTCAAATAACTTTATATGATCAACATACAGTATAAGCAAAATAATCACAGTAAATATGCCAGAATGATCCACAATAGCTAAATCTGTTAAGTTATTAAACAAATAAATTATACAAAGTACAATTTATATCTGTTCTAAAAAGAAACCACTTTATAAAGATTCACATTTTGCTATGAGTAAGATGCAGTTTTATACAATGCCATTTTAAACTACTAGTTTTTGAGCTCTTGGGACGTGGGCGGGAAGGAGCCTGAGCTGGTGCGCGAGGTGGAGAAGTTCCAGCTGGATCTGTAAACCAGTCCTCTCGAGAGGAGCTGGACTCTTATCCACTCTGGCGACGGGCTGGGGTAGCAGTTCTTGTTTCCCCCCGGAAACAAGAACTGCTCAGAGCCTGTATACGTTGGAGTTTAATCCAGTAGACGAGAGGGTAGCTTCCATCCGTCTTCAGGTGGGGGGACGGGTCCTGACTGTTTGTTCTTACACACCAAACTGAAGCTCAGGGTACCCACCCTTTTTGGATTCCTTCGAGGGAGTACTACACAACGCTCCCCCAGGTGATTCCCATGTTTTGCCGGATGGCTTCAACGCTCACATTGGCAACGATAGGCGTGATTGGGAGGAACGGCCGCCCAAATCTGAACCCGAGTGGTGTTTTGTTATTGGACTTTTGTGCTCAAAACAGATTGTCCATAACAAACACCATGTTCAAACATAAGGGTGGTTGTGTTATCGTATTTGCGATCTCATGTTTTGGACACTAGTTTGGAGGGAGGGGCAGAGCGTTCTACTGATCACCACCTGGTGGTGAGTTGGCTCCGATGGTGCGGGAGGATGCCGGTCAGACCTGGCAGGCTCAAACGCATTGTGAGGGTCTGCTTGGAACGTCTAGCAGAGTCTCCCGTTAGAGAGAGTTTCAATTCCCACCTCCGGAATAACTTTGAACATGTCACAAGGGAGGCGCTGGACACTGAGTTTACATGCACCATGTTCTGTACCTCTATAGTCGAGACGGCTGATCGTAGCTGTGGCAGCAAAGTAGTTGGTGCCTGTTGTGGCGGTAATTCCAGAACTCCGCAAGTGCCGTCATGCTAAAGAAGGAGTCCTCCCGGGTTCTTTTGGCTCACTGACGCCGGAGGCAGTGGACATGTACTGACAGGCCAAGCGGTAAACAGCTTTGGTGGTCGCGGAGGCAAAAACTGGGACATGGGAGGAGTTAAGGGAAGCCACGAAAAACGACTTCCGGATGGCTTCAAAACGATTCTGGACCACCATCCGCCGCCTTAAGGGGGGTAAGCAGTGCACTGTCAACACAGTGTATAGTAGGGATAGTGTACTGCTGACCTGGACTCAGGATGTTGTAGATCGTTGGAGGGATTACTTCGAAGACCTCCTCAATCCCACCTACATGTCTTCCTATGAGGAAGCAGTGCCTGGGGAATCTGTGGTGGGTTCTCCTATTTCTGGGGCCGAGGTTGCAGAGATAGTTAAAAAGCTCCTTTGTGGCAGGGCCCCGGGGGAAGATGAGATCCACCCGGAGTTCTTTAAGGTTCTGGATGCTGTGGGGCTGTCTTGGTTGACAAGACTCTGCAGCATTTCGTGGACATCAGGGCCGGTGCCTCTGGATTGGCAGACCGGAATGGTGGTTCCTCTCTTTAAGAAGGGAAACCGAGGGGTGTGTTCCAACCATTGTGGGATCACACTAGTAAGCCTTCCCGGAAGAGTCTATTCGGGTGTACTGGAGAGGAGGCTACCACGGATAGTCGAACCTTGAATTCAGGAGGAGCAGTGTGGTTTTTGTCCTGGTCGTGGAACTGTGGACCAGCTCTATACTCTCGGCAGGTTCCTTGAGAGTGCATGGGAGTTTGCCCAACCAGTCTACATATGCTTTGTGGACTTGAAGAAAGCATTCGACCCTGTCCCTCGGGAAGTCCTGTGGCTTCATCTGGCCAGGATCTTCCGCTCTCACTGGATCAGCCGAGTGTGAAGCGACTGGGATGAGAATCAGCATCTCCAAGTCAGAGTCCATGGTTCTCGCCTGGAAACGTGTGGAGTGCCATCTCCGGGTTGAGGTGGAGATCTTGCCTGAAGTGTAGGAGTTCAAGTACCTCTTCTTGTCCACGAGTGAGGGGAGAGTGGATCGTAAAATTTACAGGCGGATTGGTGTGGCGTCTGCAGTGCTGGGACCTTGATCCATTGTGTTGAAGAAGGAGCTGAGCCGGGAGGCAAAGCTCTCAATTTACCAGTCAATCTACGTTCCCATTCTCACCTATGGTCATGAGCTTTGGGTTATGACCGAAAGGACAAGATCACGGGTACAAGCGGCCGAAATGAGTTTCCTCTGTCGGGTGGCGGTGCTCTCCCTTAGAGATAGGGTGAGAAGCTTTGTCCTTCGGGAGGAGCTCAAAGTAAAGCCGCTGCTCCTCCACATCGAGAGGAGCCAGACGAGGTAGTTCGGGCATTTCGTCAAGATGCCCTTCGGACGCCTCCCTGTGGAGGTGTTTAGGGCACGTCTGACCAGTAGGAGGCCACAGGGAAGACCCAGGACACGTCGGGGGGAGTATGTCTCCCAGCTGTCCTGGGAACACATCAGGATCTCCCAGGAGGAGCTGGACGAAGTGGCTGGGGAGAATAAAGTCTGGGCTTCTGTGCTTAGGCTGCTGCCCTTGCAACCTGACCTCGGATAAGAAGAAGAAGATGGATAGTTTTTTAAGTATCTCTGTCATTTGTTTTCATTGGTTTCTTTAAAAACTAGGGGGGAAAAAATCTGAAAAAATTGTAATTCGAATTTTATGTGAAAAAATCTGAGATTTCATTAAGCCATATCAACCAGGCTTAGAGGACAGTAGTGTATAAATTATGGTGTGTTGCTAGTCTTTGCCATGAAACTGAATGTGCCAGTCTTGTCTTATGTTGCGCCCTATAAAATATTTATACTGTAAGTATTGTATTAATTACACACTTGCTGTTTGGTTGTAATGTGCATCTTCGTTACCAAACTTGGAGGCGTTGAACTCTCCATGTAAATCAGAATCAGAATCAGAAATACTTTATTAATCCCCGAGGGGAAATAAAAATTTTCAGCACAATCCCATTCAAGATCAGACAAACATTACAGGGAGACAGAACAGGATCGCTGCAAGTCTGCCAACTTCCGGCGCCCCTTACAAAAAAGGTTAGATACAAAATTAGCATCAAGCTAGCGCATTTTTGAAACTATCGAGTATTTTCTATCAGGCACACTTGCTTTGTTGGAATTGAAAATTGTAATATTACCTAGAAGAAGTTTGGTTTAGTCCGTTCTGAGTGCTTAAGTCATTGTTTTCTCTTTTTTTGAGCCGGTGTTTAAACTGCAAACAGATGTGACGTCACGGGCAACAGAGTTATCAAAATATGGCACCGTTTGATCAATACCCGGAATTCAGTTGGTGCCAAATTTATTTTTGTTGGCCAAACTGTTGCACTGAACCCCACACAGTATTGTTGGAGAAGAACAAAGCATGTTTATTAGACTTTATCTTTGTTGACCAAATGATAAATGATAAATGGGTTATACTTGTATAGCGCTTTTCTACCTTCAAGGTACTCAAAGCGCTTTGACAGTATTTCCACATTCACCCATTCACACACACGTTCACACACTGATGGCGGGAGCTGCCATGCAAGGCGCTAACCAGCAGCCATCAGAGGCAAAGGGTGAAGTGTCTTGCCCAAGGACACAACAGACATGACTAGGAAGGTAGGAGGTGGGAATTGAACCCCAGTAACCAACAACACTCCGATTGCTGGCACAGCCACTCTACCAACTTCGCCACGCCGTCCCAAACTGTTTTGTTTTTTTAGATTGATAATAAAAAGAGAAGAATTAGCTTTTTACATTATTTGTGGAGTTGTTTTCCTGTCAAAACATAACTTTAAATGATAGTTCTCGTGACGTATAATTTTTTTGAATGTTTTGCCGTTTTGTTCATTTATTACATATTTTTGAATAAGCTGTGGATCTGTCAGATTTCCAATTAGAACAAATATATATAGCTCAGACTTACTTCCGGTTCCCGGCGCTAAGCCTTCTAGGTAATGTCGTATGCAAATATTTAACAACACACTGACGTCCTGACTTCCTAGTTTACATGTATCCATATATTTATTTAACCTTTATTTATCCAGGGTAAGGCAATTAAGAACAGATTCTCAATTGCAATGCCGACCTAGCAAAGAGGCAGCATTTTCATGACAGACATGTTGAAGTGTGATGAAAATCACTCATCGTCTCTTATTTACCAACAAAAAGTAGCGCTTTAGATCGCCCTCAATAGTTCACAAATGCTCTCAATGTGTGGGTACAAGAATGTTTAAGCTAAAAAAAACACTATTCAAGCATGATACATTAATTGAGAATGTCTGCAACTTGTGGACGACAGAGCTGTCTGCTTCCTTTGGTAGTGTTTTCTGTAATTATAATTATTACTATGATTAGTTATAATAAATTAAAATAGGACAGTAATTTGACAATTAGCTCTGAGTATGTGCTTTAACTGCCATCTAGTGTATACCTTTAGGTCTGTGTGGTATAAAACGAGTACAGCATCAATACAGCATTTGTTTTCCAAATCTTGGGCTTTTTGAATTTAAGGTTACAAGAAACACTTAAAAAACTAATGATACGTTCAAAAAACAAGAGCTAATTTAAAAATGAACCTAAAATATAGTAACTTTTTTTAAAAAGCTGCTGCAAATTCCTAAAAAAAGCCAGCGAAATCCTGAAGGGACTGATGATGACATCATTAAAATGTAAATGTTGCGTAATAAAGGTGACCCTTTCATTATAATAATAATAGATTAGCACTTTTCGAGACACTCTATGTGAGGAACTCGCATGGCTGCAGTTTTTGTGACCCCAAGATGCAGGAACCAGGAGACGATGAGAAGGTAAGATGATTTTTAATATCATCAAACAGAAAAGAAGCAGTCTTGCACGTAAACGTTCCACAACATAAAGTGATCTTCGATCACTGAGGAGTGCTCGAGTGAAGCATAAATAGACACATGTAGATTGGCAGCCGGTGAGGAAAAAACACAGCGCTCCGCGGAACAAACAGGAAATGGAACAAAATAAGAGCACTGATGGGGATTAAATACAAAAACAAGGAAACAAACAGAAATGAAATGACAGATTGTCACACTCTAAGCACTTTACAGATACAAATGAGAACCCATCATCCATTCACTCAACATTATTAATGGTGGGAAGCTACATTTGTAAAGGTGGCTGCCAATTTGCGCCCAATCACATTCATACAACAGTGTGAGCGGGTGAAGTGCCTTGCCCAAGGACACAACGGCTGTGACGATGGCAGAAGCTGGAATCGAACCATGCAGGAACCCTCAAGTTACTGGACACAGTCACTCTATACCAGGGGTCGGCAACCTTCAGCATACAGAGAGCCATTTGAGCCCATTTCCCACCAAATAAAACTCACCTAGAGCCGCAAACTCTGTTTGTCCCTAAAATGACAATAACACTACTTTTAGTTTCATTACATTTATGCTATAGCATTTATTAAATCAACCACTAGACCAGGGGTGTCAAACTCATTTTAACTCAGGGGCTGCATGGAGGAAAATCTGTGCACACTATTAAAATCATGGCAATAAAACAAAAAAAATAAAGACAACTTCAGATTGTTTTTTTTGTCTTACTTTGGCCAAAAATAGAACAAACACATTCTGAAAATATTACAATAAAATTTATAGAACAAACACATTCTAAAAATATTACAATAAAAATATAGAAAAAAATACCGGCAGCGGTAACGTTTAGATCCATGAAGAGAAGAAGAAAGTGAATGAATGTTTATAACTGAATACATTTACATATGCATAGAAATGTGTTTTCTTTTGTATTTTAAATTTTTTTTTATTAAGTAACGTTTATGACAACCTTTTTCCAAAACACAATATAAGTGATGAATAAATGATAAATGGGTTATACTTGTATAGCGCTTTTCTACCTTCAAGGTACTCAAAGCGCTTTGACAGTATTTCCACATTTACCCATTCACACACACATTCACACACTGATGGCGGGAGCTGCCATGCAAGGCGCTAACCAGCAGCCATCAGAGGCAAAGGGTGAAGTGTCTTGCCCAAGGACACAACGGACGTGACTAGGAAGGTAGAAGGTGGGGATTGAACCCCAGTAACCAGCAACACTCCGATTGCTGGCACAGCCACTCTACCAACTTCGAGATATAACAGGATAATGCATACATTTATCATTTGTTTTCAAAACGGTTACAAAATAGTGGGATGCCAAAAATTTACTGTGGGACCCCATTTTTATGACATGATGGGGTCCCTGGGACCCCATTTAGAAAATTACTAGTGCCAACAGTGATGGAGTATTGGTGCGTGCAGGCCAGTTCTAATACTAATCAAATATCATCCCGGGGGCCATAGATAATTCATTCGGGCCGGATCCGGCCCGCGGGCCTTGACTTTGACACCCCTGCACTAGACAGAATACGACTCAGCAAGTATTTTTGCTCTGATCATCTTTCCAAAACTGCTCTTTTTCGGTCATCTCCACCTCAGTAGTATTTTTCCGCGAATGCTGTGTGTTTGTCCTGGAAATGTATTTACACATTTGATTTTTTATTGTTTGCTATTTTCTCCCCACATATTAAAGCACACAGGTGAACCAACCTCGCCAACAGTGAATGCAAATGAATCTGTTGTTCTATTTTCATCAGAAATGTTTCCCTTTTTGATTTGTCTATTGCTAGTTTACCGGGGGTTGACCGCTAAAAACAATACAATTGCTTGGCAGCAAAAGATGACACAGGGGGTGGTACGTACATTTCAATAGACAAAATATTGCAAGATCAAACATTCTCTAAAATAAAAACGGTTACATCGAAGTAGACTAACTGAACGCCTTGGGATCCCCCGGGAGGTAGCTGGGCGAAGTGGCTGGGGGGAGGGAAGTCTGGGCTTCCCTGCTTAGGCTGCTGCCCCCGCGACCCGACCTCGGATAAGCGGAAGAAGATGGATGGATGGATGAAATTAAATTATATATTGACATTTTTTAAAAGCCAAATGGAGCCAGGTTGGAGGCTTGAAAGAGTCGCATGTGGCTCAAGAGCCACGGGTTGCAGACCCCTGCTCAATACCATCTGAGCCACGTCGCCCCACAAAATAATAAATCCACATAGTGGGAAACATGTCAATAAAATCTAAAGAAATCATGAATTGTACGTTCGTCATAGCAAGTAGGGTTCTTGCTGCTACATAGATGGTTTAAAGAAGATTAGTTCAATTGTCAGGTGAGTCAGTAGAAGGTCACTGCTCAAAGTTTCCATTCCTGAATCCTGCAGAGGGAACAGTGTGGGCATTATTGCCATCTAGTGGATTTTAAGGAACAGACCGTTCTGGTTGAGCTTCAAAGCCATTAATCACTAAAGTACAGTTGACTGGTTCTAGCCGGTTCAAGTAAATGAATTCAAAGGTTTCTGTCTCTTCTTACTTTCTAACACACATTTTAACCTTCACCATGCCATTTCTCTGTGACGATATATGTAAGGCTTTCAAATGATCTTTTTTTCCCCCCTCCTTCACTGTGTAAGGTGTCCGAGAGCCGTATGGCTCATTTTACATCCAGGTTGGCTTCTTGAATTACTGTCCCCGCAGACCATCTCCTGATGAAAAAGCCAATGTTTTTGAGCAGCGACGCCACAATGTGCTGAGCAGGGTGATATCTCAGGGCCCTACGGTGGAGGAGGGTATAGTGCAGACATGCTTACTGCCTCCTTTTCAGCCAGGGATCGATCGTATGCGCCGCTCTACAGCTGGCAAGGTGCATGCAGCCAAGGTGAATGATCGCATGCAGCGTCAGTCACTTGGCTCTCAACGGATGCAATTTTGGGATGGACTGCTGCAGTCTCAGTAAACCATTGCTTTAAAAACACAATGTGTCTTTGGAATAGCACTAGAACACCAGTAATGTTTAGAGAGAAGTCAATTATTTAAAAGTTGGACGGCGAGTAGCATCATACCATGCAATCAAAATGGTAAGATACAGACATGGATATGGGAACTACCTACAAATAACGTGAGAGGGGATTTTACGAGTTTTTTTTTATCAAGGTGAACCATACTATTTTACCTGGTAAATTATAAGAGAAAACAGTAAACTGCCACATCTTTGGTTTAGTATGCAGAAAGGTTACAGTACAGGCATGCTGAATCACTCAAGTTCATACATTTATTTAAGCCTTGAAGTCAACAATATGCTGACTGTCTTAAATATGCTCAATACTATGAATTTTAATAGAATACGAATAGGTTTCAGATTGGAAAGTGGTTTGGCTTTTGAACCTAATAAAAACAGAAATGTAGAAAAAGAGACCTGTGGAAATGCAAGAATAAAATATTTATAATTTAATGTTCTGAATAAAGTACACTGTACAAAGTTCAGGACATTAAATTATTTTGGGGAAATTGACTTCCAAAAATCACTAGTGGATTGAGGATATTTGTGCCATTCAGTTTAAAAAAATAAATCAATTCAAGACATTTTAGCCTATAGGTGAAATTTGCCAGAGAATATTAGTTTTTAAAACATTTTGGATTGTTATCACTATGCCTTATGTAAGTAGCGATGCCACACAAAGGCCGTCACAAAAATGCCCCTCTAAAAAACATAGAAATTATCCTGAATTTACTTCAACACAAACTAATACAATTATTTATGTTAAATGTCAATTTGGATCACTGGCTTTCAATTTTTTTTTATTTGTCCATGAGATGGTGCTTTTTTTTCCTATTCAAAGCATGCAGAAAAACGTATTACCTTTTACAGTTTTCCACAAGGGTGCCTTGAAACTGAAGTGTTTGCCTTGTTTTGAATTATGTATGTAGAAAAAGTGAATTTGTTTGTGTTGACTTAAGCTGTGTTTTTGTTTTACATTGATAAAGTTTTAACAAACAAAAAAAACCCCCGGTGGATTTATTCAATGTACTGTTCTTTGTTGAAATCCCCCTACAACTTAATTTTTCATATGTACTTTATACACTTCTGACTAAGGTAGTTTTAAGAGACTGACTTGTTTAAAGTGGAAAAAAACACAACATATTTACAGCAGTTATTGGGAAGCTGACATGCTTTGTCTTCGGGTAAAATGCATGAATACATAATAAAATAACTAGCTTTTTAAAAAAAAATTTTTTTTAATTGTGAGTATTTCTATTACAACAAACTTGACAATGAAGAGAAAGAAGAAAGAAAGAAGCTTTCGAAATGCAGGAACTTTTGTGGGGCATCTTTGTGCTGAAGAACGCTGATCAGTGGAACTATTTTGGAACGTTATTACTTAGCCGTAGTCTTTAAACTATATGCCTTTTATTGTTGTTTATTAGTTTTTACAAACTTAATTTCGTTACGGACTCTTTTAAACATATTTACGGAGAAGTATGAAGCCGGACTCGAAGCGGCGACCTTAGCTGCTTACTACTCTGACTTTGTTGGATAAATGTGGGGAAAAAAGGGAGGCAGCACACGAGTGGAACGAAGGTAAATAACATCAAATATTACCTATTTACTTTATTACATGTTGTAAAAGTAGTCTATGACACTCCATTTGTGTAGTTATTAGCCTCAACCCAAATGAACAGAATGCTAATGCTAACAAGCTAACGCTAAAGTCGATATGTTCGTGTTGTCGGCGTGAGATAAACCCTGACATTTATTATTTATATATTGTTATTTACAGCTGAAATGAACCAAAAGGAACCGCCTGACCCTCACAAATTCATCATTCACTCAGAGGATTACGTTCTGCCTGTTGGACATTGCGGACAAAATCCTGACTTTTTATGAACAATTTGGTACACTTTAATTCTATAAATCATATCGTTTTGTATATTATTGTTTTGTATTTAAATTACTTACTTTTTAGTACAACAACTGTGACCTAATACTGTCTGTTTCTTTACATGGTATCAGTGTAGAAATATAGTAAACCACTCCGTCATACGTCATCAGCCTGATTTGTATAAACTACCCTGAACTGTGAAATGTGGTGGAAACACAAACCACACACTTCTACAGGAACCTATAGATCCAGGAACCAAAAGTTCCTGGTGGAAAAGGGCTTATTGAGGTCTCACGTGACTTCATGCATGACGGCGACTTTTTCTTTTGGAATAAGTACATGTCAAACTACTTCCTTAACGTAAATGACCGCCATAACCACAACACCAGAGGGAGCTCCACTAACTACGTTAAACCCAGATTCCGATCTAACAAAGGTCTTAACTCATTCTTTTTCTATGTTACATCAATATGGAATGTACTCCCAACAGGTGTAAAAGAAAGGGCATCTCTATCCTCCTTCAAAACCGCACTAAAAGAACACCTCCAGGCAACTTCAACCCTAAACTAACACCCTCCCTTCCACATCATACCTCTTCGGATTGTAAATAATCAAATGTAGACAATTTTTTTTATACTTTCTGATCTCTCTCTTTGTGTCCACTACTTGCTGTACATATCCTACCAAGTCAGTCCTACACTGTTCCAATGTCCATTTCTCTGATGATGCAATTGTTGATGACTGAAGTGTTGATACCAACCAAACCTAACCCCCCCCCCCCCCTCCATATCCCACACCCCGGATTGTAAATAATGTAAATAATTCAATGTATGTACTCTGATGATTATCTTGTGTGATGACTGTATTATGATGATAGTATATATCTGTATCATGAATCCATTTAAGTGGACCCCGACTTAAACAAGTTGAAAAACTTATTCGGGTGTTACCATTTAGTGGTCAATTGTACGGAATATGTACTGTACTCTGCAATCTACTAATACAAGTTTCAATCAATCAATCAATCAATAATGGTAGGTAATGGGTCCCATTTTTAGCTAGATAGGTAACCTAATACATGTTATAAAGAGCCCCTCCCTGTAGTTTATTCATGACTTTACTGGGAAAGGCAAGACTGGCTCTTAGGGGCATTTTCCCTGCAGATGTCAGAGTAAAGAGGAAAGGACAGATGCAGCACAAAACTCTGCATACTGCACACTGCATGCATACTAGTTTTTCAGCTCTGAATACTGCAGTGTTTCGCTAACCTACTGACACCAATTGATGAGGGCGGCTGCATGCAGCATGGAGCTGATCCCAAATCTCAGTGAGAGCGATTCAGCATGATGATTCAGCAATCTGTACTTTATCAGCTCAATAAACAAAAGTGCTAGTTAAACACATCAGTTTACGTCATGATGAGGTGAGGACGCCGTAATGGAAAATAAAGCTGCTGGAGCTAATTTTGCCCTACACATTCAGCGGGTTCAAGCCAGGCTTGAGGCTCTTCAAAGTCATGTCCTCTTCCTGCAGGGAGAAGAAAGAACTAAGTGCTGCACTGCTGCAGCAAAAACTGACGGCTCATACTCAACGATTTGAAAAATGAAGCCACCTTTATCCAGCGGATGACGAAACACAAAGAGTGGTACTAGCTACTGTACCTCACCTGCTGACTAAAGAATGGATCATCTCCACTCTGTCGCAACTGCGGTTCGGCCAAAGATTGATATTTTTTTAGTGCACTGCAGAATGGCAGCTGAACAGAATGCAGAATCAGTACATGGCACAGTGGAACCTGTAAAGTAGACCTCAATGGGTTATGGGACACTTTTAACTACTCCTCCCAGGACTATAGAGGGGGGTGTCCAATGTTTACTTAACTAAATTTTATCCAAGAGGAGACTGAGGGCAGAAAGAAAACAGACCGCGGCACTAAAGAGTATAATACTGCAACACCCGGAGCTAAGGTGCAGTCACAAGGTCCGCTAATGGTAACATTTCCATCCTTAAATGTTAATTAGTTAGCTGCTTTTACAAATGAGGAAAAACTCCATTAAAAAGCGTAGTTAATTGAAGAGTCAATTCTTATTGGGTCTACTGATTGATTACAGCAGGGTTGTTGAAACTTTTACCATGGAGGTCGTGTACAGAAAAACTGAAGAATGTGGGGTTGTTGCTCAGATAAATAATTTGTTGAGACAAATAAAAATGAAACTAGTAATTCTAATAATTCATCATCAAATAGATATATTAACATTTAATTGATAATTAAAGGCCTACTGAAATGAATTTTTTGAAATTTAAACGGGGATAGCAGATCCATTCTATGTGTCATACTTGATCATTTCGCGATATTGCCATATTTTTGCTGAAAGGATTTAGTATAGAACAACGACGATAAAGTTCGCAACTTTTGGTCTCTGATAAAAAAAAAAGCCTTGCCCCTACCGGAAGTAGCGTGACGACACCGGAGGAAGGACTGCTCACATTTTCCTATTGTTTACACCAGCAGCGAGAGGGATTCGGACCGAGAAAGCGACGATTACCCCATTAATTTGAGCGAGGATGAAAGATTCGTGGATGAGGAACGTGAAAGTGAAGGACTAGCGTGCAGTTCAGAACGTATCTTTTTTCGCTCTGACCGTAACTTAGGTACAAGGCCTCATTGGATTCCACACTCTCTCCTTTTTCTATTGTGGATCACGGATTTGTATTTTAAACCACCTCGGATACTATATCCTTTTGAAAATGAGAGTCGAGAACGCGAAATGGACATTTACAGTGACTTTTATCTCCACGACAATACATCAGTGAAGCTCTTTAGCTACTGAGCTAACGTGATAGCATCGGGCTTTACTGCATATAGAAACAAAACAAATAAGTCCCTGACTGAAAGGATAGCCAGAAGATCAACAATACTACCAAACTCTGGACATGGAACTACACGGTTAATGCTTTCCAGCTTGGCGAAACTTAGCAATGCTGTTGCTAACGACACCATTGAAGCTAACTTAGCTACGGAACCTCGACAAAGCTATGCTAAAAACATTAGCTCTGCACCTACGCCAGCTCTCATCTGCTCATCACGACCTGTGCTCACCTGCGTTCCAGCGATCGACGGCACGACGAAGGACTTCACCCGATCACCGATGCGGTTGGCGGCCCGGAGACGGAGGAAGTCAAGGTGAGGTCGTTCGGCTAGCGCGTCTGCTAACCTCAAAGTCCTCCTGGTTGTGTTGCTGTAGTCCGCAGCTAATACACCGATCCCACCTACAACTTTCTTCTTTGCAGTCTCCATTGTTCATTAAACAAATTGCAAAAGATTCACCAACACAGAAGTCCAGAATAATGTGGAATTTTGAGATGAAAACAGAGCTTTTTGTATTGGATTCAATGGGCTCCAAATACTTCCGCTTCAACCGTTGACGTCACGCGCAAACGTCATCATATCGAAACATTTTCAGCCGGAAGTTTGCCGGGAAATTTAAAATTGCACTTTATAAGTTAACCCGGCCGTATTGGCATGTGTTGCAATGTTAAGATTTCATCATTGATGTATAAACTATCAGACTGTGTGGTCGGTAGTAGTGGGTTTCAGTAGGCCTTTAATGATTTGTATTTCAAGATTAATCACAAAAAAACGTTTGCATTAATCAGGCAATTTATTCTGATCGTAAATGTTTCTGGGTTACCTGAAAGGCAGTCCAGGTTGTTTTATACGTGTGATCAGGTCAGTGCAAAGATGAGTGAGGAGACTCTAACACTTGTGCTCGCTGGCAATTTGTAAATACACCCAGACTGTGCTTTGAATAAAACTGTTAGCTTTGAGCAAATAAATGATGTCCATTCAAGTAAAACGTTTAAAAATATATATTTATTTATTATTATTATTTTTAGGTTGATTTAAATTAATTTTATTTAAATTCTGTAAGCAAGTAAAAACCTGTAAATAATCATGACTAATTCCAATTTTAAAAATGTTTTTAATTGTATTTTAAAAAAAATCATTTAACAGCACTAATTTCTAGTATATCCAAAAGACCAACAAAAACTGGCACCAATGCCACACTTTGGACATCCCTAGATTACAGCGAGGTACTTTATTGATTATCAAGCAGTTTATCGAATTTTAAGTCATACTAAATGTTATTTTTTGTCAGTGATGTATGTTTTGGTCTTGGGGAGCAACCAAAATTTGAATTTCTAAGCTTAAAAAGTTTGAGAAACCCTTTTTTAGATGCCCACTGTCCAACTTTTTTGGAATGGTATTAGATTTTGAGCCAGTTTGAATTTTCTTCTGTGACTATGAAAGTACAGTATAACAAAAATGTAACAGTTAATTAAAATGTTCAAGGATGCCCCTGATGATGCTGGCACCTGCTCCTGAGCGCATGACAGGTGATGTACTCTCCAGCTGATTATGCTATTGAGAAAGCTCTCCCATCCGGTGAACAGCGGGCTCATTCTTTGAGGTGTTTGCAGTATGACGAGTGCAAAGGGTTGCAGAGGAGAGAGGGAGAGAAAGAAGGTTGACCCTGAGGTTGCAGTCCCCTTTAAAAGTCGCATCCCGCCTGGATACGCAGAGCTCATGCAGGATCTGCTGCGGCAGTAGGGGGAACACTGCTGAGCTGTGCACTTTAGGCTGCCAGCAAGCGTGCAAGGCAGAGGAGGGAGGGATGACGGGAGGCGTGAGGGAGGGAGTGATGGAGAGAGAGAGAGAGAGTGCAAACAATGTCATTTTGTTCAGGAGGTAATGCTGCAGTCAACTTTGCAGCGCCATGAAAGCACATCATCACAGCCAGAGGCCGACAGAAGTTTTCCTCCATGCCGATGCGATGCAGCCCAGCACTCGTCTGCAGGTACGCATTTCGTTCTACAGTTCTTTTCTCTTCTTTCCTTTTGAGCAGCATTGCTTACTTCCTAGATTAGCCTCACGGCAGCTGATATAGGTCTTGCGTGCATGCCACTTTCTCCTGCCTCCTCTGCACCACCAGGCTGCAGTTAGCCAGATGGCTTTGCCTGCCAGCCAGTTAACAGTCAGGCCTCCCCCCAGTCCATGTTTAACACATGGTACCGGCTTCAAATAGCAGCTTGCTGAGACGGCACCCGTTTGTCGGAGCTCTCTATAACATTGTGCATGAATTGTTGGTGAAAAGGTGGAAATGAAAACGAGGCATCTTGCATGGGACAGAAGGACCAGAAGTTCTGTGCTAACTACTTTTCTTTAAAGAGGAACTATGCAGCAACGTGTTTATATGTGTTTATAGCGCTAAAGAAATACAAAACTTGTTTTTTTAATCCTACATTTGCCCAAATGGTCATGTATGACAGTTTGAGGAGAGCTGTTGAGACTGAGGCGGTGTTCAACTTTTTATGACAGAGTACCAGTACCGTACAGCGTGCTGCTCGGGAGGTCATGCCAGGTAACTGTGCTAAGACCTTGAAACGATCGTCAGTGGGCTCTTTGTGAAACGCACACCCCTCAGAGCATCTCTCTTTGCCACTGCAGCAGGCGGAGATGAGTAAGTAGCGAACAGAGAGGGAGGAGGAGGAGGGGAGGAAAAGTTTACTAAAAAAGAGCTAACGCCACATCCGGCGCCTGACATCATCGAGGAACATCTGCAGTTCCCCTGCATATAATTCCACCAGTAGAAGGGAAAGTGCCGCACTCACCTGATGTTCCTTGAACCCCCCCCCCCCCCCCCCCTCTTTTCCTCCATCTCCAATTTCTAGTATCTCTCAAGACGTACAGTTGCCTTACCGGCATGCTTTGCACTCGTGCTTACCACTGACCCTGCGTTTTAGACCCACCCCCTCCCCTTTGGAGAAAGTATGCAGCACATGCACTCGCCATCCTCATCCTTCTGCAAATTTGCCTGAGCGAAGAAAAGAGGGGGAGGAGGGAGAAAGCAGCAGTGCAGCAATTCTGCAACGTCCTGCAGCAGAAGCAGCAGCTGCTGACTTCCTGCAGTGCTGGTGCACATGCGCGCGCACACACACAGGTACCCTGAGTTGGGAGAGGAGAAACGCACACACAGCTTGGGATGGTGCATTGTCCCATTCCAGCACTCCAGTTGTGATGATGTAATCAATGCAGCAAGCTTTGAACTTGCCGGTTAACACACACACACACACACACACATACACACACCACCTAACCTCCCCGGCAGCATGCAACATCCCATGAAGTGAGTATAATAAATACATACAACAAAGTAGCCTAAATCCTCTACAGCACATTGCTCATACTCAAGATAACTGCTGCAGCAGTAATGCAGTGTTGCATCACTGCTTCCAAAAAATTAAAGCAGTTATCTGCAGACAAATGCCCCCCCCCCCCACCCCCATTTCAGCATGCGCTGTCAGCACAGAAAAAAGACAAACCCTGCACCGTGAACTACCAAAAGTGCTTTCTGGGCACAAGATGATTGACTTGGCTCCCCATCGATAAGGTCATCAGTCTGCTGCCTGATGCGGAGGAGAGAGACGGGCACTCTGCCGCTTCCAGGATGCTAAGGCAAGCCAGACTTGAGTGCATATGGTAGCAGGTGAGTTTCTGCTGAGCTGGTTTCTTGCCGCTGTAACTGGAGTCTGCCTAGTGATCAGCACTGGTGAACTGGCTTCATCCTTCCTAAGAGGGGACGGAAAAAATAAAAAAACGATACGCAAGCAGGAGAGAGGCACCGCATAATTACCCCTCACTGACGCCGATAGTGAATGTGCACATTTGAAAAGGCTTTGCGTGTCAGTGGGAAAACATTTGGACTCACGCTGATTTTCAAAGTTGCCTTCATTGATAGGAATCATGGGCCGCATCTGTAGGTCATGTGACCTACTGAAGTTTATTGTATTATTGCATATAATGAATTAGCATTCTGCCTCATTACAGCTTTAATGGGCTATTAATTTGGCAGAATGTTTAAGAGCTATTAAGCACTGTAGCCTTTAAAAAGGCTAATAAATTACAGCATTATGGCAGAATTAACCTTCACTCAGAAATATTTGGATACAACACAATTTGTGTAGTGGATTTAAAGACTTTTTTCAGTAAAATTTTCATTAAAAATCAACTGTATTTTAATAATAATAATAAGAAAAAAATATATATATACTTATTTGGTAGTATGGTAAAGTAAGATATTTGGCTTTTACTGCTGATTTATACCTTTAAAAGGATCCACACATGGATAGTACGATAAAATATTATTTCATAATTCAGTATTTTTTTGTGAACATTTAAAAAAAAAAAAATATAACCATTATATTTATGATGTTTTCATTAAAAAATAAACTGTATTATAATAAAAATAATAATAAAAAAAGATATATCTCTTTATTTGGTAGTATGGTAAATTAATATTTTTGGCTTTTACTGCTGATGTTTACCTTTAAAAAGATCCACATGTGGATAGTACGATAAAGTATTCTTTCATAATTTAGTATTTTTTTTGGAAAAAAAATTATGTTTCTAATAATGAAGCCATTGTTATTTATGGTGTTTTCATTATCATTTACTTATGTCGATGTGTGGGGAAGTAATTTTACTTCAACTTTAAAATGACCAAACACTATAAAAGGCTAAAAAACTATACAATTTGAAAAATATTCATGCCTTGGCCAAACGTTTTTATTTGATGAATGAATCTTAGTTGGAAATTAATGGGTTATACTTGTATAGCGCTTTTCTACTTTCAAGGTACTTAAAACGCTTTGACACTTTTTCCACACGCACATTCACACACTGATGGCGGCAGCTGCCATGCAAGGCTTTAACCACGACCCATCAGGAGCAAGGGTGAAGTGTCTTGCTCGAGGACACAACGGACGTGACAAGGATGGCGAAAGCTGGGGATCGAACCAGGAACCCTCAGGTTGCTGGCACGGCCGCTCTATCCCCCGAGCCATGCCGCCCCCAATGACCTGAGATAGTTGCAGCCAATTATTCCCAATGTAACTGCAGTGACATTTCATTTGAAAATGTACAAAGTTGTCCGTTTGTAGTCTTAAGATGTTTTGGCCGATCTAAATTGTTTTTGATTTGTTAGATTATTGCAAACTACTTCAACTTTGTATGTATGTTAGAGATTGAAAAAAAAAAAGTAGGTTTATTTTAACAAACTAGATTGTGTTTTCTTGAATTGGAAATGTTAAGAATAAATAAAAACAATGCAATTTGCAAATTTTTGTACTTAATATGTTATAACACTTCTAGTCTTTTGGCACTTTGCGGTAAGGATAAAGTTGCTGCCTTCTGGCAAAAAGGCTTGCTTTAGGACCTATGACCGTACAAAAATCCCCTTACTGTACAGTACATGTCGACTCTGTTCAAACAATCCTATACTTTCCTTTTAACTCATGTCCTTAACTGGTTATCATATCTGCTTTTAGTTAAGACATGAAAGACGAGACATCCATCATCTTAATGTCCCGTCCTGCCACAAAAGTGTTGCATGCAAACCAAGTCAAAGCTGCTGAGTCATGCTGGGCTTTTCGGACTATACCCTCCCTTACAACAAGCTCTGCTCCTCCCCCCTCTGGTCTAGAAGCAGTCCCGTGCACCCTGGGCCCGGCTGAGGAGCGGGAACATGCCTTGACTTGTTGGGATGGCCCAGTGCACCAGACAGACAGAGAAGACAAGCAACCTTTTTGGTCAAGGACCTGAATACTGCAGCACCTGTGCACGCCTGGCTGTGGACGGACGAGGTGTTTCACTGCCACGGGTGAGTGTTTGAATAAAAATGTATATCAGTATATATCATATACAACAGCATATGATATGTAAATATTACATATATGTCATATTTTATATTGCTACTATGGTACATTTTTAGTGTACTTTATACCTGCATTATCCTTTCCATCCTTACACTTTACAACCTTTGTAACAGAGCTACTGTGTGGAACAATTTCCCTTTTCGATCATTAAAGTTTGTCTAAATCTAAGTCTGAGTCTAAATGTCTGACATGTAATATTACAAGTGAGCCAGATTGTGTTAAATTGTACTGCTAAGGAGCGCAAGCACACGCTTAATGACAACAACTGTAAAATATGAAAAGTGTGTCTGTAAACCGATCGCTGCAGCGCAATCTGAACATGACCTGTTAGTGTTGTAAACGCAGCAGCATCATCAAGCAGCGTCTTGACGCCAAGATGATACCATGCAAACTTTACCCAAGGTTACTTGGCAGCACAGCGTCTCCATGACATGGTAGCTTCTTGGCTTGAATCCATTTGGCACTTTTCTATTAGGAAAAGCAGATACTAAAAGCACTCTTTCAGGTAAACTCCTTCAAGCCACTAATTGGCTAAGCAGATTCATCAGCTCTGTGCTACTGTTAATTTGAGGATAAACACACGTACCAACATTAGATTGGCTGTGCCTGAGCTTTGGACGCTGCAGTACAGTATTATACTGTGCTCCATCATCTCCACTCTGCTGCCTACAGCCTCTCTTGGATAAAATCCCCTTACTGTCAGGACCCTAGTTCTCCGCCGTTGTTGTTGTGTATTAGTGTGTTTCATTCCGAGTGACGCGTTTCATGCGCAATGGTATTCGCAGTTTTTCTTTTGTAAGTAAAACCGGTAAAAAGTGCTACGATCGAACTGTGCATTGGAAAAGCATTCAGCAAAATCAGTGATACTGTCGTCACAAACTCGATCTACAGCAGGTTTTTTTTTGTTATACAACAGTACTTAGCAAAAAGCAAGACAGATGATAGGCTAGGATGACATTTGTGTTACCAGTATTTGTAGTAAAAACAGTTAAGGACATAGAAAGTACAGAACATCCTGGTGTTCTCACGCCGTCCTTGGTCCAGCACATAACAGCACTAATTTACAACCAATAGAAATTAGTATACTGCACATCAAAAAGATACTACCGTATTTTCCGGACTATAAGCTACTACTTTTTTCCAACGCTTTCAATCCTGTGGCTTATAAAATGTCGCAGCTAATTTATGGATTTTCTTCGCTGACGGCCATAATGTTTTGTATTTAACGGTTTTCATATTACCCCGACAAAGACACTAACATGTTTGTGCTATGGCGCCATCTTTTGAACGAGTTCGCTCATTGCAGGTGCCGCGGGTTGGAAACAGTACTTCCTGTTTCGTGCCTTGAACTGGAAGTATGACCGTCCATACTGCTCAAAAGGATTCTTCATTCATTACTCCGAGCAACATTAGTAAGTTTTACAATATAACTAAAACAAATCATACTTACTAAACCGCTTTATTTGACATGTCTGTATGAGTTTTTTCATGCATATCTGTACATACTATCGTAATGTAATCAAGACTCAATAATTCAAGTGGAGTTATTGAGTCTGTTTAGCTAATTGGAGAGCTCGCTTACGCAGCTAGTGGGTCCATGATGATTAACTTCTGTTTTGTTTAATCAGCCGTTTTACTGTCGTGTTACAGGCACCATTTGGAAACAGTTAAGATGTGTAAATAAACATTTACAAAATATTTCCTACCAGTATATATATGCAGCTTATAGTCCTGTGCGTCCAATATATATAAAAATATATTTTCCTATTACAATTTGGTTGGTGCGGCTTAAACACCAACTCTATGTGCTCAATAGCCCGGGAAATATTTTAAATGATAACAAATACATAATTATGTGTCATTACTTTCAGCATACTATGAACTTACACTTGTACTTAATTATTTGTCCAAATACCCCATGACAGGCTAAGCTGTGTGCTTCATGTGTAGTACAGTATTAGAGTAGTAGACCATGGCACTAGTGTAAATAGTGATGTCATTGTTGGCCATAAGATGATTAGGTTTGTGGAATGAGATTGGATCAGCCAACAATGGAACAACGAAGAAACAAATTTAGGGGATTTTTCCACTAAAACCCCTTTTGAGGGCGCTGAATGAAAAGTAAAGCCATAATAATACGTGTCTAAATCATACAATATCATTCCCTACTGCTGTCCTTCCTTCTTTCTACACTGCATATAGTCCAATCTCTAACCAACCAAGCAATGTAAACCAATCCTGGCATTTACTGTACATGCGACTGTGAGCTCTGTTTCTGTTTCACAGTGGTCAGTAGAGTGGACTTGGAGAAGTACAGGTCAGCAAGGTCACATTGTGTGTGTGTTTAATGTCTATGCAGCAATCTGCAGTGTGCTGTGTATTCTGACACCTTCACTAGGACCTGTACTGACTTTTTTCAGTGATCTGTCTGCTGCAGTAGGTAATTTTTTAAATATCAGACAACACGGGCTCACTCTGACTCCTCACATCAGTCCTGTGTCACTACATTGCACATTTGTATACATGAATGGAAAGAGAGTTCCATTCAGAGGTGGGTAGTAACGCGCTACTCCGTTACATCTACTTGAGTAACTTTTGTTAGAGTAGCCAGAAATTGTACTGTTACTTTAGAGATTTATTACTCAAGTAAAAGTAAGGAGTAGTCACCCAAATATTTACTTGAGTAAAAGTAAAAAGTATGTTGTGAAAAAACTACTCAAGTACTGAGTAACTGATGAGTAACCTGTTCGTTTAATGATGACGGCAACAAATAATGCACAAAAACATAAAAATAGCAATGAGCAAATTCAGAGCCAGGAATATCTCTTAAGCAACTAAAACAATAATATACAGTATATTAAATAATAATACATTAACATAAAAAAAATTAGGGCAAATTGAGCCACAATAACTTCAATCAATCAATCAATCAATGTTTATTTATATAGCCCTAAATCACAAGTGTCTCAAAGGGCTGTACAAGCCACAACGACATCCTCGGTACAGAGCCCACATACGGGCAAGGAAAAACTCACCCCAGTGGGACGTCGGTGAATGACTATGAGAAACCTTGGAGAGGACCGCATATGTGGGTAACCCCCCCCCTCTAGGGGAGACCGAAAGCAACGGATGTCGAGTGGGTCTGACATAACATTGTGAACTTAACAGCACCATAGGCTCAGTAGGCAGAGATTACAAAGGAAAATAACAAGTTAGCCTTTACGCAAACCATAAACTGATAGGTGTGGGCTGCACCTGGGAACACACTGTGCACTTCTGATTGGTGTTTGTATGCATGCGTGAGTGTGTGTGCGACTGTGTGTGCCTCTGTCTGTCTGTCTATGAGGCTGCAGTGCGTTAATAAATGTCCCCACACGATGTACATTTGACAGTGACTCATAGCAGGGAAGCTAACATCAGCCTACGGTGACAGCCACAATATCTACTAACGCTACTTACCGCGATGTGCTTCCTCAAATTTGACGTTGAGTTCATGTAAGCTTAAGCTTGTTGTTGTTTGCCGCTGAAACTTTATGTGCAGTTAATCATGTGACCGCCTGGCTCTGTTTGATTGGTGAAACAGAGTCAAACGTCACCAGTGACTGCATTTGATTGATGAAACGGAGTCAAACGTCACCAGTGACTGTATTTGATTGGTGAAACGCAGACATGCGATAGATCCTACTTTGAAGGTCTGTCTGACAAACCAAAACAAACAAAGCGTGCATTAACAGATCGATAAAAATCAGTAGTGAGTAGCAAGCTGAATGTAGATAAATGGCGCGGAGTAAAAGTAGTGTTTTTTCTCTATAAATATACTCAAGTAAAAGTGTGTTGCATTAAAACTACTCTTAGAAGTACAATTTATCCCAAAAGTTACTCAAGTAGATGTAACGCCTTACTACCCACCTCTGCTTGTTTGTATCCATAACTCATGTACTGTATATCTAAATCCCTTACAATAATTACTGGAATGTACAAAATTTCACCCGCAGTGGCCAATATCCAGTATTTATTTTACAGTAACACTGTTTGATTTTTTTTTTGCTAAAAAGTTACTGAATCGATTTCAACTCACTGAATTGTTTCAGATTGTATCGGCCTAAAAACTTAATATTGTCCCTGAATTGTATCTGCAACCACAAATTCCGAATCGAATGGTTGTTAAAACTAATTGTTAGACCCCTAAATAATAAGGCATTATTCATGATGATTCTGATTATGTTCGATTAATGGCATCTTGAACCAATTTAGGGGAAATAGAGAAAATGGATGGATGGATGGAGTGCAAACAGCAGAGGTGCTGTTAATTTTGTCTCATGTTACCCCCCATTTTCAACCCCCCTCTCAGTATCAGGCTTTTCAGTTGACAACCTAAAAAAAGTAATGACATACCTAAACACGATAGCTGGTAAACTCCTACTATGTCATCATGACTCGACTTCTTCCAGGTCATTGCTCTTTCGCTTAAATCCTTTAGGTGTCGCGACCATGTGTTTCAAACTTTTTTTGACTATCAAAACAAACACAAAGTTCACATTTAATTGTAAGAGTGGTAACGCTAAAATGAACTAACAGAAAGGCAACTTGCTTCTCTTAAATGTAGTGTTGGGCATTGTTTCGAATTGAATTGCAATGATTGTGGTTCCGATTCCGAGTTTCGATGCTGGTACCTAACCATGCTCGATTCAGGTTCCTAAAAATACAGGATTATAATTAGTTTGCTTGGTATTTCCATACCATTAATCCATGAATTTGCAGGTGTTTCATAATGTTTGTTGTGCATCCTCATTTGCACGATATATAACAGCCTTTTTTTTTTTTTTACAAAAGTTAAGCCAAACTTTTGAGTACTTCCTAACACTGTCCATGGTTGTTACGGTTATGAGACTTCCTGCTTCTTCGTTGTTCGGAGGCTATTCCTTTCGGTTGGTCATAGAGACCAGCAACCGAAATGAACAAATGTTCAGATTCCGTGAGAATCAGAATGTTAGTCCTGGTTCCCATCGATACTCAATGCCTGACCCTGTTTAATTGTGTGAGCATATGTCGTAGCCAAAACTTTTAAGTGGCACTAACAGATTATAGAGCAGGGATTACTAAATGGTGGACGGGGGTCCAAGTCCGGAACCAGACCTTGTACTTTATGGATTTGGACCTATAGTGAAGACATTAGTTCAGTATTTTAAGGTTGACTGAGAACTTCTCTTGTTTTATACATTTTACAATATTGGTTGATCAGATCAGGAAATTTGAATTAAGCCAAACGACATGATACTACTCAGCCAATACTCATTGCACAGGTGTTCTAGCGGTTGTCTGTCAACTTGAAAGTTGCTGGTTTGATTCTAATCCGCCCTGTTACCATGTTCATCATGTATCCATGGGCAAGAAACTGAACCCCATTTGCTACTAATGCTGCGTCATCAGTAGGTGAATGAGGTAACAGTGTGATAGCGCTTTGACTACACTTAAAAGGTAGGAAAGCGCTATGCAAGTGAAAGCCCATTTACCAATACAGAGACAGACGAAAGAGAAGCGAGACGAGTGACATGAAAGAATAAGTCGTATACAGGGAAAGAAAGAAATGAGCAAGAGGACAGAGACAGGGGAAAGAAGAGTGGTACGTTCCTGCTTTCGGCTCCTGCCCTCCCTTGCCCAGGCCACAGTCTGTGGTAGAGCTATGAGTTGAGAGAGAGGACATAGACAAGCTAGGGACAACAGCAAAATAAATACACATGGCGCTTTCTAAGAAAAGGAAAGTGGACAGTGAAAATAGAACTTAGCGTGAGGACATTTTCTGTATGTGGACCTAATTTAATTTAATTTGAATAACTGAATGCTAGAGAGGATACTCATTCACTCGGATTTGTAAAACAAAATTACACAGCTCAAATTCCATTTCCACTGTGCAATATCACTGTCACAGTAGACAGAATTTTTTACTGCCAATCCAGCTTTGTAAACGTACTGCACAGTGGTCTGAGGTCAGTGACCTTATGATAATGCAGACCATTTAAGATCAAAAACCCTTAACAAGATCCATACTGTAAGACCAGATTGTTGAGCCATTGTTGTGTCATTTTCAAAGTTTCCCCAAAAGCTTATGCTTGCCTATATTCCAATGCATCAAATCCAAGGACAAAATGTTTATTTGCTGTCTAATACATTCTACAAGTGACAGTGTATGTATGTTTTAAAATAAAAATCAGCAGTTCAGCTAAAGGGGAAGTGAAACTACAGTATAGGTCTTGTACTGCATACATCAGGGGTATTCAGCTAAATTGTTTTGGGGGCCACATTTCCAGACAGCACAGAGGGGCCAGACTTCTCCCGTCACTTTTAGTCTTATTTTGTATATTCCGGACCACAGGGTTTTATGTGTGCTATTAAGATTAAAACATTCATGCAATGATCTGTCAATGTGTTTGCAGTGGTCCAGGTTCATGTACACAACAGGAGCACTCAGATGTTTTAGAAATGTTCTGCAAAAATCTTTATTTTCCAAGTTTTGAACTGAACTCAGGGGCCGGTATGGTGTCATTACTAGGCCGTATTTAGCTACAAGTTGAATGTCACTTGCATACATACTATAAGGGAGCACAGGTGTTGTACCTAAATGTCATATTAATAGACAAGTATGTCTTCTTTCTATTTAGAAAACACAGATAAGAGGGGGTTACAACTTCCACTATTGTTGACCACTTTTTGCTTGATAAGAACTAAACATAACAAGGGCTTGTTAAATATAAATGACGGCGTTGTTGTGTACAAACAAATCTGCAAGCCTGAGTGCCTCAAAATCCATACATACATATTTACTGTCTTTTTTTAATATGTAGAATTTCTATTAACCTGACAACTCAATAAAAACAATTGTAAATTTCCTGAGGAAACTCTCCTGAAGGAATCAATAAAGTACTATCTATCTATCTATCTCTAACTCTCCAGGTCACTGTGTGCATGCGACAGAGGAAAAAAGCTCTAACTCATGTATAAATCTGTAGACGACCCAGCCTTTTTTCTATAGGGGACAAAGTATTTAGGTCAATGTTTCTTTTATCTTGAATCTTAACATTGAAAATGCCTAAATTGTTCTTGCCAATACATAAAATTAGTCAGACATTTGTAAAATAATAAATATGGCCTTGTGGTGACAATACAGGCTACACTGCACAATAGTTGTCAACAACTTGTACTTTTTTTTTAACTAGGCCATTAGAAAGTAAACAGAAAGTCAGCAATCTTGTCAGTCATGTAGTAGCCTAAGGCTCCAGATCGGATCTCAGGTTAGATTGTTGAGGTGTGACACGCGGGAAACAGCCCGCTGCTTGCTAAGCAAGCAAGAGCAATACTTAAATGTGGGCTGTGTTTGGCTCGCCACAAGGAGACGGGGGCTGCTGCTTTTGACAAATGAAAGCAGGTCGGCGTCAGTGAAATGAGGAGTGGACACAAATTCAGTTACATCACTTTCATAATTATTTTTGACTTAACGCACCAGTCTTCAGTTACACAACTAGAATAGCATCATATGATAGCATAGTGTGTGTTCTAGCAGCATTACATTCCTTCCTCCTGTCACCCGTATGCAGGCGACCGCAGAGATCGCTCTCTAATGTCCATGTTGTCTTGTCAGCAAGCAGAGTCCGCAGGGACAGAACAGTATGGAATGGTCCAGGCCGGACGAAAATAGCACTGCAGCTTGCGAACACAAGCGATCACGAAGAGACTTGAACTGATTGCATTTTGCTTAACATGGCACTCCTAACAGATAGCTACAAATCCATGTGAGGTAAATCAAACGAATGCTTTTTGTTGCAATATCATGAGTCATGACACAAAGTCTATTCTTGGATCAGGGGTGTGTGTGTGTGTTTGCTCAAGTTGTGCAAACTTAAAGTGATGCCGCACACCAGGAAAGATGGAGGGAGTGTGAAGGGGGAATCAAGAATCTATTTGGGAATAAGCTTTCGGTCACTTTGAGAAGCAAAGTGCACACTCATCAGTTATATAAGCAGCGGTGGGCAAGTGAGGATGGAGGGTTTTTTTTCATTATTAATTTATTTCTTTGAAAACAGGCGATATCATCCACATATTGTGTGTTTATTTTCCAGAGCTTGCAAACAATGGCTACCGAGGACTCAAGAATTAGGTGGCAGCGGCACTGAGGACCATGTGGCAGAGGTACGCGGCTGCTGTGGGTGTTTCTGTGGCAGTGTCTTAGCTGGTTGTTGTGAGGAGTGAGAACGAAGCAATCAGCAAGTATACTGCCGCAGAAATTCTTTGCAATAAGAGGCCCCGCGGATGACCACAGGAAAAATGGACTCACACAGAATGAGGAATTCTACTACAGTGTAAGATTTTACATGATGACAGAGTCCAGATGTACACCAGAGAGCAGACTTCAACATCAGCATGGCCTTTTTGCTGGATTGAAGCATCCCTCTTGTACAATTTTGCAGTCTTTTGCAATTCTCTGCTGCCATCTGGTGACCAAAACAAACTTCAAGCACACAGCAGAAGTATTGTGGTTGTTTTCTTTCTAGATCATAAGACAGGTTTAAATTTTGTCAAATAAAAAAATGCATGTTAATTAAGATGCAGCATATTATTTTATGGGGCATAAAAACACAGTGTATATGGTGAGTGGTTTCATATTTTTTGTAATTGGTAATACTAAATTGGCACTAGTGTGAGAATGCGAGTGTGACTGGTTGTCTGTCTTTGTTGGCCCTGCGATGAGGTGGCGACTTGTCTAGGGTGTAACCTGCCTTCTGCCGGAGTGCAACTGGATAGGCTTCAGCGCCCCTGCGATACCGAAAAGGATAAGCGGTAAAAAATGGAAGGATGGATGTAAAAATGCTGTGATGAGATGGCGACTTGTCCAGGGTGTACCCCGCCTTCCGCCCGATTGTAGCTGAGATAGGCTCCAGCGCCCCCGCGGCCCCGAAGGGAATAAGCGGTAGAAAATGGATGGATGGAAAAATGAAAAAATAATGGAAACTTTTCACTTAAGCTGTTTTTTTTACTCTGTTGTATAATACATTTTGCTCTGTATAAAAGCCCAGTGATTTTTTTTAAAAATATGATTATGTGAACAAGTGAGTCTGTTTTTTACAAAACACTTTAGGACGCAAATCCGAAGAGCAACACAACAAATGATGGAAACCAAGTGGGGGGAAAAAAATCTGTTTGGTAAATGTGACTGGAGGTCTGCTGTGGGCGACTGTTATACGACAATGCAGATGTTTGCCTCTGCAAGGAGCCACTGCATTGCTGCAGAGGAGCTTGGCATTTTTTGTGGGCCGCATCACTACAGAAGTTCCAAAACTATAACAGTAGATAGTAATTTGTCAAACTGCAGACAAAAGGTCAGCGGAGAAGTGTTGGATAACATGGTTTTCCAAATAAAGTTGTTTTTGTGTGGACAAATGACACAGTACATATCGTGGAGCCTGACATAATTGGTAATGATTCAGTAGCACTCTACAAAACTGACTTGTATTGTACATTCAATATCCTCTAATTATTGATGATGACATACAGCTGCTCTAGTCATGTTGTACTAAGCAGCCAGAACAGAGAGGTGTGCAGAGTTTTCCTACGTCAATTACCAGTTGTATTATAAGCATCATCTTTCTTCTATGCCTTCATTGGTAGTTTTTGTGTTGGCGTCACAAAAAGACACTACAAGTCAATAAAAAGGCCAAAACACACCAGTGGAGTTAATCCTTAATTTCCCTTTTTTTTCAAATTGCGCAACATTTGCACTGGTTTAATTTGCAGCTTCCACGCTACTTTAAAAGATTAATGTGCTATTTAAAAAGATATTTGATTGCCTGACGTATTACTTGTTTAGTACATTGATAGTTAACAAAGACACATTTTTAAAAGTCATCTCACATTAAAAACATTAAAAGGTTCCCACTTTGGCAAATTTCAAAAATGTTATACCAGTAATATGTGTCCTTAGAGCCTGTTTATGACCACAACATGTGAGAAAAATGATGAGATGGGAGGAAGGCAGAGTGGAAGAAGAAAACCGCACAGGCACAGGAGGAACCTTTCAACCACTCGTAAACCCTTATTTAACATGGTTGTTCATACATATATAATACATAATATAAATATGCATCTTTTATAGTTCCAACATTTTGTGTCAATGTCTTATGTTATATATTCATTGATCATTTCTTATTGTTCTGTTCTTTATAAGTTTTTTTAGAGCCTGTCGGAGATGAATTTATAGTTTGTCACAAACAATAACTATATATAAATATGCCAAAGAATCACTTAAGTAAATATTTAAACACAGGGTTACTGTTCAAACTGTGTTTAATAATACAGTGGCCAAAATATTAAATATACTTGGTAAATAAAACCTATGCCTTTTTATGACTATTTAGGCCTACTACGCTACTGTATTTTAAAGTTGGTCATTATGGTGGTACTTGGAGAGCCAAGTGTTTTCTGAGGTGATAATTGGTGAAACAAGTTTGAGAACCACTATCATATCACATTGTATCATACATATATACAAGTTACGAGTTAACGCATGTGTTTTTTAATGCATTCCAACTTGAAAATAAACGTAAATAAAAGTCAGCTCATAATGGAGCCTATGGGAGCTATGACGTCATTGTGTCTATTCCGACCATAAAACCCAATAAGTAACCATCCAAAAAGCACCAACTATACTCCATTTACATTTTGTGACCTGAAAATTAACCAAGTATTAGTGATCTTGTTATTATAAGAGCTAACGTTAAGGACCTACATTTAGCGGCGAATTCATCACAGAGGCAACTTCCATCTGCTGCTGTATTGCCATTAAGAGCTGGTGAGCTGCTTTTTCGCCTCGAAGCTTGTGAAAGTTTATTCTAGATTATAAAACATGCCTCTCATTTGGATAGTAAAGTTATATGGACATAAACTGAGAAGTTAGTACATTCTGACAGCCAATTTAGACCAGGAGAAAAAAAAAGGACATGATAGGCGTTTCGTTCCACCCCCCTTTTTTTCTCCTCTGGGATTATGAGTCATTCTTCATTTAAACAGGAATTTATGAACATCCTAATAGTCGACATTCCAGTGAGAGAAGACATTGTACAGTAAATGATGTTTAATTATGTTTGTTGCCTCTCATGATGTTAAACGTTAAAGTTAAAGTACCAACGATTGTCACACACAGTAGGTGTGGTGAGATTATCCTCTGCATTTGACCCATCACCCTCACCCCCTGGGAGGTGAGGGGAGCAGTGAGCAGTGGCTGGGAATCATTTTGGTGATTTAAACCCCAAATCCAACCCTTGATGCGGAGTGCCAAGCAGGGAGGTAATGGGTCCCATTTTAATAGTCTTTGGTATGACTCGGCCGGGGTTTGAACTCACGAACTACCGATCTCAGGGCGGACACACTGAGCAGGTGTCTGTCTATATGAGTAGAAATCAGTGATTTTGTTGAAGGAAAAAACAAACGTTGTGGTGCTTTTTTTTTTAATTAAGACACTGCTGTACGCTTAAAATGACCAAAATACGTAAATATGACATGTTATTATGAATGTACCTGTTACTACATTCAGGGATGTGAGCACCCTTTAAGGGAAAAAAAGGAAAATTGAGAAAAAAAGATGAACATTTATTTCAGCATTAGGTGCTGCCACGCAAACTCTTAAAGAACATTTTGAAAATTAAGACTACATTTTCTGCAATTGTGTGCATTTCTACACTATATTTTAACTTTAGATTTATTCTCATCTACCAACCTCTTTTGGCTATCTTTTTGACACATACATGTCCCATGTAATGTTTATTTTTTAATAGATAATGTACTAAACATTATTGTTATTGAAAACGTAATGTAAAATATTATAGCATGCATCCAAAAAACTTAAAAAATATTTCCCATTTGGCAACTTTATCCAGTAGCCCCGCCCCCTCGGGCAATATCCTTCTGGTGTTGTGACCTCTGTTTTCAATGTAAAACTATACCTTCTCGCTGGCTATTAATAAATACTCTAGAACAGGGGTGCCCACACTTTTTCCGCAGGGCGAGCTACTTTTCAATTGACCAAGTCGAGGGGATCTAGCTCATTCATATATATAATTTATATGTATTTATTTATGAAAGAGACGTTTTTGTTAACAAGTTAAAGGTGTTTAATGATAATACAAGCATGTTTAACGCATATACATTCCTTACTTTAATGAAGACAAGAATATAAGTTGGTGTATTACCTGATTCTGATGACTTGGATTGATTGGAAGCAGACAGTAGCACTGATAACGTCCACATTTTCAAATGGAGGACAAAAAAAGTCTTCCTTTCTGTCCATTACCACATGAAAGTGGTTGGTTTTTGGCATCTTATTTGTCCAGCTTCCATACTCGTTTTTATACACTTTACAAGAAATACATTGGCGGCAAACTCCGTAGCTTGCTAGCTTGTGCACGCTAGCTTTCTGAGACTCTTATTTTGTTAGCGCAGGCAGGATGCCCGAGTCTGTTGAAATAAAAAGTGTTTCTCGCCTTCCTGACTGTCTTTTTTTCTAAATACTTAGCTCGCAGCAGCCAGCGTCATTTCACAAGACCCTCGGGTGCCGCGAATGTCAATCAAATGACGAAAGTGACGTCATAGTGAAGATTGATGATCGGTTATTTTAAGGTCTATTTTTTTCATGCCTGACTGGCGACCGACTGACACACCCTCCACGATCGACCGGTAGCTCGCAATCGACGTAATGGGCACCTCTGCTCTATAAATACAACTGGTTTGGAACTAACAGTGTTTGGATTGTAGTCATCCATATATGATTAGCAGCAAAGTAGACAGCCGTCAACGTTGTGGAGCAAACAGAGGCCACAACAAGTAAGCTAGCTAGATCGTGCTAACTAGCGAGCTTGTTTCAGTGCCCCTCGATCATCTCCTCGTCCTGTAACTCAGTGAAGCGTTTAGGCAAGAAGAACGGTGAGTACCTGCGGCTGACGCAAATGTTCAACAAATTTTGTTTAGATTGTATTGTTATTGATATTTCAGTAAAAAACGCGGAAGTGATATTTTTTGGCCCGACTGCCGCGTTTGTTCTGACATTTCACATGCCTGTACATTACATATATACTTATAGTGTGTATATAAAACATTGATGGAAGTGTTTGGATGTTTTTTAAGGGCTTTATAGGCAGAATAGAGTGCCTTCCATAGGCTCTATTGTAGGCAGACGTTTTTAGTTAGAATGCATTAAAAAAAAACTTGTGCGTGCTTGTGAATGATGAACAAAATTCCCAAAAAATTGTAGTTCTTCTTTAGGCAAATTTTAATTATGCAAGTGATTAATAATGATTAGTCCAGATTCCAAAACATGATTTATCTGATTATAAAAATGTATCATTTGAAAGCCCTAATACAGGGGTCCCCACTATATTGACTTGGGGGCCGCATTGGGTTAAAAAAATTTGACCGGGGCCCGGGCTGTTTGTGTATATATATATATATATATATATATATATATATATATATATATATATATATATATATATATATATATATATATATATATATATATATATATATATATATATATATATATATATATATATATATATATATATATATATATATATACTCGAGTCGGGTCTCGATCTACATTATCCATTCATTGTTGATACTGTACACTACAAATTGTAGTGTACAGTATCAGGTTGACCGTATGTATTTGATTGTAGTCTACAATCAAATACATACGGTTAACTTGATTGTTTGTGTGAAAAGATCAAGCTAAAAGATCATTTTAAAGTGAAAAACAATGAAAATGGTGAATATAATGTTTAGTAACTTATATACACTACCGTTCAAAAGTTTGGGGTCACATTGAAATGTCCTTATTTTTGAAGGAAAAGCACTGTACTTTTCAATGAAGATAACTTTAAACTTGTATTAACTTTAAAGAAATACACTCTATACATTGCTAATGTGGTAAATGACTATTCTAGCTGCAAATGTCTGGTTTTTGGTGCAATATCTACATAGGTGTATAGAGGCCCACTTCCAACAACTATCACTCCAGTGTTCTAATGGTACAATGTGTTTGCTCATTGGCTCAGAAGGCTAATTGATGATTAGAAAACCCTTGTGCAATCATGTTCACACATCTGAAAACAGTTTAGCTCGTTACAGAAGCTACAAAACTGACCTTCCTTTGAGCAGATTGAGTTTCTGGAGCATCACATTTGTGGGGTAAATTAAACGCTCAAAATGGCCAGAAAAAGAGAACTTTCATCTGAAACTCGACAGTCTATTCTTGTTCTTAGAAATGAAGGCTATTCCACAAAATTGTTTGGGTGACCCCAAACTTTTGAACGGTAGTGTATATACATATATATATATATATATATATATATATATATATATATATATATATATATATATATATATATATATATATATATATATATATATACCTGTATATCTCACGCACTAATTGACTAAAAGAGTGCGCACTTGCCGCACACTCCCCCGACACTGCGACGTGAGCGGGATGATGTCACGTTATTGATGGGAAAATGCATTTTTAGACAATATGATTTGCCTGAGCGGTTAGGAGACCCCGAGAGTAACAAGCGGTAGAAAATAGATTAGAAAGGACAACTTTTTTTAAAAACTTGAGACTTCCCACGGTCCTGATTCGGATCGCTGATCTAAACTTTACCGCTGCCAGGTATTTTTTTGAGTTGAGTTGGACACCCCTGATGTACAGTATTACAGTATATGTAACAGCTGCAGCCAAAAAAAGGGCATCATAAAATAGAGAGTAGATCCAGCAGAAAATATACATTATAAACAAAGAGAGGTTGCTAAAATAAAAGCGGTCCGACAAATAAAAAAAAAACTTAAGACTTCCCGTGAGCCGGATTTTGGACGCTGGGGGCTGTGTTCAGCCCGTTTGGGGACCCCTGATCCAAACTTTACCGCTGCCGAGTAGAAGCGGTCGGACAAAAAAAAAAAAACTTGAGACTTCCCGCGGGCCGGATTTTGGGGACCCCTGATCTAAACTTTTCTATACTTTTATTGTAATAGTTTCAATGCCATGATTTTAATAGTCTGGCCCGCGTGTGCACAGATTTCCCTCCATGCGGCCCCTGAGCTCATATGAGTTGGAAACAAAAAGAGGTAGCTAAAATAGAAGCAGTCCGACAAATAAAAAAAAAACTTAAGACTTCCCGTGAGCCGGATTTTGGACGCTGGAGGCCGCGTTCAGCCCTTTTGGGGACCCCTGATCCAAACTTTACCGCTGCCGGGTATTTTTTTTATACTTTTATTGTCATATTTTCAGAATGTGTTTGTTCTATTTTTGGCCAAAGTAAGACAAAGAAAACAATTTGAAGTTGTCTTTATTTTTTAATTTCAATGCCATGATTTTTATACTCCGGCCCGCGTGTGCACAGATTTCCCTCCATGCGGCCCCTGAGCTCAAATGAGTTGGATGCACCTGATGTACAATATTACAGTATATATAACAGCTGCAGCCAATAAAAAGGGCATCATAAAATAGAGAGTACATCCAGCAGAAAATAGACATTATGAACAAAAAGAGGTAGCTAATATAGAAGCGGTCCGACAAATTTAAAAAAAACTTGAGACTTCCCGTGAGCCGGATTTTGGACGCCGGGGGCCGCGTTCAGGGGGACCCCAGATCCAAACTTTACCGCTGCCGGGTATTTTTTTTATACTTTTATTGTCATATTTTCCGAATGTGTTTGTTCTATTTTTGGCCAAAGTAAGACAAAGAAAACAATTTGAAGTTGTCTTTATTTTTTTATTTCAATGCCATGATTTTTATACTCCGGCCCGCGTGTGCACAGATTTCCCTCCATGCGGCCCCTGAGCTCAAATGAGTTGGATGCACCTGATGTACAATATTACAGTATATATAACAGCTGCAGCCAATAAAAAGGGCATCATAAAATAGAGAGTACATCCAGCAGAAAATAGACATTATGAACAAAAAGAGGTAGCTAATATAGAAGCGGTCCGACAAATTTTTAAAAAACTTGAGACTTCCCATGAGCCGGATTTTGGACGCCGGGGGCCGCGTTCAGGGGGACCCCAGATCCAAACTTTACCGCTGCCGGGTATTTTTTTTATACTTTTATTGTCATATTTTCCGAATGTGTTTGTTCTATTTTTGGCCAAAGCAAGATAAAGAAAACAATCTGAAGTTGTCTTTATTTTTTAATTTCAATGCCATGATTTTAATATAGACATTATGAACAAAAAGAGGTAGCTAAAATAGAAGCCATCCGACAAATAAAAAAAAAAGTTGAGACTTCCTGCTGGCCGGATTTTGGGGACCCCTGATCTAATCTTTACCGCCGACGGGTATTTTTTTTCTATACTTTTATTGTCATATTTTCAGAATGTGTTTGTTGTATTTTTGGCCAAAGTAAGACAAAAAAAAAATCTGAAGTTGTCATTATTTTTTTGTTTTAATGATGTGATTTTAATAGTCCGGCCCGCGTGTGCACAGATTTCCCTCCATGCGGCCCCTGAGCTCAAATGAGTTGGACACCCTTGATGTACAGTATTACAGTATATGTAACAGATGCAGCCAAAAAAGGGCATCATAAAATAGAGAGTAGATCCAACAGAAAATAGACATTATAAACAAAGAAATGTAGCTAACATAGAAAAATTAAAACTTGAGACTTCCCGCGGAAGGCAGCACGGTGAAAGAGGGGTTAGTGTGTCTGCCTCACAATACGAAGGTCCTGGGTTCGATCCTGCGCTCGGGATCTTTCTGTGTGGAGTTTGTATGTTCTCCCAGTGACTGCGTGGGTTCCCTCCAGGCACTCCGGCTTCCTCCCACCCGCAAAGACATGCACCGGTAGGAATGTCCGATAATGGCTTTTTTGCCAATATCCGATATTCCGATATTGTCCAACTCTTAATTACCGATACCGATTTCAACCGATACCGATATATACAGTCGTGGAATTAACACATTATTATGCCTAATTTGGACAACCAGGTATGGTGAAGATAAGGTTCTTTTTTTTTAAATTAATAAAATAAAATAAGATAAATAAATTAAAAACATTTTCTTGAATAAAAAATAAAGTAAATCAATATAAAAACAGTTACATAGAAACTAGTAATTAATGAAAAGGAGTAAAATTAACTGTTAAAGGTTAGTACTATTAGTGGACCAGCAGCACGTACAATCATGTGTGCTTACGGACTGTATCCCTTGCAGACTGTATTGATCTATATCAGGGGTCACCAACCTTTTTGAAACCAAGGGCTACTTCTTGGGTACTGATTACTGCGAAGGGCTACCAGTTAGATACACACTTAAATAAATTGCCAGAAGTAGCCAATTTGCTCAATTTACCTTTAACTCTGTTATTATTAATAATTCATGATATTTATCTTTGTGGAAACACTGATCATCTTAATGATTTCTCACAATAAATATATGTAGAAACAGATAAATATCAATATGCAACACTTTATTTTTATATTTTCTCTAAGTGCACATTTTTCAAATTGAACATTTTCAAATGATCACTTCTAAGACAGTCTTGTGAAATCACAATATCCCATTTTAACTAGCTAGCCACTAACATTTTTTTAACAAATCATGAATTACTTTGCACCATGTTTGTACAAATAATAACTCATGTAAAAGACAAAAGTAAACTCTCAAATTTTTAAATCATGTCACACTTTGAACTGGACACCAAATCTGTTATCTGTTTCTTTGTCAGTTAGTGGGAAGCCTGGCATTGCATGCTGTTAACTAGTGAGTTGTACTCTGGTGTGTAACTTGACACTGCAACTCTGAGTGAGTCTTGCAGATGTGCATCAGTGAGGCGTGTTCTGTGTTTGTTCTTGATGAAGATCATGTCAGAAAAGGCTGATTCACAAAGATAAGATGTTTCCTCATTGTTTGCGGAACCTTCTTAATCTTTTGGACATATTTTCACAGCAATCTGGCCTTAAGCTTAATTATGATGAATGTAAAATGTTAAGGATCGGAAATCTAAAGGGAACGTCCTTTCGAATGGAATGCAAAGTGCCTGTTTTGTGGACAGATGGACCAGTTAACATACTTGGTGTTGTTGTCCCAGAAAATCTGGAAGATCTAGGCTCAGTAAATTATGATAATTGACTAAGAAAGCTGGACAAAATTATGCAATTATGGAAAGGGAAATCCCTAACCTTGTATGGTAAAATGTCTATTGCCAACTCGTTAATTATTCCTCAATTCATTTATTTGTTTTTGTCATTACCAGCTCCATCACAAAACTTTTTTAAGATTTATGAGCGGAGGGTCTTCGATTTTGTCTGGAACGGCAAACCAGAAAAGATTAAAAGAAAGGTTTTGTACAAAGAGTATGAATATGGGGGCCGTAACTTCTCAACCTTGAAGCTATGTGTCTGTCTTTAAAAGCATCAATTGTTCCAAAGATGTATTTAAACATTGAGTGGTACACAAATGTCCTGTTGGACAAAAAACATGTACTGTATCAAAAGAAATTGTATCCTTTTTTACAAGTGATCCCCTCCCAGAGAGTCTGCTGGGAAACATGGCGGGGTTCATAAAGGAAACAATCCACTCATAGTGGTGTTTTCAATTTTATGTGCCAGAAAAAAGAGACGATATTTTGCAGCAGTTAATATGGATGAACTCTAATATTGTAATAGATGGAAAGCCTTTCTTTTGGAAAAATATGTTTGAAAGAGGAATCATTTTTGTCAATGATATTATCAATGAGAATGGTAAAATTATGATGTATGATGAATTTAGAGCTATGTATGGTGATGCTTGCTCAAGGTTTTCATTTTATCAACTAACTGGAGTAATTGGGAAAAGATGGAAACAAATAATTAAATATGGAACTACTAAATTATTAGTTTGTAAACCTCTAATAAGAAATTCTAGTTGGCAAAAAGGAAGTAAAATAAATAGAAAAATATATAATTTTTATTTAATAAAGAAATCTTTGAAGGCTGCCTCATACAACACAAATGGAAAATGGGAGGACTTTTTTGACTGCCCGTTGCCATGGGATGCCATATTCAAACTAATCTATAAAACCACTATCGATGTGCAAAATCGTTATTTTCAAATTAAAATTATTTATAACTTCTTACCCACAGGGAAAATGTTAAAATTATGGAATATGACAGAGTCAGATGATTGCCGATTTTGTTGTCAGGAGCCTGAATCCACCCTGCATTTGTTTTGGTATTGTCATATTGTGTCTTTGTTTTGGGTGGAAGTTGAAAAAATGTGATTAAGGATTGGTTTGTTTATGAAGCTTAATGTGGTTTCTGTTATTTTAGGAGAGTTCATTGACAACCATGATTTAGTCAATTTAATTATAGTACTCGGTAAAATGTTTATTTTTAAGGCCAAAAACAGATATTCACTTAGTATTACTTTCTTTAAAACATTTATTCAGTATTTTCTAACTTTAGAAAGTTACATGGTTGAAAACGATAATGATGCCAAAAAATATTTAAAAAAAGATGAGAAGTCCTCAAAGGCTTATTTTGAAAGTATAATTATGTTTATAGATTATATTATATCTGTTGTTGTGTTCCCTAATTTGAGTGACCTGGACATAATCTGGACTGTACATAAATGCTTATTTTGAAAATGTAATTTTGTTTATAAATTATATGCAATCTGTTGTGTTCCCTAATTTGTATCTGTGTACATGAATGAAGGTGTGTGTTGCTGAGTCCGACTTGGACATTATCTGGACTGGGCCTGGTTTAAAAAACCCTTTAAACAAATCTAATTTCATTGACAACCTGGTCTGTTGAAGATAAGGCCCTTTTTTAAAAAATTAAATAAAATAAGATAAATAAATAAAATACATTTTCTTGGATAGAAAAGAAAGTAAAACAATATAAAAATAATTACATAAAAAATAGTAATTAATGAAAATGTTAGTGGACCAGCAGCCTATACAATCATGTGGGCTTCAGGGACTGTGTCCCTTGCAGATGTGTTGTCTATGTTGTGGGAACCAGAATATTGGTAGCAGAAAGAAATAACCCCTTTTGTGTGAGTGGGTGTGGATGAGTGTGCATGGGGGAGGTTGTTTGGGTTGATGCACTGATTGAAAGTGTATCTCGTGTTTTTTCTATGTAGATTTATTTATTTATTTATTTTTTTTTTTTAAATTTTTTTTAATTTTTTTTACAACAGGCCCGCGGGCGACTCATCTGGTCCTTACGGACCAGATGAGCCCGCGGGCGACCTGGTGCCCGCGGGCACCGCGTTGGTGACCCCTGATCTATATTGATATATAATGTAGGAACCAGAATATTAATAACAGAAAGAAACAACCCTTTTGTGTGAATGGGGGAGGGAGGTTTTTTGGGTTGGTGCACTAATTGTAAGTGTATCTTGTGTTTTTTATGTTGATTTAATAAAAAAATAAAATAAAATAAAAAATAACCGATACCGATAATAAAAAAAACGATACCGATAATTTCCGATATTACATTTTAAAGCATTTATCGACCAATATTATCGGACATCTCTATTGATTGGCAACACTAAATTGGCCCTAGTGTGTGAATGTGAGTGTGAATGTTGTCTGTCTATCTGTGTTGGCCCTGCGATGAGGTGGCGACTTGTCCGGGGTGTACCCCGCCTTCCTCTCGATTGTAGCTGAGATAGGCTCCAGCACCCCCCGCGACCTCGAAAGGGATAAGCGGTAGAAATGGATGGATGGACTTCCCGCGGACCGGATTTTGGACGCTGGTGGGCCGCATTCGGCCTGCGGGCTGTAGTTTGGGCACCCCCGCCCTAATACAAACATATTATTTTTATTCATATTTGTGTATCTGTACTTTAGGGAAAATCTGTTACTTCCATAAGACACCACCTTATGGAATTATTACCAATGTTTCAGAATAATTCCCTCCAATAGTAGGCTTGAGAAGTCTTTAAAGTTTGAAGAATATTTCAGGGCGGTTTGGCATAGGCCAAATGATGTACCATTTCAGCGTTTGTTTTGAGTTTTTTTTTTAAGGAAAACTCACCTAGAATTTAACTAGTTAAATAAGACTGCTGTTCTTACATGGCCTGGAGCTGGAGAGTAAACACGTTTTGGGATTATTAGTTACCATGTTAAATCCTGCCTCCCAAAATAGCCTTATATGTCCCCACTTACCAGCTGACTGTGACCTCAGCTCCAGGAGGAAGAGGAGGAGGAAGCAGTGAGCCGGAAGGTGCCTTTAAAAACACACACAGACATTTACTTCACTTTCTTGTAGTAACGCCGACACATTTCACCTAGTTGTGAAAACCGCCATGAAAGTTTAGCTATTTATTATTTTTAGCGAACATGCGTGGAGTGTAGTTAGGCGGGACAAAAAAGATGGCAGAACACAACGAGACAGTGGTGTACTTATCCGAGCAGGTGGTGGTGTTGTCGTCGTGCGCGCTGTCCTTTCTGGGCTCGTCGCTCATCATCTTCACTTATATTAGTTTGCCAGATTTAAGGAGCACTCCGAGAAAACTGCTGCTTTTCCTCTCAGTGGCCGACTGGCTCTCTGCGGTCTCGTACGCCTACGGAGTGTGGAGAGTGTTCGGCTCCGACTCGCCGGACTGTGTTGCCCAAGGAGCGATATCCACCTTCGCCAATACTAGCTCCTTTTTCTGGACAGTGGCCATTGCTGTTTACTTGTACGTGTTCATCGTGAAGTCCAATCAAAGGGCTGCCGACAACATGGTACTGCTCTTCCACCTGATCAGGTAAGTGAAAATAGTGCTACTGTCTCTTTAAAAAAATGTGTTGCCAGATAGGAAATGACATGTTATCGGACCAGGCAGCACGGTGGAATTGATTGATTGATTGAAACTTTTATTAGTAGGTTGCACAGTGAAGTACATATTCCGTACAATTGACCACTAAATGGTAACACTTGAATACGTTTTTCAACTTGTTTAAGTCGGGGTCCACTTAAATTGATTCATGATACAGATATATACTATTTTCATAATACAGTCATCACACAATATAATCATCAGAGTATATATAATGAATTATTTACATTACACTTCAGTCATCAACAATTGCATCATCAGAGAAATGGACATTGGAACAGTGTAGGACTGACTTGGTAGGATATGTACAGCAGATAGTGGACAGAGAGAGAGAGAGATCAGAAAGTATAAGAAAAAGAGTCTACATTTGCTTATTATATTATCATATTGTATGATGTGGAAGGGAGGGTGTTAGTTTAGGGTTGAAGTTGCCTGGAGGTGTTCTTTTAGTGCGGTTTTGAAGGAGGATAGAGATGCCCTTTCTTTTACACCTGTTGGGAGTGCATTCCACATTGATGTGGCATAGAAAGAGAATGAGTTAAGACCTTTGTTAGATCGGAATCTGGGTTTAACGTGGTTAGTGGAGATCCCCCTGGTGTTGTGGTTATGGCGGTCATTTACGTTAAGGAAGTAGTTTGACATGTACTTCGGTATCAGGGAGGTGTAGCGGATTTTATAGACTAGGTTCAGTGCAAGTTGTTTTACTCTGTCCTCCACCCTGAGCCAGCCCACTTTGAAGAAGTGGGTAGGAGTGAGGTGTGATCTGGGGTGGAGGTCTAGAGGTAATCTGACTATCTTGTTCTGGGATGTTTGGAGTCTAGATTTGAGGGTTTTGGAGGTGCTAGGGTACCAGGAGGTGCATGCGTAATCAAAAAAGGGTTGAATGAGAGTTCCCGCTAGAATCTTCAAGGTACTTTTGTTGACTAGAGAGGAGATTCTATAGAGAAATCTCGTTCGTTGGTTGACCTTTTTGAATACCTTGGTTGCCATTTTATCACAGGAAAGATTAGCCTCTAGAATGGAACCTAGGTAGGTGACCCCATCTTTCCTGGTGATAACAATGTCACCCACTTTTATAGTGAAGTCATTGACTTTCTTAAGGTTGATGTGGGACCCAAATAGGATGGATTCCGTTTTACCCATGTGTATGGATAGCTTGTTGTCAGCGAGCCAGGTGCAAATTCTACAGAGTTCAGCACTGAGGATTTTCTCCACGTGACTTTTCCTTGCCGAATACCAGCAGGGCCGAGTCATCCGCAAACAAAAACAGTCGCATGCTGATGACATGTCGTTTATGTATATTAATAACAGTAAAGGCCCTAATATACTGCCTTGGGGGACTCCACAGCTTACTGAGAGGGGGGGGGGGGACTAGGGTTGGGTATCATTTGAATTCGAACGATTCCGATTCCGATTCTTTGTTTCGATTCCTATTCCTGACGATTCTCGATTCCGATTCTTTTAAGAGGCAGGGTCAAAAAAAGTTTAGGATATTTTAAATGAGCTAGCTAACCTACAGTCTTTCTGAATGAAATAGTCTGACATTCTCCATCAATTTTAATTCTATTAACTTTTTATGAACTTTACTATAAATTCCTCACAGGGCTGTTTTCAACTAGAATATAAATATCAAATCTATGAACTTGAATATAAATACCGGTATTATAAATTATGAATACATTTTCCCAGGGGTACACTTTCCCCAAGAGAGCTTTATTTTTGAAAACCTCATGAAAACACATTTATACATAAGTGTATGATGCTGCAGGAAACCTCATGAAAACACCTTTACACATAAGTGTATGATGCTGCAGGAAACCTCATGAAAACACCTTTACACATAAGTGTATGATGCTGCAGGAAACCTCATGAAAACACATTTACACACACAAGTGTATGATGCTGCAGGTACTTAAAAATGTTACCGTGCTCCCACTGATGGGCTAGCCTCGTGCAGAAAAGCAAATAAACAATAAGAAACAACTTGCAAAAACCAGTCCAGATTAGCAGCAGGTACAGTATAAAATCAGAGACAGTTCTTGTTTAGGAAAATGACCATATCCGCCTTCTCAGGCAGGATGCGTGAGCGTTCTGGACAGATAGTGTCTCCTGCTGTGGAAAATACACTTTCGCTGGGTGTGGAAGAAGCTTGAACGCATAAATAGGAGAAAGCGAGATCTGACAGCAAAGGATAAGTCTTTTGTTGGTTCCACCACCATGCAGCAGGGTCGTCAGACATAAGTATCGGTGGAACGTCCTGGTACATCTGCAGCTCTCTCTCCACTCGTTTCTTGATGGACATTGAGCTCTGTTATTTCGCGGTTATTTCATTTTTTTTTGTAAAGTAAAGCCACACTTTCGACCGCTGACGCCCGCTATCCATGCTTGAGCTTGACTGACTCGCTCGGCTATGCTAACACTTCCGGCGGTGGGCGCTTCTTCGTTGGTGTTCAGCGGCTTCTTCTTCCGTTCGGCGGACTGGGTATCGAAACTAGGAATCGAAATTTAAACTTTTGAACGATTCCGGGAGAATCGGAAAGTTAGTCCCGGTTCCAATCGATACTCGATACTCGATACCCAACCCTAGGGGGGACACGGTGCCGTTCCCCTGTACCACCTGTTTCCTCCCCTCCAAGTAAGATATCATCCAGCTCGATGAGGTTTTATCAAATCCGATTGCTCTGAGCTTATCTAACAGTACAATGTGGTTAACGGTGTCAAAGGCCTTCTGAAGGTCCAGCATGACCATGCCGCAGTATTTGCCCGCGTCCACCTCATGTTTGATGTGGTCGGTCAGATAGAGAAGGCATGTGTCAGTGGAGTGGTTCGTTCTGAAGCCGGACTGGAATTTGTACATGAGTTTATTAGTGGCAAGGTAACTATCGACCTGTTCATAAACAATTTTTTCCATTACTTTCGAAATGGAACTGAGAATAAAAACAGGTCGGTAGTTGCTAGGTTCTAATTTGCTTCCTTTTTTAAAGAGGGAAGTTACTCTTGCTATTTTGAAATCTTTTGGTACCTAGCCTTGTGTTATTGAGAGGTTTATTATGTGCGTGATGATCGGGGCAATGGTGGTGGCAGAGTCCCTGAGGAGTCTGGAGGGGATATTATCAAGGCTGGTGGCCTTGTTTGGGTGGAGCGCTCTCAATTTAGGGGGTTAGTGCGTGTGCCTCACAATACGAAGGTCCTGGGTTCGATAAATGGTAAATGAGTAATATAGCGCTTTTCTACCTTCAAGGTACTCAAAGCACTATTTACACATTCACCCATTCACACACACATTCACACACTGATGGCGGATGTTTCTGGCCGGATGCTCTACCATCTGAGCCACGCCGCCCCAATAGACCCCAAATAGACTTTAAACAAATGTCCACTTATCATGTTTAACAATTTATTGGGTTAAATATACCCATTCTCAACGGCACATGATATAAGAAAAAACAGCTTTATGTTCTACACAGTGGCGAACTATCACCCAGTAAAACACATTTTAAACAAACATGTCATACTGATAAGCATATTGTTTAAGTATTGCAGTGCCAGTCAAAAGATGCAAAATCCAATCCAATGACATGTACTGTGAGTGATTCCTTGCATGTGGAGCAAGGGTGAAGTGTCTTGCTCAAGGACACAACGGACGTGACGAGGTTGGTAGAAGGTGGGGATCGTACCAGGAACCCTCAGGTTGCTGGCACGGCCACTCTCCCAACCGGGCCACGCCGTCCCCAATCCTGGGCTCTGGATCGTTCTGTGTGGAGTTTGCATGTTCTCCCCGTGACTGCGTGGGTTCCCTCCGGGTACTGCGGCTTCCTCCCACCTCCACCCACCTACTCAATGGCCTTGTGGTTAGAGTGTCCGCCCTGAGATCGGCAGGTTGTGAGTTCAATCCCCGACCGAGTCATACCAAAGACTATAAAAATGAAACCCATTACCTCCCTGCTTGGCACTCAGCATCAAAGGTTGGAATTGGCGGTTAAATCACCAAAAATGATTCCCGGGCGTGGCCAACGCTGCTGCTCACTGCTCCCCTCACCTCCCAGGGGGTGAACAAGGGGAGGGGTCAAATGCAGAGGACAAATTTTACCACACTTAGTGTGGGTGTGTTTGTGTGACTATCATTGGTACTTTAACTTTAACTTTAACTTTAACTTTAACAAAGACATGCCATGAATTGATTTACTACCATTAATTGATTTACATGGACCCCAACTTAAACAAGTTGAAAAACTTATTCGGGTGTTACCATTTAGTGGTCAATTGTACGGAATATGTACTGTACTGTGCAATCTACTAATACAAGTTTCAATCAATCAATCAATCAAATGCACCTAGGGATAGGTTGATTGGCGATACTAAATAGTGCCTAGGGTGTGAATGTTGTCTGTCTATATGTGTTGGCCCTGTGATGACGTGGAGACTTGTCCAGGGTGTACCCCGCCTTCCGCCCGAATGCAGCTGAGATAGGCTCCAGCGCCCCCCGCGACCCCGAAAGGTACAATCGGTAGAAAATGGATGGATGGATGGATGGATGGATTGATGGATGGATATTATCGGACCAGAACAAGCAGTGCCGTTTTTTTTTTTAGGGCGAAAACTATCATTCATTTGTGCTGATTTGTGCAGTAAAAGTTATTAATTGTTATGCTTTCATTTTTGAGATATTAACTTTTCAAATTTCCAAAAGTGACGTCAATCGTGAAGCTAACCCACTAAGCTAACTCAAAGTGAGCCTGTATCAGAAGTGGTAATGAAAGAGTATTTGTGTTTGTAAAAGACGGTTTGTGTTCATCGTGTTGAGCTGTTTAAAAAAGCAGTCCCATGTTGATAGTATTAAACACCGTCAAGTGTGCACTTATTGAAGATTTAAAAAAAAAAAAAAAAAAACTATATTTACCTGTATCTGAGTAAAATGGAGATTAATTATGAGTTAATTACAGACAAAATAGTTAATCTTTTGACAACCCTAATTAGTATCATTATTATGATTGTACTTTTTATTCACGTGAAGTTGCATATTATTATTTATTTACGTATGTATATATGTATGTGATATATTATGTATATATTTATCTGGGAAGTGAACGAAAGTGTTAGTAATAGCTGTGAAGTGGAGAAGGTGTAGGATTAAAAAAGATCAGCCTCCCCCTTCTCCTTTCTTGACATGCTGAAATGTGAAACTGAACATGTGATGTATTGTGTGATTCTGTTCCCATGTTCAAGCTAAACAAAAATAAAAGAACAAAGCTCAAAATATTATTATATTCTGATGTTCATTGCATTGGTTTTAGCATCTTAAATGTACAAAATGTATCAAAGCGGCCCTTGCGTTTTCCCTAATTTCCCAGCATGCGGCCCTTGATGGAAAAAGTTTGGACGCCCTGCATTACAGTACAGTATTATATATATTGTGCATTAAGTAATTATGTTGGGTGAAAATAATATGCACCGATAGTTTTTGAGTTACAAAATAAGAAAAACGAGTGAGAAAAATACCCATGTTAGGCTGCACACCTGTTCATGAAATTTGCAAATTGAAATGTGCATACCAGTCCAGTAGTTGGCAATGTCCAAATGCATGTAAACAACTAACAAGAGTAGAACGACATCACAAATGTAAACATTAATAACAATATAATACAAATATTCAACATTACATAGTATTTAGTTGGCACCTCTATTGTACTTTTATTGAATTAACCACAACAGCTTTATTGAGCAAAGACACACAGTGATACCTCAACTTACAGTAAAAGTGTTTTCAGATAAGAGTTGTCTCTCGGCTAATTGTTATGCTTTGAGTTGCAAGCAAAAATTTGAGTTACAAGCATCCCCGCCATTAGTTGGTGTAGAAAATGTGACAGTGAACCCTGTAACATCCGCCCAAAACATCTGGTCTTAGCTGAAGATTAACATAATTTAGTTTTTTCATCCATGGGAAGGAAGAAAGTGAGTGTGAAGGACAGTACTGCGAAGAAGAAGTGGATGATATTTATTAAATTAATGAAGTAAATCATCAAAAACATGTTTGAGCGTGTCGCCAACTTGGTGAAGCAATTCGAGCCTATCGCTGCTAGTTTGCACCATATTGAAGCAAGCCAAGAATGTTGAAATTATATCTAAAGGGTGGACATTTATCCAAGAAAACATGAAAAAGCTGCTGATGGTGTATTTGACAGAAAATAAGCTGGAAGGAGATACTATAGAAGTCCATTTTCCAAGGTAAATGCTGTACATTATTATTATAGTACTTCATAAAACTACTGTAGTTGTTCGTAGTACATTCTATTGTATTGTTTTCGTACAATATTAATTAAATGTTTGTTTTTCTTTTTAAAGAGCATGTTGCATTTTAAAATGTAACTGTTGGGTCAATTAAGTATTATGAGTCAAGAGTTCCATCACAAAACCATTTAAGCTTATAAATTGAGGTAATACTGTGTTGGAAAAATCTTGCGCCACCAAATTTTACTTGCATAGATTGATGAACAAAGATACATTATTTTTCTGAAATAAATAATATTTTTCAGAGATAATTTCATCATGGCACACTAATGTCCACGGCACTGTGGCTGGGAATCATTGCCCTACTGCTGTATGCTATTCACAAAGCGTACTTCATGTCATGTGTTCATTGCAGTTTGCACAAAGATGATATACTTATAAACAAGAAGGATCTTCATGTTGTTGTCGAGACGAACATTGAATCTACTATGTTTACGATGTGTTCGGCCCCGCGTGCTCTTCACCGCAGCATCTGCAGTATAAGTTTGGCTTTTGTGAATACTGACACGTTGTATTTGGGGTGTTACAACAGAGCTGTTTATCCGCTTGTACACGGAGCACAGACAGGCTGGCTCGCCGGCAAGATGCTATTGGAAACAATTTGTCATTCTGACATGAAAATACATATTTTTGGCTTTGGCAGCTTGAAACCTTTTGTATGAAGTTTGACGACAACAACGCAGCCTCGGTCTGTCACATGGCGTCACATGTGGACGGGTATTGAAGCCACTCGGCATTTAAAAGTGGAACAAGATATTAGAAAAAGTGATGATGTCGTAGTCTAATACAGGTGTGTCCAAACTTTTTTCACTGAGGGCCGCTAACTGAAAAATGAAGGCAACTTCCTTTTTTTTCCCCTCCTGCTCCGGCCCGGCTGCACCAAATGATAAATACATTTAATAAAGTCCAATACAAATAAGGCAACAAGAGAAGTATCCTACACTTCTCTTTTGTAAAGTAAATCTGAACAGCCGAAATGGGCATCTACATCAACTATATGATTTGCCTGAGAAGCTGGACAGGACAAAAAAAATAAAAAAAATAAAAATGAAGGCATGTGGGGGCCATTTTGATATTTGTAATTTTCAAAACCATTAGGGCTCCCTTCAATTTTGGTGATCGTTAAAGGTCCCGGGACCAAAAAGGGTTGTATATTAATATTTATTATAATTTTCAACACTGCAGCTGAGATAGGCTCCAGCACCCCCCGCGACCCCAAAAAAAGGGACAAGCGATAGAAAATGGATGGGGATGGATAATTTTCAACACTTAAATATCTATTGATCAACTTCAAATACATCTCTTACCATAAAGTTGTTTTTTTTGCCCTTTTTTCCCCCCAAGTAAATTGTTTTTTTATTGCAAAAATACAAAATATGCAGTATTTCACCCAAAACATTTTTAAAAATGCAATATATGATGTGAAGTATTTGGAGCCTTAAATAGGTAAACAATTCATAACAACATTGCTTTTGATTCATATAATTTTTTGAACACTGACATTTAAAAAAAAAAATCAGACTGAAGTTCTCAAAAGGCCCCACGACTCATAAAAGTGTTCAAAATAAGTCATCTATCAATAATTATTATTTTATTACTTTAAATCTAACTTCAGTTCTATTTGTCGATCATATGTTTTAATTTTTTGGGCAATGACAGTTTTAATGTAAAAAAATAAAATTAAATACTGACATGGCAGCTTTGTGTTATTAGTGTCAATACTGCAACATTTTCTTCTTCCATTATATGTTTGCTGTTTTTTTTCAATTTTAATATTTTTTTTGGTTTGGTAATATTATTTTTAAAATGAGCCGCGGGATGTTGGAAATGATCTGCGGGCCCCACTTTGTACACCCCCGGTCTAAATCGACCCTGTATTGTTTAGCTGGGGGGTTCCCCTGGCCATCACTGTTGCAGCCGTGTGCCTCAACAAGATTGGCTACAATGCTTCGGAGGTGTCCGTGGGCTGGTGCTGGATCAGGATCCACAGTCCCGACCGAGTCCTGTGGATGCTCCTGACTGGGAAGATCTGGGAATTCCTGGCTTACCTCACCCTCCCGGTCCTCTACATCCTCATCAAGAGGCACATCCACACAGCGGTGAGGACAAAAGCGGAAACCCAAGTGTAAAAGTCCTTCATTTATTTATTGTATATTGTGCTCTCTTTTCTCAGCATGCTGCCCTTTCTGAGTACCGTCCACTCTTGGCCAACAGGACGCCATCGCACTCCTACTCCTCCATGGCAGACGCGAAGCTAACACTCATCCCTATTATCTTCATTGTGTTGCGGATTTGGAGCACAATACGCTTCATTCTGCTGCTGGTTGGATCGCCGGCCGGACAGAACCCTGTGCTGGTGACTCTACATGTGAGTGAAATTCTGTCACTAATTCTACAAAAACACATTGAAAATGATAAGTGGGTCCTCTCCTAACCACAGTTTACCACTCCTAATCCGAGTTGGCTATTTTTGTTTTTACGACAGACTCGTTTACAAAAATGACAAAGCCTATTCTTGGATTCTAATCCACATCTCTATGACCAAATTTCTTCCACGTAACATTATCACTGGTGGACTAGAGGAAAAGGAATGGCTAAGCGTGCTGCACACCGAGCAGGACAACACAAGAAGCTAACCGCTAAAGCTTCAATGTAAAGTAAGGGTGATCGATCCAGATGTCGATTCCATTAATACCTAGTATAGGATCAGTATATAAATTGTTCTTGCTCTCATTTATACATCTTTTTTTTTGTTGGTTTTGTTATTGTTTGAAAACTTAGGCAGTTAGTCTCCGGATACAGGAAAACTCTAAATGTAAATCGAAGCCAGTAGTAGTTTTTTTTTTTTTTAGTTATTGTGCACTAGCCGTTTTTGTTTTAAAAAAAAAATGGTATGAAATGTCAACACCACACATGTAATACATTATCTGATTTTCAACAATACTAGCAAATTCCAAGAACATTAACTTAAGCTTTTTAAAAATGTGTTATTGTGTTTACATTTGTACTTAATGAAAAAGCATTTTCAGTTACCGTATTTTTCGTAGTATAAGTCGCTCCGGAGTATAAGTCGCACCGGCTGAAAATGCATAATAAAGAAGGAAAAAAACATATATAAGTCGCACTGGAGTATAAGTCACATTTTTGGGGGAAATTTATTTGATAAAACCCTACACCAAGAATAGACATTTGAAAGGCAATTTAAAATAAATAAAGAATAGTGAACAACAGGCTGAATAAGTGTACGTTATATGACGCATAAATAACCAACTGAGAACGTGCCTGGTATGTTAACGTAACATATTATGGTAAGAGTCATTCAAATAACTATAACATATAGAACATGCTATACGTTTACCAAACAATCTGTCGCTCCTAATCACTAAATCCGATGAAATCTTTTACGTCTAGTCTCTTATGTGAATGAGCTGAATAATATTTTTTGATATTTTACGGTAATGTGTTAATCATTTCACACATAAGTCGCTCCTGAGTATAAGTCGCACCCCCGGCCAAACTATGAAAAAAACTGCGACTTATAGTCCGAAAAATACTGTATATAATATAATGTCAATGTATCGGATCGGGACTCAAAATTGGATCGGACCTGAGGCCTAAAAATCGTATTGGGACCAGACATCAGGATGTCCCTAATTATCACTGCTCAAATAAATGAGCCTCTGCCATCTAATTTTTTACCATTAATGCTGTGTCTCGAATCAAATACGTCCGTCAGTACACTTTAATACGTATATTATTTAGACCATCCATCCATTTTCTAGCGCTTGTCCTTTTCGGGGTTGTAGGGGGGCTGGACCAGTAATTCTCAAACTGCGTCATGATCGGCTTAGTAATAATAATAATAATAATAACAAAAATAGCACTCAAAAAGGAATGAGGACAAAAATAACTAAGGATGCACACTCAAGCTAGGATGTTTTAATTGCAAATGAAGTTACGTTGTTTGTTGGCAGGGTATTGGCAACACATCACAGGGAGCAGCCAACTGCATCATGTTTGTGTTGTTCACCGCTCCAGTCCGGACGCGCCTCCTCGCCACACTCTGTTGCGGCTGCTGTCAGGGCAAAGGAGAGAGCCAGCAGGCACTGGATGCCTCTCACGGGCTGTTGCCGGGACGACACAGCTCAGGCCAGAAAGAGGACGCCACAACCACTGACAGGTGACGCTCGATTGTGCTGACGAGGACAGAAAGTGGACATTAAGACGGACTTGTGAAAATGATGGAAATACCATATGCACTGCACACCACAGTAACCTTTAAAGAATGTGGTGGCATTTGTAAAATAATGAAAACACTCCATGTCATATTATTTATGTTTAATAAACTCAAATATTTCAGTATGTGTGGTCATGTTATAGAAATGAATAGGATAGCTATTAGGTGCCTTTACTCTCACTGTTATTGAATGAAGCCATGAGAGCCATACATCATATGACGTTTTGGTCCCAAATGGGATGTGAGGACATTTTCTGATAAGACAAACATTAAATATTGATAGTCCCACCAGGCCTAAAATATATGCAGTAGGGTCACTGCCTCCTGAAAAAAAATATGGTTTTGCAAAACAGTATACTGTACTTTTACGCTTCCTGTCTCATACTGATATGTATAAATACTCGGAAGATGTACATACTGTACATTATGGAATATGGAATTACGTTTATGGTATAATGAAGGAAAATAAAAGAAAGAAGGAACAAAAAGAGAATTTACGAGCTTATTTGGTTCTGTGATTTAGCTCTTAACTCTTAACACCTGTATCTCAAATCACTGTATCTCTTTGAAATCAAATAAATTGAACAGTACAATTTTAACATTAACATTCCTTTTAAAAAGGAAACAACTTTTAGGTAATAAATATTAGGGGTGTGGGAAAAAATCGATTCGAATTCGAATCGCGATTCTCACGTCGTGCGATTCAGAATCGATTCTCATTTTTAAAAAATCGATTTTTTAATTTTTATTTTTTTTAATTAATCAATCCAACAAAACAATACACAGCAATACCATAACAATGCAATCCAATTCCAAAACCAAACCCGACCCAGCAACACTCAGAACTGCAATAAACAGAGCAATTGAGAGGAGACACAAACACGACACAGAACAAACCAAAAGTAGTGAAACAAAAATGAATATTATCAATATTAGTTACAATTTCAACATAGCAGTGATTAAAAATCCCTCATTGACATTATCATTAGACATTTATAAAAATTTAAAAAAAAAGAACAATAGTGTCACAGTGGCTTACACTTGCATCGCATCTCATAAGCTTGACAACACACTGTGTCCAATATTTTCACAAAGATAAAATAAGTCATATTTTTGGTTCATTTAATAGTTAAAACAAATTTACATTATTGCAATCAGTTGATAAAACATTGTCCTTTACAATTATAAAAGCTTATATTATAGAAGTGTCGTCACTTCCTGTCAATGAGAAAGGACGCAAAAGAGAAAGGCTCCGCTCTTGCTACCGGAGTTTTTTGTTAAATCTGAAGATTTTGACCACTGATTTGCGATCACAGCCCCAGGAGAGTACCCTGGCATCTTCAATCTGATTTTGGTCAGTTGAGAGGCACTGATACGCTGAAAGAAGGCGAGTTGGGAGAGCCGTTAGACTCAAGCCAAAGGCGCCCTGCCGCAGTTCAAAGCAGTTGCCTAGCAACTATAAGCTACGGCGAGTTTACAGCTGTTTTAAAGTGATCCCGACGTCGCAGAGTGATATAAGTTGACAGGCTGACACCTCAAATTGATCTCTGAACGGCGCAAGATACGAAATTGTTGGAAAAAACAAGTTAAAGTGCCGCAAGTCGCTAAAGAAGCAACTGCCGTTAAGACACAAGCAAGAGGCAGTGACGTCAGTGACTGCCGCGATGCGAAAAGGTAAAGGAAAGATTGAAATCCCGAAACCTTCGGGGTCAGCTGTTACAGAACACAACTGGGAACAAGATTTGAGGTTGGACACAGGACATGATGGGAATCAAGAAGTGATACTACAAATACTTGAAGAAATGAAAGAAGAAATGAAAGAAATTAAAAAAGAAATGAAAGAAGAAATTAAAGAAATGAAAAAAGAAATGAAAGAATTGAAAGAATATCTGAGAAAAGTAACAACAGAACACCAACAAGATGTGAAAAGTCTGCAGGAAAATATAGAAAATCTGCAATCTCAGAACAACAGAAGAAATAATGAAGCCACTGAAATGGGCAAACGAATGAAGACCCTTCAAGAAGACAACAACATGTTGAGGAATATCGTAGATGAAATGGATCAGGACAAACGAATGAATGATATCATCGTGACTGGGCACCGAATTAAACCAAGATCCTATGCGAAAGCTGTGAATAATGAAGGTGAACCAGATGAAATGGATATGATCTCAGCAGAACAGCAAGTGGTCAACTTTCTGCAATCAAAGGAAATTGAAATTGACATTAATACCATCGAAACATGCATCCCACTGAACGGAAGAAACAACAACGCCACTCCAGTCGTGCTCGTGAAACTCGTAAACAGAACATCTAAAATGGCATTGCTGAGACAGGGAAAGAAGCTGAAGGGAACAAATGTGTACATGAATGAGCATCTCACAAAACGCAATGCTGGAATCGCCAAGAAAGCACACGACTTGAGAAGGCAGGGAAAAATCCAGGGAACTTGGAGCACCAACTGTAAAATCTACATCAAGCTGAATGGAGGTCCAGAAGCAAGAGTAATTGTTGTCCATGACATCAAGGACCTGGACAATTTTTAAAGTTTACACAGCTACCAAAACAACGATGATAATGGACTCTGACAGAAAACAAACACCCAAATTCAACATCGACACTACTATGTTCCAAGGGACGACTAAACAAGAGGACCTACATTCAGGATTGCATCCACCTACACTTATTGAGATTATTGAAACAACATCAAAGATTGTTGAACAAGAAAATATGGAACTAAAAAATTTCTGCAACAAAGATTACAAAAACCAGGATTTGGAAAATGATATAGATCCAGATACAAATTTTTTCTCCCACATCAGTAATAATTGTTTTTATTATACAGATGATCAATATAATAGCAACATTACATGCGATAACAAATTGTCAATTATTCATTTTAATAGCAGAAGCTTGTATGCAAACTACAACAACATTAAGAACTTTTTGGAACACATCAACAAACCATTCAAAGTGATTGCTGTCACAGAAACATGGATTGATGATAAAAAAGGAATAGATTTTGATCTGGAGGGATATGAACTAAACTACATCAACAGAACCAACAAAAATGGAGGAGGAGTAGCTGTGTACGTGATGAAGATCCTGAACTACAAAGTGGTAAAAAACATGTCATTTGCTATAGATAATATCTTAGAATGTATAACCATTAAAATATGTCAGGAAAAAAGCAAAAACATTTTCATCAGTTGTATATATAGATCACCTAAGTCAAGTATAGAAACATTTGAAGAATGGATCAAGGCTACTTACATGGATAATGGTCAAATAATAATGTTCTTATGTGGTGACTTTAATATTGACTTATTGAACCCTAACAAGCAAAAGTCTATTGATGACTTCATTGATACAATGTACAGCATCAGTTTATATCCAAAAATCACAAAGCCAAGTAGAATCACAGCACACTGTGCCACGCTTATTGATAATATTTTTACCAATGAGTTTGACAATAACACTACAAGTGGTCTACTTATAACCGACGTTAGTGATCATCTGCCAGTTTTTACAATATATGATGGACACTACAAGAAGAACATGGAAGACAAAAGGACATTTCGAAGACTGTGCACAGAGAAGAGGATGACTGCTTTCAAAATTGAGCTACAAAAGCAAGATTGGGACAATGTGTACAAGGAAAAAGAGGTTGATGAAGCATATGAACATTTCTTAAACAAGTTCATAATACTTTATGACAAACATTGTCCATGGATACAACTTAGTAATAAACAGAGAAAGAATAATCAACCATGGATGACAAAAGGATTAAAAAATGCTTGTAAGAAGAAGAATACACTATATAGAGAATTTATAGCACAAAGAACTATAGAGGCAGAAATTAAGTACAAAAAGTATAAAAACAAGTTAACAGACATACTACGATCATGTAGAAAAGAATATTACAGTGAATTATTGGACAGGAACAAAAATAATATGAGAGCAACATGGGGCATCCTCAATAGCATTATTAAAAATGGAACTAAGAGGGACTACCCTCAATACTTTTTAGACGGAAATAAAAAAATGACAACATAAAGGAAGTAGTTGAAAGCTTCAATAATTATTTTGTAAATATTGGACCAAAATTGGAAGAAAGGATTCCAGACCCAGTTCCAATTGAGGACTATAATGATACCATAGAGCGAAATCCCAACTCCATGTTCCTCAGTAATGTGACACAGGAGGAAATAGTTACAATCGTGAAAAAATGTAAATCTAAGACTTCAACTGATTGTAATGGAATTGATATGGAAACGATAAAAAAGGTTATAGAAGAGATCTCAGGACCATTAATGTATATTAGTAATCTATCATTTCAAACAGGTACATTCCCAAACAAAATGAAAATAGCTAAAGTTGCACCAATTTATAAGACTGGAGATAAACATCAATTTACAAATTATAGACCTGTTTCTTTACTTCCACAATTTTCTAAAATCATTGAAAAACTGTTTAATAACAGATTAGAGAGTTTCATAAATAAAAATAGAATACTCGAAGAGAACCAATATGGATACAGAGCTAATGTCTCAACTTCAATGGCTTTAATTGAAATTACAGAAGAAATTACCAATGCAATAGACAGTAAAAAATGTGCAGCAGCAGTTTTTATGGATCTAACTAAAGCATTTGACACAATTAATCACAATATTTTAATCAAAAAACTAGAACGATATGGCATCAGAGGGTTAGTCTTAAACTGGATAAGAAGTTATCTAACGAACAGGAAACAATACGTGAAGCTAGGCGAACACACGTCTACAACGCTAAATAGATCCTGTGGTGTACCTCAGGGATCAATATTAGGACCTAAATTATTCAATCTCTATATAAATGACATTTGTAAAGTTACAAAAGATTTAAAGTTAGTATTATTTGCGGATGATACAACAGCGTTTTGTTCAGGAGAGAACACACAGGAGATAATACAAATAATAACAGAAGAAATTAGCAAATTAAAAAGATGGTTTGACAAAAACAGACTATCGTTGAATCTTAGTAAATCTAAAATAATGCTATTTGGTAATAGTAGAAGAGAAAGTCAAACACAAATACAAATAGACGGAATAGAAATTGAAAGAGTAAATGAAACCAAATTTCTAGGTATAATGATTGATGATAAATTGAACTGGAAATCTCACGTAAAAAATATACAACATAAAGTAGCAAGAAACACGTCAATAATGAATAAAGCAAAACATGTTGTAGACAAAAAATCACTTCATATTCTATACTGCTCACTAGTGTTACCATATCTGAGCTACTGTGTAGAAATATGGGGAAATAATTACAAAAGTACACTTCATTCATTAACGGTGTTACAAAAAAGATCAGTTAGAATAATACATAATGTTGGATATAGAGAACATACAAATCCTTTATTTATTGAATCAAAGATACTGAAATTCCACGACATAGTGAATTTGCAAACAGCTAAAATTATGCACAAAGCAAACTATAACCTGCTACCCAAGAATATACAACAATTCTTCTCAACAAAAGAGGAGAAATATAATCTTAGAGAAAAATGTAATTTAAAACATTTGTACGCACGTACAACACTTAAGACCTTCAGTATATCAATATGTGGAATTAAATTATGGAATGGATTAAGCAAAGCAATCAAACAATGTACTAATATGATACACTTCAAGAAACTCTTCAAACTTAAAGTGTTTACAAAGTACAAAGAAGAAGAACCATGACAAACATTCTCAATTTATTTCATCCATCCATTCATTCATTCTTAAAGTAATCTTACTTATCTCATCATATTAAATATGACTTTCTTCACCAATTATTATTATTAAATTCTTACTATTATTTATTTATTTATTTTTATTGTGATTACCTATGGAGTTTATTGTGAATAAATTGAGAACAGGAAGTGAATAAAAAAGTTTCAGCAATTGTTATGTAAAGAAAAGGGGTAGGATTAAATAAGCTCTGCTTCTTCCTACTCCTTTTCGAACATGTTGAAAAGAGAAACTGGAAATTGTGATGTATCATGTTGTATGCTTGCATGTTCGAAATAAACTCTTAACTCTAACTCTTTTTCCAAAATCTACTACTCTGCTTGCATGTTAGCAGACTGGGGTAGATCCTGCTGAAATCCTATGTATTGAATGAATAGAGAATCGTTTTGAATCGGGAAAATATCGTTTTTTAATTGAGAATCGCGTTGAATCGAAAAAAATCGATTTTGAATCAAATCGTGACCCCAAGAATCGATATTGAATCGAATCGTGGGACACCCAAAGATTCGCAGCCCTAATAAATATTGTATGAAAAAGATGACAAGAAAACAACAACAGTACTTTTATGATGTAATAACATACAACATTTACCTTGGAAAGTAGACTTCTACGGAATCTTCCTCCAGCTGCTTTTCCGTCAAACACACCATCAGCAGCTTTTCCATATTTTAATGGATAAATGTCTGCCGATTAGATGTTATTTTAACGTCCGAGTGTGGTGCAGACTAGCAGTGATACGCTCAAATTGCTTTGCCAAGTCGACTACACAATTAGTCATATTTTTGAGGATTTCTTTCTTTAATTCAATGAATATCATCCGCTTGTTATTCTCAGCCCTGTCGCTCACACTTACTTTGTACCTTCCCATGGTTGGAAAACAAAGCTGTGTCGATCTCTAGCTATAAGCTAATGTTAGCGAGTAAGATCAGATGGTTTGGTCTGCAGGGGTGTGGACTCGAGTCACATGACTTGGACTCGAGTCAGACTCGAGTCATGAATTTGATGACTTTAGACTCGACTTGACAAAATGTAAAGAGACTTGCAACTCGACTTAGACTTTAACATCAATGACTTGTGACTTCACTTGGACTTGAGCCTTTTGACTTGACATGACTTGTTACTTTCCCCAAAACCTAAAGCTTAAAAAGTTATTTGGGAGCGCTCCGTAGCTTTCATTTTGTACGTGTCTGTCTATCAGCGTGTGTGCTGCGTGGCAGCATGTGTGCTCTCAGTACAACAGCCAATCAAATTAGATATACATTGTTTTCATCACACAGCATTCAGCCAATCAAATTGCAGGACAACTAATGAAAAACAGTTGTCAAACAACGCCCCAGTGAGAAAGATTTATACCAAAGTTGGTTTCGTTCGGGTATAAAAACTACGACTTGGTCTACAAAAAACGAATTGCCGTATGCAAATCACGCAGTTCGAATATTACAGACGGAGACGCAACAACTTCCAACTTCGTTCGACATTTGAAGTTGCACAAAGAAGGGTAAGTTTTGAATGCAAGCTAACGTTTATTGGCTAAGTAACATGACTTTTATTTGCTGTGTAGTTAAATGAGTGAGGCTGTAAACTCACTGCTAACGTCATAACCATAGACATCTTATAAGTAGACGCAGCATCGAGCGCTACTGCCTACTGGCGCAGACGAGACGCGGGGCCGCCATCTTGGAGTGGTGATCCGCTCCACTCAGTGCAATTCATTTGGCAGGAGCAATGAACTGTCAGCGCATTTAATTCATTTTTATTTATGTTCATGTATTTGTTATGTTTTTCATGTGTACGCACACATAAACACACATACAGTATGAGATGAGATCAATGAGATAAGGTAAGAACAGAATAGAAACTGCTGTAGAACTAGTTACAATGCAATATGCCATGGAAATACAATGTTAACACTTTTGTACAAATAAGTACAGTTGCACTTGTTTTTGCAAATGTGTTTATTCTGTAAAGGAATGAGTTAAATGTTTAAAATTGTTTAAACTATTAAAATGACTGGTTAATAGTGCTATTATGAATTGCAATGTCAGTACTATTTTTTTTCCTGCTATTTCAAATGCACTTGTTTTAATAAATAAATACAGCGGTTTAAAAGCATACACAATCTGTGTAAAAATATTAGTCTGTGGTTAAAAGGACTTGAAAGGACTCGAAACTCAAAATGCAGGACTTGTGACTTGACTTGAGACTTTCCAGTCTTGACTTTGGACTTGACTCAGGACTTGCCTGTCTTGACTCGGGACTTGACTCGAGACTTGAGGGCAAAGACTTGAGACTTACTTGGGACTTGCAAAGCAATGACTTGGTCCCACCTCTGTTGGTCTGATCTTACGAGTTTCACTATGACATTTGCTACACCAACTAATGGCGGGGTTGCTTGTAACTCAAATGTTTGCTTGCAACTTAAAGCATCACATGTAGCCAAGAGACAACTCTTATCTCAAAACACTCTTAAGGTAAAGTACCACTGTAATAATGAAATAGGAATAGATAAAAATGTAGAAAATAATTCTTTGCAATAAAAATTTTTTGATTTTAATAAATAAATAGGTGTACACAAATCAGACATGGCCATTACACGTGCAAAAACAATGTCTAATAACAAAGTATAGCTTGTTCCTTTTCACACTGACACTAACACAAATAAATTCCAGCCAGATGATTATTCCCTTGATGAGTTTGATCCTTATTTCGCAATCCCTTTTGCTAACGTTGTGTTGCAACGTCATGGTTTTAGACGTGTCACGGTGATGAACATCCTCTGTGGTCATACTGTTATGATCGATCATCACGTGTCATCCTTCCTCCTTGTACCCACAGTCTGTTTTTGACCATCGTGGGCCTCACTTCTCCTTTGACCCTAGTAAACCTTTGGTCCCGTTAGCCCGATTTAGCTTCAGCCGGAAGGCATACCAGCGTGGGCTTTGAGCCCACTGAACCCTGGTGCCCCTTGACCACATGTTCACTTGTTTGTGTTTGCTCAGCTGGTTCTCCATCCATTTCATCTCAAACTATGCTTTAACAGTTGTCACATTGGGGCATGTTTTATGAAGAATACCCAACAAAGATTTGCAGTTGTACGTGCGCTAAAATGGAGAAGTCATGACAGTTTATGCTGACGTCTCTTTTCTCGTCCTCGGAACATAACCATTGTGTCAACTTTTGAGTTTTGGCTGACATTGAAGCCACTTCAGCGTGCAAAAACATTTCATGAAGGGATTTTGTCAGTTGGCTTGCTGCCCTCTTAATTCATTAAAGCTAAAAGAAGAGTGTGCAAACAGTATGATGTGATCAGTTTGTCATTTAGGCTAATGAAGGACAAGACTCTTTTTTTCTTCACATTTCTCACTAATACTGGTTGCTATTACGTCACATATAAACAAACATTTATACACACATTAGGACTTAAGGACAATTTAGAGTCTCCAATTAACCCAAGATGCATGTGGGGGGAAACTGGAGAAAGTTAAAGTTAAAGTCCCAATGATAGTCACACACACACACTAGGTGTGGTGAAATTATCCTCTGCATTTGACCCATCCCCATGTTCACCCGCTGGGAGGTGAGGGGAGCAGTGATCATGACAGTAGTGAGTTTACATTTTTCACCCAAGGAACTTTAGTTATTAGAGTTCCGGTCGGTCGGTTTTTCACGGTACACATTTCCATTGTTGTTGTTTCCGGATGAGGAGATGCTGCTCCGTTATTGATTTAAGTAAAGTCTGAATGTCATTAAAACAGTTAGCTCCAACTTTTGACACTTCTTCCACTCCTGTCCTTGCACGCTACACCGCTACAACAAAGATAACGGGGAGAAGACACTGCCGAAGCTGAGCCACGTAAACAAGACCGCCCACAAAATGGCGCATCCGGAAGCGACTGTCAGAAAGCGACTTGAAGATGATCCGTAAAACATAATCTATGCAACATTTTGGAGTAACCCCTGGCTGCAGCCCGCAGATCGAGGAGGGGCTTATTTTCCCTCAATGTGGGCGGGCTCAACGTTGAGCCCGCGGGCTCCATCTGGTGGCGGAGATCCGGCACAGCACAATGACTTAATATGGAAAAAGGTTCATGTATTTGATAGACTTAGACATTCCTACTTTTAACTTGTCAAATGTGTTTTTTTACCATGAAAAAAAAAATAAATATATATATATATATATATATATATATATATATATATATAAACCATAGCATTTACCATGAAAAAAAAAGAATAATAATTATATACAAACCATAGCATTTCCAAAAGAGTATAGACACATATTATTTTGCACACTCAATTATATTAGCTAAGTCAAATAAACCAAAGACAGAATACTTTGCATCATTGATTTTATTTTTCACCCCAGGTTAAAAATGTTTGATCTGTAAAGAAAAAAAAATGTTGTAGCCTAGCCAAATACATTCCTTAAGCTTCCATAAATGTTTAACAATGGCAAGTATCAAGGTATTTTTCTGGCCCATAACAAGCAACCCTGTTCCTTGTTTCCAGTTCTGTTAATTTTCCACTGTCTAGAAAGGAAACAGATTGTGGTTCTTATAGGCACAATATCAATGCAAGATGTAAAACTAAGGTAATTGAAATAAGTGGAGGAATTACGCTTTAGTCTAGCAATAGTTGACTACAAGACTAATTAATCACATGACCTCTCACCTGTAGCCCTCCTTGCACTCGTCGCCGTTTTCTGTCCTGCAATCGGTCTTCTTCAGACCTTAGTGATTTAATGACAACATACATTCACTATGAAAACATTCATGTTGGTCTGTTGACCGTGAGTAAAACATTTTTTTTGTGATTTGTGATATTCAAAGCACTTACGGCATGGGGAAGTTCTGCAGGAGAGCGAGACACCACCATCTCCTCATTTGCAGCATGTTTTCCTTTGAAGAAGGAAATGCAGGAAGATGTTAATATCCATCCATCCATCCATTTTCTACCGCTTATTCCCTTCGGGGTCGCGAGGGGCGCTGGAGCCTATCTCAGCTACAATTGGGCGGAAGGCGGGGTACACCCTGGACAAGTCGCCACCTCATCGCAGAGATATTAATATGTTGTAAAAAAAAATAACACCTTGTACACTAAGCATAATGTGTCACGATGTACACATACCTCTCTGAAATCACAATTGGCCCCCATTACAATGTACAGAGTGTACTGTAAGCCAAGAGGTACTGCTTAATATAATGTCAGGCGTATTCCCAAGGATACATTTTTTTCAATACAAATTAATGTGGTTTTAATGTAGCAAGCAAACATTTTGACAGACAACAGCAATGCTATAACATGCTGATTTGGTCTTACCATCAAAACAAACACGCCACAGTTGTTGGAGCACCCTTGCTTTGTTAGGCCCTGAGGTGTGAACAATGTATTTTAATAAAAGTATGGCAAGAAAATAGTAAAAAGTTAGCAAATACTATTATGTAATGTCTCACCTGGACATCATTCACACCAAGCTCTCTCCAGGGGCCAGAAGAGAGGCTGTGAGCAACGTGTCTGTACATATAATAAGCCAAATAAAAGTCACTCAACTTCAATCAACTTTTGATTGAAAAGCACGCATAAACGCTTGGAACAAAGCTTGAACTGAATAAGGAAGAGGTTGGAACTTCAAATCAAAAAGTTTTCATAACAGGCTTAAACAGAACTGCCCGTCTCAAAAAAGATAAATAGTTCTGTTTCCATCTGTTTAAGGAATCAAAATAGTTGGAATATGGAATGGAATATTTTAGATCAAATAAAAACAGAACCATTAATTAAAACAAACAAAGGACAAGTGGTTTAAAACAGAACTACCACTGTCCAGGAGATGCCCTAAAAACCTGAATAGACTGGTTCTACTCTCATCTCTCCAAGACATGAGACAGCTAGTGGAAGAAAACAAAGTCTTAATACGTGTATGATTATATGAGTGACATTCATAGATAACCGCAGTGGCACAATAGTTAACTTTACCAGTTGTTCCTGGCTGTCTTGGAGTTTCTGTCCCCAGTATGCTCTGTTTGCTGAAAACTTGTGGAGACTAGGGAAGTCTCCATGAGGTCTCTGCTCACTGTCATCATTTACTAGTGTAGAAAGCAACAACCGAAAAATAAAATCAAGTGTGAAATGTCACATTTCTCATTTGAATGATGTGCAAAATAGAGCCAAAACTTTTTGATTTGAAGTTCCAACCTTTTCCTTATTCAGTTCAGGCTTTGTTCCAAGCGTTTATGCGTGCTTTTCAATCAAAAGTTGATTGAAGTTGAGTGACTTTTATTTGGCTTATTATTTGTACAGACACGTTGCTCACAGCCTCTCTTCTGGCCCCTGGAGAGAGCTTGGTGTGAATGATGTCCAGGTGAGACATTACATAATAGCATTTGCTAACTTTTTACTATTTTCTTGCCATACTTTTATTAAAATACATTGTTCACACCTCAGGGCCTAACAAAGCAAGGGTGCTCCAACAACTGTGGCGTGTTTGTTTTGATGGTAAGACCAAATCAGCATGTTATAGCATTGCTGTTGTCTGTCAAAATGTTTGCTTGCTACATTAAAACCACATTCATTTGTATTGAAAAAAATGTATCCTTGGGAATACGCCTGACATTATATTAAGCAGTACCTCTTGGCTTACAGTACACTCTGTACATTGTAATGGGGGCCAATTGTGATTTCAGAGAGGTATGTGTACATCGTGACACATTATGCTTAGTGTACAAGGTGTTATTTTTTTTACAACATATTAACATCTCTGCGATGAGGTGGCGACTTGTCCAGGGTGTACCCCGCCTTCCGCCCAATTGTAGCTGAGATAGGCTCCAGCGCCCCTCGCGACCCCGAAGGGAATAAGCGGTAGAAAATGGATGGATGGATGGATATTAACATCTTCTTGCATTTCCTTCTTCAAAGGAAAACATGCTGCAAATGAGGAGATGGTGGTGTCTCGCTCTCCTGCAGAACTTCCCCATGCCGTAAGTGCTTTGAATATCACAAATCACAAAAAAAATGTTTTACTCACGGTCAACAGACCAACATGAATGTTTTCATAGTGAATGTATGTTGTCATTAAATCACTAAGGTCTGAAGAAGACCGATTGCAGGACAGAAAACGGCGACGAGTGCAAGGAGGGCTACAGGTGAGAGGTCATGTGATTAATTAGTCTTGTAGTCAACTATTGCTAGACTAAAGCGTAATTCCTCCACTTATTTCGATTACCTTAGTTTTACATCTTGCATTGATATTGTGCCTATAAGAACCACAATCTGTTTCCTTTCTAGACAGTGGAAAATTAACAGAACTGGAAACAAGGAACAGGGTTGCTTGTTATGGGCCAGAAAAATACCTTGATACTTGCCATTGTTAAACATTTATGGAAGCTTAAGGAATGTATTTGGCTAGGCTACAACATTTTTTTTTCTTTACAGATCAAACATTTTTAGCCTGGGGTGAAAAATAAAATCAATGATGCAAAGTCTTCTGTCTTTGGTTTATTTGACTTTGCTAATATAATTGAGTGTGCAAAATAATGTGTCTATACTCTTTTGGAAATGCTATGGTTTAGATATATTTTTTTTTAAATTGTTTTTTCATGGTAAAAAAAAATACATTTGACAAGTTAAAAGTAGGAATGTCTAAGTCTATCAAATACATGAACCTTTTTCCATACTATGGTTTATATATATTTTTTTTAAATTGTTTTTTCATGGTAAAAAAAAATACATTTGACAAGTTTTTTTTGTGTTTTTTTTTGCAAATATTTGTATTGAATTTCACAGTTAAAATCACATTTAACAGTCATACTTTGGTCACGCAAAACCTTCATACAATCGCACATCCACTCATACCCACTCACATGCACACTTGAGGAGAGAGGTGCACTTAAACTTTAACAATTCAAGGTTTACAGTATAAACAGTATTAGAAAAGATACCCAGATATTGTATATATATATATATATATATATCCATCCATCCCGCTCTGGCTCAGGATCAGCTACAGGCTATCCAGACCATAGTGGATGAACATTCCTCGGCATCAAGTTTCCTCAGGAAGTGATCCCAAGATCACCTCTCGAGGACCTCTCCACCGTTCACACTTAAAAAAGAAAAGGAAAGTCACAGAAGTTGATCAGATGTAAAACAATACAAAATAAAAAGACACAAAAAATAAATAAATAAATAAGCAAATAAACCGTGGCAAGGCCATATCAGAAGTAACAAAAAAAACACAATAATAGTGTAGGATCAATACAGAAAATAATGAAGATAATAAAAAAGGAATAAAACTACAAAAAAGATGGCAGATACATTTGACAAGTTAAAAGTAGGAATGTCTAAGTCTATCAAATACATGAACCTTTTTTCATACTATGGTTGATATATATATATATATATTTTTTATTGTTTTTTCATGGTAAAAAAAAATACATTTGACAAGTTAAAAGTAGCTTTATTGACGTTTGAGAATGTGTGCTGCCGGATCTCCGCCACCAGATGGAGCCCGCGGGCTCAACGTTGAGACCCGCCCACATTGAGGGAAAATAAGCCCCTCCTCGATCTGCGGGCTGCAGCCAGGGATATCCATCCATCCCGCTCTGGCTCAGGATCAGCTACAGGCTATCCAGACCATAGTGGATGAACATTCCTCGGCATCAAGGATACTTAGGAAGTGATCCCAAGATCACCTCTCGAGGACCTCTCCACCGTTCACACTTAAAAAAGAAAAGGAAAGTCACAGAAGTTGATCAGATGTAAAACAATACAAAATAAAAAGACACAAAAAATAAATAAATAAATAAGCAAATAAACCGTGGCAAGGCCATATCAGAAGTAACAAAAAAACACAATAATAGTGTAGGATCAATACAGAAAATAATGAAGATAATAAAAAAGGAATACAACTACAAAAAAGATGGCAGATACATTTGACAAGTTAAAAGTAGGAATGTCTAAGTCTATCAAATACATGAACCTTTTTTCATACTATGGTTTGTATATATATATTTTTTTTTAAATTGTTTTTTCATGGTAAAAAAAAGTACATTTGACAAGTTAAAAGTAGCTTTATTGACGTTTGAGAATGTGTGCTGCCGGATCCCCGCCACCAGATGGAGCCCGCGGGCTCAACGTTGAGACCCGCCCACATTGAGGGAAAATAAGCCCCTCCTCGATCTGCGGGCTGCAGCCAGGGGCCCTTCCAGGGGCACTTGGAGTAACGCGCCAGTGAGAGAGATTTATACCAAAGTTGGTTTCGTTCGGGTATAAAAACTACGACTTGGTCTACAAAAAACGAATTGCCGTATGCAAATCACGCAGTACGAATATTACAGACGGAGACGCAACAACTTCCAACTTCGTTCGACATTTGAAGTTGCACAAAGAAGGGTACGTTTTGAATGTAAGCTAACGTTTATTGGCTAAGTAACATGACTTTTATTTGCTGTGTAGTTAAATCAGTGAGGCTGTAAACTCACTGCTAACGTCATAACCATAGACATCTTATAAGTAGACGCAGCATCGAGCGCTACTGCCTACTGGCGCAGACGAGACGCGGGGCCGCCATCTTGGAGTGGTGATCCGCTCCACTCAGTGCAATTCATTTGGCAGGAGCAATGAACTGTCAGCGCATTTAATTCATTTTACCTCACTGAATACCACTCATTTTCACGCGCTTTTTTGTCATACGTGTAGCTATGATAACGGACACATGTTTTATTATTCATAGTTTGCTTAACAGTACTATAATATTCTTATATGCTATAAGTGACCAGACGTCCGAGATCAAAACTGGGAATATAAACCCAGAGAAGGGGGAAAAAAACGGTCGGCTATTTTTAAGTTGAAGAAACAATATGATTACGTTATATATACATGCGTATATCCTACATAAACAATGTATGAATACATTAGATATCTATATATCTTATAGACTGTATCTCTGTTGCTGCAGCAGCAGAGAGTTTATTCTGTCTTGACACTTTGTATTGATACTTTGTATTACATTCTTCCCTTAAATTATCATGTTTACAGTAATTGTTATATATGTATTTTTTATGTATGTCGCTTTGGATAAAAGCGTCTGCCAAATACTTAAACATATATAAACACCTGAAAGTCTTTATATCAGCTAAAACCACCAATCTGTTTCACTGGATTCAGAATAAAACCAAATGCTGTCTTACCCAACAATGTTAGTATTTGAATATTGTTACTTGAAGACTTATTCCTGGTTACAATTATACTGTTAAGAAAGTATTGTCTTATATTTTGCCTAAAATGAGAATGCATCATAATCAGTGGCGGCTGGTGAATTTTGTTTTAGGTGGGGCTGAAAGTTTGTAAAACAAACCCCTGTAGGGGCGTCATCCTCCCCCAGAAGATTTATTTGTGATTTTCACATACAAATATTGAAGATCTTTGCTCCTTCTCAACTCTGTGGTAATGTTATTTTCATAAAATACAACCAATAGTACATTAATGTTAAATCTTACTTGTGAAAAGTAATCCCCCGATTCCTATTTTCAACAGTCCGCTCATTTGAGCAGGAAAACGCTGAACTTTGTTTTCTACCTGTCAACTGTCAGTTTAGGCTGCTCGCCGGCTCCTCATCACCACTTCAAGATGCAATTTGCTCGCGTCACAGCAACCAATACTGCGTGTACTTACAAGATGTCTGTGGTTATAACATCATTTCAAACACAGGAATATGTTGCGTCCACTGCAGTTTGCCACCTTATTCATACTTTTTGTCAACTTTTTTTAAGCAGGGTTGCATGAGGTACCTACATATAATGTTACGTTAGTCAATGTATCACACACAGTAACATAACGTTAGACGGCGGTCAGCAGCACAGCATATTTTAGCCACCTACAAAAAGACAAACATAGTCAAATAAAGGTCAGTTAAAATGTATACTATATTAAGAATATGTGTACATATTGCATAGGGCCCTGACATCTAAAAAGTACAACTCTGTTCATTGTTATGTTCATGTATTTGTTATGTTTTTCATGTGTACGCACACATAAACACACATACAGTATGAGATGAGATCAATGAGATAAGGTAAGAACAGAATAGAAACTGCTGTGGAACTAGTTACAATGCAATATGCCATGGAAATACAATGTTAACACTTTTGTACAAATAAGTACAGTTGCACTTGTTTTTGCAAATGTGTTTATTCTGTAAAGGAATGAGTTAAATGTTTAAAATTGTTTAAACTATTAAAATGACTGGTTAATAGTGCTATTATGAATTGCAATGTCAGTACTATTTTTTTTCCTGCTATTTCAAATGCACTTGTTTTAATAAATAAATGCAGCGGTTTAAAAGCATACACAATCTGTGTAAAAATATTAGTCTATGGTTAAAAGGACTTGAAAGGACTCGAAACTCAAAATGCAGGACTTGTGACTTGACTTGAGACTTTCCAGTCTTGACTTTGGACTTGACTCGGGACTTGCCTGTCTTGACTCGGGACTTGACTCGAGACTTGAGGGCAAAGACTTGAGACTTACTTGTGACTTGCAAAGCAATGACTTGGTCCCACCTCTGGTAAACACTGTGGTGTTGTTGATGTACCCATAATGCTTTGCATGTGAATCATGTAGTCTGGTGAGCTTATGAAGAATTTATATTTTTATTAGTATATTTTTATTAGTATTTCAATAGGGGCTCCAATAGGTAAAAACAAAAAAGAAGATGTTAGTTGTTGTTGTACCTATAATCCTTTGCATTTCAACCATGTGGTCTGGTGAGCTCATGACCAATGAATATTTAAGGAAATCATAACAAAATATATTAGTTTTTCATTAAGGGCCCCAATAGGTAAAACAACAACAAAAAAGAAGGGGTTAGTTTTGCATAGGTGCGGTGTGTTTTTGAAGTGTGCTGATATTTACTGTCGCTGAAGACCCAAAAGCAGCCATGGCGGACACCGGGGAACAGGGGAAGCCTGCTCGGTCTGCTGAAAGGCAAGGGGTGAGTGTCACACACAATTCCAAACGTTACTGCAATGAATGCTCTACAATAATTACTGTTAATGTTTCTTTGTAGCGATTAACAGCAGTCTTAGCACTGGCAACACTTATATCTGCCTTTGGGTCGTCCTTCCAGTATGGATATAACGTGGCTGTCATCAACTCTCCAGCACCAGTAAGTGTTACACACACACACTCACACACACACACACACACACACACACATTCTTGTATTTGTTACCTTCTTGAGACCTCTGAAAAAGGACTACCTCTTTAGGACCACCCTAATGTTGATAGATTTCAAATGAGATCTCTATTTTTTGTTTTTTGTAATGTGCTTAAGGCCGATGACCAACGAGTCACGGACCACAGATGGCCCCTGTGCCACACTTTGGGCAACCCAGCTGTAGAAGCTAACTGTTAATGGCCACTATAGTCTTAGAAGCGTAGTGCAGTGTTTTTCAACCTTTTTTGAGCCAAGGCACATTTTTAGCATTGAAAAAATCCGGAGGCACACGACCAGCAGAAATTAAAAAACAAAACTCAGTTGACAGTAAAAAGTTGTTGTTGCAATTGTTGGATATGAGTTTAAAGCATAACCAACCATGCATCAATATAGCTCTTGTCTCAAAGTAGGTGTATTGTAACGACCTGTCACATCACGCTGTGACTTATTTACAGTTTTTTGCTGTTTTCCTGTGTGTAGTGCTTTAGTTCTTGTCTTGCGCTCTTATTTTGGTGTCTTTTTCTCTTTTTTTTGGTATTTTCCTGTAGCAGTTTCATGTCTTCCTTAAAGCGATATTTCCCGCATCTACTTTGTTTTAGCAATCAAGAATATTTCAGTTGTTTTTATCCTTCTTTTTGGGAACATTGTTGTCATGTTCAGATGTACATTGTGGACACCGTCTCTGCTCCACAGTAAGTCTTTGCTGTCGTCCAGCATTCTGTTTTTGTTTACTTTGTAGCCGGTTCAGTTTTAGTTTGGTTCTGCATAGCCATCCCTAAGCTTCAATGCCTTTTCTTAGGGGAACTCACCTTTTGTTTATTTTTGGGTAAAGCATTACACACTTTTTTACCTGCACCCTGCCTCCCGCTGTTTCTGACATCTACAAAGCAGTTAGCTACCGGCTGCCACCTACTGATATGGAAGAGTATTATACGGTTACTCTGCCGAGCTCTAGACAGCACCGACACTCAACAACACATCATTTGCAGACTATAATTACTGGTTTGCAAAAAAATATTTTTAACCCAAATAGGTGAAATTAGATCATCTCCCACGGCACACCAGACTGTATCTCACGGCACACTAGTGTGCCGCGGCACAGTGGTTGAAAAACACTGGCGTAATGTATGTGTTCATCCTATGGTCACATACGGGACACGGGTTGTCTTACGTCAGCACTGGAAGTCGTAAAATCAGCTGTTCACCTGGTGTTTTATGGGGGGTATGAATAGGGAAGTCCTTCTTTAACTTGTTTTATCATATATTGCTGCCTTTGCACCTGACAATGCTTACTTTTGTATGCACATTAAATCAACCAAAAAATCCTGACTTTGGAGCAATGTTCACGGACTCTAGTATCTGGCTCTTTATTAGATGCAATGGTTTTCCGTATTGGGACCATAATTTCGGTCCTAATTTGTTCACTGGTCCTCATATGGAAGGTACTTTTCCTTGTTAAAGTTAAAGTACCAATGATTGTAGCTGAGATAGGCTCCAGCGCCCCCCGCGACCCCGAAGGGAATAAGCGGTAGAAAATGGATGGATGGATGGATGGATTGTCACACACACACTAGGTGTGGTGAATATGTCCTCTTTATTGACCCATCCCCTTGTTCACCCCCTGGGAGGTGAGGGGAGCAGTGAGCAGCAGAGGTGGCCGCGCCCGGGAATCATTTTTGGTGATTTAACCCCCAATTCCAACCCTTGATGCTGAGTGCCAATCAGGGAGGTAATGGGTCCCGTTTTTATAGTCTTTGGTATGACTCGGCCGGGGTTTGCACTCACAACCTACCGATCTCGGGGCGGACACTCTAACCACCAGGCCGCTGAGTAGGTTTGATATCTCAAAATGGGTAGGAATACAAGAACACACACACACACACACACACACACACACACACACACACACACACACACTTGTTGCACTCATGCAGTTGTGTTATTGTTATTCCTGTGCTCTACAGTTCATGCAGAACTTTTACAATGTCACCTTCCTGGAGCGTTACGGAGCACCCATGGAGAACAATCTGCTGACTCGGCTGTGGTCGCTGTCTGTGTTCATGTATCCGCTCGGAGGGTTCTTCGGTTCTCTCCTGGTGGCTACACTGGTCAACAAGCTGGGGAGGTACAGTAATGATGCACATTACAACCACCATGTAGAAATGATCACTACTTCCTAACATTCTGACAGAAAGGGCACCCTTCTCTTCAACAACATCTTCTCCATCGTCCCTGCTATAATGATGGGAGTCAGCCAGCTTGCAAAGTCCTATGAGATCATCATAGTGGCGAGATTCATAGTGGGCGTCTGTGCAGGTCTGACCAATTCAAAGAATCACTCGTTCATATCCTTCATACACTGCATCCGGAAAGTATTCACAGAGCTTCCCTTTTTCCTTGTTGTGTTATGTTACGGCCTTATTCAAAATGGAATTAAATATTTGTTTCCCTCAAAATTCTACAGACAATACCCCATAATGACAATGTGAAAAGGGTTTAATTTAAACATTTGCAAATGTATTAAAAATAAAGACATACAAATCATGTATATGAGTATTTACAGCATTTGCTCAGTACTTTGTTGATGCACTTTTTGCAGCAATTACAGCCTCAAGTCTTTGAATATGATACCACAAGCTTGGCACACCTATATAAAGGCAGATTCGTCCTTTACTCTTTGTAGCAAGCTCCATCAGAGTGGATGAGAAGTGTTGTTTTTTATCCAGGATGTTTCTGTATGTAGCTGCATTCATATTTCCCTCTATCCTGAATAGTCTCCCAGTTCCTGCCTCTGAAAAATATCCCCGCAGCATGATGCTGCCACCATCATGCTTCACTGTACATGTGGTATTGGCCTGGTGATGAGCGGTGCTTGACTTCCTCCAAAAAGATGCCTGGCATTCACGCCAAAGAGTTCAATCTCTGTCTCATCAGACCAGATAATTTTGTTTCTCATGAGTCTTTTTAGGTGCATTTTGGCAAACTTTTTACTCAATCAATCTAGCAAAGATTATTTATACGGCCCTTAATCACAAATGTCTCAAAGGGCTGCACAAACCACAACAACATTCTTGGATCTGATCCCACATTCGGGCAATAACTGGCTTCCATCTGGCCACTCTACCATAATGGCCTGATTGGTGGATTTCTGCAGAGATGGTTGTCTTCTAGAAGGTTCTCCTTTCTCCACAGAGGAATGCTGGAGCTCTGACAGATGATCATCGGGTTCTTGGTCACCTCACTGACTAGACTAAGGTGAATGCAGCAATGTACAGAGACATCCCGGATGAAAACCAACACTTCCCATCCAACCTGATGGAGCTCGAGAGGTGCTGCAAAGAGTGATACATTTGCAAAATTAGAAGAAAAAAAAGCTTTTCACATTGTCATTATGGGGTATTGTGTGTCGAATTTTGAGGACAAATATGATTTTATACCATTTTAGAATAAGACTGTAACATAACAAACTTTGGAAAAAGTGAATACTTTACTGATGCTGTTTATGGGCCTTTCCTTCAGGTCTTTCATCCAATGTGGTGCCCATGTATCTGGGCGAACTCTCACCCAAAAACCTGAGAGGAGCCATTGGCATCATACCACAGCTCTTCATCACCATTGGCATCCTCAGTGCCCAAGTGTTGGGCATCAGGAACATACTCGGCAACAGCACAGGTAGACACAAATATACATAAGTTATACTACATTGTTCAATGTGATCCCTATTTTATGCAGTCTCCATCAAGTAATTTGGTAAATTGATCCTAACAAATTATTAAGTATAGGCACTAGTTTTCCACAAGTCAAAATTAATGTAAAACTAAATAACGGTGTTACAAAAAAGATCAGTTAGAATAATACATAATGTTGGATATAGAGAACATACAAACCCTTTATTCATTGAATCAAAAATACTGAAACTCCACGACATAGTGAATTTGCAAAAAGCTAAAATTATACACAAAGCAAACTATTATCTGCTACCCAAGAATATACAACAATTCTTCTCAACAAAAGAGGAGAAATATAATCTTAGAGAAAAATGTAATTTAAAACATTTGCATGGACGTACAACACTTAAAACCTTCAGTATGTCAGTATGTGGAATTAAATTATGGAATGGATTAAGCAAAGAAATCAAACAATGTACTAATATAATCCACTTCAAGAAACTCTTCAAACTTAAAGTGTTTACAAAGTACAAAGAAGAAGAACCATGCTAAACCTTCTGAATTTATCTCATCAATCCATTCATTTCCTAGATAATCTCACTCATCTCACCGTATGAAATATAACTTACTTCACTAATTATTATTATTTTTTTTTATTGTTATTAGTTATGGAGTATAATGTATATACAGGAAGTGAACAAAAGTTTTAGCAACTGCTATGTAAAGGAAAAGGGTTAGGATTAAATAAGCTCTGCTTCTTCCTACTCCTTTTCGAACATGTTGAATAGAGAAACTGGAAATTGTGATGTATCATGTTGTATGCATGCATGTTCAAAATAAACTCAAACTCAAATAAAACGCTCTTCAAGATAGTCAGCCATGTTTGTTGTTTACTTTCCAATGTTATGCTTCAAGTTCGGACGCTGTCAGTATATACTGTAGGATGTTTCCCTAGGCTTTTTGTGGCCCTAAACAAGATTTATTTTTGTGGCCCCGTTTTTGTCTTAAATATTGTTTATTTATTATAATCAGTGGACTCCCCACCTTGAGTTTTAATAATCATACAATCATTATTTACTTAAATATGATTATAAATATATTAAGTTTCCTTTTACTTCAAAGTCATAATACAATATTATTATTATATCCATCCATCCATCCATTTTCTACCGCTTGTCACTATTATAATGATTACAAAATTAACATTTGTGTGTCTACTACAGGTCTGTCTTTAAAAATAGTGACTGTTTCTAACTTTATTCAAGATTCCTTGAACGCACCACAATTATGTGCTATGAGATATAAAAACTAAACTTAAAAATAACTTTGTCCGATGCTGCCACAAATAGATTTATGATATGTTTACCTTTCTTCTATTACCTCTTCCTGGTTCTCATATGTTGCTGCTGTGAGCAAATACATAAGTGTGAGCTTTGATGGCGTTATGACGTCTATTTTGAATCAAAAATGTAAGTGTTCTATGCCGGGTTTGCAACTTCCATAAGGAACCATTTTATTGACCGTTGCCTGCAAAATGTATTTTACGACATTTATGACGTCATGTTTTATAACTGACAGTTTTAAATTAAATAAAAACATCTTCAAAACTTTACAAAAGTCCAGACCATGATCATGTGGGCCCCGTAGTGCTTGCAGCATAGAGTGATTATGCCACGGGCCAGCCCTCATGTTTTCCAATGTAGCAGAAGATCCAGAAAGACAAGCAGTTCTGAGTGTTGCTGGGTTGGGTTTGGTTTTGGAATTGGATTGCATTGTTATGCTATTGCTGTGTATTGTTTTGTTGGATTGATTAATTTAAAAAAAAAAAAAAAAAAAATTTTTAAATTTTTTTATTTGAAATCGATTTTTTAAAAATGAGAATCGATTCTGAATCACACAACGTGAGAATCGCGATTCGAGTTCAAATCGATTTTTTCCCACACCCCTAGTATATATCATGCAATTCCATTCAATAACTTTGGTACTGCAAACCAGTGCAGTACTTTTATGAAGTAATATGATGACAATGTTAAGTATTTACCTCAGAGAGTATCTCCTGTGAGCTGCTTCTCCCTCAAACGCATCATCATCAGCTTCTCCATATTTTCATGGATAAATGTACGCTGTTGATGAATAATTCTAATGCCTTTAGCTGCTCTCATTAACTCATTCTGCTTCAATATAATGCAGGTTGAAGCATTGTATGTAGCATTCTTTCTTCAATTCTATGAATATCATCCACTCTTTCTTCTCAGCACTGTCCTTCACACTCACTTTCTTGGAAAACAAAGTTAAGTCCATCTCTAGCTGTAAGTTAGTGCTAGCGAGTAAGACCAGATGTTTCGGCAGATTTGCTACACCCGCTAATGGCAGGGATGCTTGTAACTCAAATACTTGCAACTAGGGATGTCTGATAATGGCTTTTTGCCGATATCCGATATTCCGATATTGTCCAACTCTTTAATTACCGATACCGATATCAACCGATACCGATATCAACCGATACCGATATATACAGTCGTGGAATTAACACATTATTATGCCTAATTTGGACAACCTGGTATGGTGAAGATAAGGTCCTTTTTTTAAAAAATTAATAAAATAAAATAAGATAAATAAATTAAAAACATTTTCTTGAATAAAAAAGAAAGTAAAACAATATAAAAACAGTTACATAGAAACTAGTAATTAATGAAAATGAGTCAAATTAACTGTTAAATGTTAGTACTATTAGTGGACCAGCAGCACGCACAATTAATTAATGTGTGCTTACGGACTGTATCCCTTGCAGACTGTATTGATATATATTGATATATAATGTAGGAACCAGAATATTAATAACAGAAAGAAACAACCCTTTTGGGTTGGTGCACTAATTGTAAGTGTATCTTGTGTTTTTAATGTTGATTTAATTAAAAAAAACAAAAAACAAAAAAAAACCCAGATGCCAATAATAAAAAAACCGATACCGATAATTTACGATATTACATTTTAAAGCCTTTATCGGCCGATAATATCGGCCTGCCGATATTATCGGCCGATAAATGCTTGCAACATAAAGCGTAACAATTAGCTCTTATCTCAAAACACACCTTATGTTGAGGTTTCACTGTATTTTCAATACAAACAGATAATTACATTTGATGTGTCGTTGAATTTTTAAATTATGGGAAATGGTGGAAAGTGAGTCATGACAGATCTTAATCTTGGTGCCGTGTGTGTTCAGGCTGGACCCTCATGCTGGGTCTCACTGGTATTCCTGCCCTGATTGAGCTCCTGCTGCTGCCCTTCTTCCCAGAGAGCCCCAGGTACACGCTCATCCAAAGGGGCGACAAAACCACGGCAAAGAAAGGTGATTTACAAATGTCGAGTTTGTGCGAGATTACACTGCCTTAGGCTCCGCCTGCCTTTAGCGCTACAGCGCCTGCGCGGTTGGGCCGACGTGGCGGAGGAGCTGTCGGAGATGCGTCTGGAGGACCGGTCGGAGAAGGCGGAGGGTCGCTTTTCCGTGCTTTCCTTGCTGTCCAAGCGCTCCCTTCGCTGGCAGCTGGTCTCCGTCGTCGTAATGAACATGGGTCAGCAGCTGTCAGGGGTCAACGCGGTGAGGCCCGCACCAATGTTACACTGCTACCCATTATTGAGTCTATTGTTCCCACTTCTGTAGATCTACTACTACGCAGACAGCATTTACAGCAACGCGGGGGTCGCACAAAATCACCTCCAATACGTCACAGTTGGAACCGGGGCTGTTAACGTCATCATGACCATCGCAGCTGTAGGTACCCTCGTAGGTTGAGTGGCATACAGTAGGAAGGGGATTCATTTTACCTGACACCTCAAACGTTACCAATTGGGGGGGTGCACTATCTACTTTAGCCGCTCGACAACATTACAGTGTTTTGTGGTAATTCCAACTTTGACCACAGCCTCAGTTGCTATGTAGAGTGGTGCTTTCCATCATTTTCAGCAGACTGCATTGCAAAATGATTAACCCCCCACCTTCCTCTCAAGTGAGATCCACTCAGGAACGGGGCCATATGAATCCCTTCCCTTCTGTAACAAAGACATTCATTTGGATTTGGCCACTCAAGGTGTTCATCGTGGAGGCCTTAGGGAGACGTATCCTCCTCCTCTGTGGATTTGGGATCTGCTGTGGCTCCTGTCTGATGCTCACCATTGCCCTCCACTTCCAGGTATGATGGCAGTGGAAAGCTCCCACAGTGTGTCACTCTACTGCCCTCTTGTGGCCAGTCTTAGAGCCTCCTATGGTTTGTTTTACAGTAGCTCTCCGTGGTTATCCCAATGACTTTAAGTTAAGTTAAAGTTAAAGTACCACTGATTGTCACACACACACTAGATGTGGTGAAATTTGCCCTCTGCATTTGACCCATCCCCTTGACCACCCCCTTGGAGGTGAGGGGAGCAGTGGGCAGCAGCGGTGCCGCACCCGGGAATCATTTTTGGTGATTTAACCCCCAATTCCAACCCTTGATGCTGAGTGTCAAGCAAGGAGGTAATGGGTCCCATTTTTATAGTCTTTGGTAGGACTCGGCCGGGGTTTGAACTCACAACCTACCGATCTCAGGGCGGACTTTAGAACTGCTAAGTGAAAATTCAAATATCCCAATTGGTTCAATTTAGACCAAAAAGGGCCTGATCTTTTTTGGAGGCCCCTCCTTCCCTATTACATTTTTTTTTTACACTTTTTTTATGTAAGTAGAACAATTTTTTTTTTAATCAAACATGATTTTAATTTGGTGTATATTCTGTTCTAAACATCCATCCATCCATCCATCCATTTTCTACCGCTTATTCCCTTCGGGGTCTAAACAAGTAATGTAAAATAAAATGTTGAGTGCAAAATAACAATTTTAACAGAATCAAAACATAAAAATATAATCCTTCCTAAATCAACTCCAATTGGGATTCAAACCCAGTTCCCTTGCTTCACTAATCAAGGACTAATGTTGTGTGCCACAGGAAGCAGTGTGTAGCCAAGTGGGGAAATGTGTCATTATATTCCTGTCAGTGATGGAGCAGGAAGGGGAGAGAAATAAGTTTGCGATAAAATGTCATTTGAATTACACCAGAGGTTCTTTACCTTTTTGACCTCAGGGACCAACTTTTCCACTACAGAGGTCTCTGGGCCCAATCAAATATTAATACTAAACTAATAATTTTACTCTGGATTTTTATTAAATTCAATAATTACTCATCCGTTCGTCTTCTTCCGCTTATCCGAGGTTGGGGCGCGGGGGCAGCAGCCTAAGCAGGGGAGCCCAGACTTACCTTCGTCCGGCTCCTCTTGGGGGATCTCGAGGCGCAAGCTGGGAGACATAGTCTCCTCAACGAGTCCTGGGTCTTCCCCGTGGCCTCCTACTGACCGGACATGCCCTAAACACCTCCCTGGAGGCATCCTGGCGGCATCCTGACTCGATGCCTCATCTGGCTCCTCTCGATGGGCCACATTAGCACTCAGTTGTAATACACTTTTCCACCACTTGTGGCAGTAATGACAATCTCAAACAAACAGAGGAAGTCTGCAGCCAAAGTCATAGAGAAGTTTCTTAAGCACAAAAATGATGACTAAAGTGGTAAAGCTCTGTTTTCATTTGCACTTTAATTTAATTGACAGTTTAGTTAAACACTTTCGTATATTATTATTTAGTTATAATTTATTTTGGCTGCGTAATTGTATGTACATTTTTTTTTAATTCTTTTGCAGTATTTTGATTTATTCTTGTCATCGGACTGACCTAAAGCTTATTCATAATCTTTGTGATCAACACATGCTTTCATATCATTTGACAAGTTTGTAAACTGTAAGTAGGTTAGAAAAATAATTATCAAATATGATTAAAATCAAGAGTAAGATTACTAATTCAGTGTTAATATTTGAGTGGGGCCACGGGCCCCTCTGTCGTAGAAAAGTTGGGCCCCGAGGTCAAAAAGGTGAAGAACCCATGTCTTAATATATCAGTAGGGCCAAAAATACTGTAGAAGACGGTACATATGTAGTTCAGTGACACAATTGAAGATACCTTTTACATTAGGAGAAGGCATTACCTCATTGTTGGTGTGTGTTTGCAGGGGAGTGTGACATGGATGTCTTATGTCAGCGTCGCGTCCGTCGTCATCTACATCATGGGACACGCCATTGGACCTAGTGAGTTTGGAAATAGTCACATAATTCAAAATGACGTCATACGTCTTGACCATTCCTCCACAGGTTCTATCCCGTACGTTTTGACCACCGAGATGTTCCGCCAGTCAGCCAGACCCGCTGCCTTCATGGTGGCAGGTTCTGTCCACTGGCTCTCCAACATCGCTGTCGGTCTGCTCTTCCCCTTCATGGAGGTCAGTTTCAACACACCTCACATCGTTGGGGCTCCTCTGCTTTCCTTCCTCTCGAGTCGGGTCTCAATCTACATTATCCATTCATTGTTGATACTGTACACTACAAATTGTAGTGTACAGTATCAGGTTGACCGTATGTATTTGATTGTAGTCTACAATCAAATACATACGGTCAACCTGATTGTTTGTGTTAGTCTACAATCAAATACATACGGTCAACCAGATTGTTTGTGTTAAAAGATCAAGCTAAAAGATCATTTTAAAGTGAAAAACAATGAAAATGGTGAATATAATGTTTAGTAACTTATATAAATATTAAAATGATACTAATATAATATAACTATTAATGCGATTAACATTATTATATCATATTGATATTTATACATATGCTAATATTCCTGTTAGTATTAGTTTAACGCCGTATTTTTAATTCTAAAACAGGTTTTGCTGCTTTTTTTGTAGCAAACATATTCAACACATTTAGAAAAAATGCTTTTAACTAATTTTTCATTCAAATATTCACCAGGGCTTGACTGTATATAGAAAATAAATCTATTGTTTTCAGGCTCTTAAATATATATCTTTACAGTTCACAAGGGTGCAAATAATGTGATTTTGTTATTGATTGCAATTTTTTTAAATGCTTTAATATTTTTATTTGTGTATCTTTTTATCAATATATTATTTTTTTAATATTATTGTTTAAATTAAAATATATGTGGTTTTTTTTAGGAGGATATGTGTGCACCGGGTGTTTCAGTTTGTGACCCCTGCAAGGTGGTAATGTTATTGTTAGGGTTTGTTTGTCAGTTAGTTAGCTAGAGATTTAGTTAAAGCAGCACTAAGTAGATTTTCATAACTTTTGGGATGATACAACTCGTTTAATGACACCTGTGCCATGGCCTGAGGGGGTCTGTGTTACTCTCACTGGCACTTTGTAACTCTGAGGAGGGTGGCAGGAACCCTGCCGGCTGCCACACAAAAAACTACAAATGTGCTGACTTGCTTTACGGCAGGGGTGTCCAAAGTGTGGCCCGGGGGCCATTTGTGGCCCGCAGGTCATTTTTTAACGGCCCCACGACACATTCTAAAAATACGATAAAAAAACCCAAACAAACGTGGTATAAAAGAGCAAACAGGTGAAAAGTAACAAGAAAATGTTGCAATGTTTACTTTAATAACACAAAGCTGTCATGTAGGCTGTTTCTTTCTTTAAACAATAATATTTAATCAAAATCAACGTCATTATGAATTATTGACCTATTCAAGGCTCCAATTACGTCACATTAAATATTCCACTTTGAGATATTCTTTGGGGAAAATGTTGCATATTTTGTGTTTGCCATATAAAAAACTGAGCCGTTGTTTTTTAAAAGAAGGGCCTAAAACGAACAAACAAAAAATATAAACAACAATAAAACTTAGAATTGACGGACAGATCTGAAGCTGATCTCAAGATTATTGTGCTAAAAGTAATCAGTAATAAAAAAAAGTATAATTGATTTTTTAACACTTGAATGAGTAGGACCCTTTTGGATCCCCAATCATTTTAGTGGGATTTTTTTTTGCGCGTGTCATTGCTCAAAAAATTTCAATGTTGTTATGAGTTATTGACATCTTTAAGGCTCCAATTATTTTATAATCTCAAATATTCTACTTTAGAATTTAATTAGGGGAAAATATTGCATATTTGGTGGGTTTTTTTCCATAAAAAACCTGGGTTTTCTTTGACAAAAAGGGCATACAACTTAAATGTTTAAAAACGTTTTTTTGACAGATAGACCTAATGTTGAACTAGAAATTTAAACTTTGAATAATAATAATAGTAATAATACTAAATGACACATTTTCTTATATTTTTTTGACCAAAACTCTTTGGGTTCACCGAGATCAAGCCTGAGTGGCGGCCTAAATGTATATTTTTTTTATACATTTATTGTATTGGTTTTTAAAATAAAAAATATCAAAATGGCCCCCGCTTGCTTTGATTTTTCAGTGTGCGGCCCTCAGTGGAAAAAGTTTGGACACCCCTGCTTTACGGCATACGTCACTCGCACTTTCGCCATTCGTTAATAAGACGAAAGTCAATGCGATGCCTTCTATTTGTACTGGGACGTCGGAATTTTCGAGTTCTTCGTCGGAATTTAAACTGGAACGCCCTTCGAAGTCGGATTTCCGCCTCGGAAAGTGAGCATTCTCACCACCCCCGTGTTCGTTTTAAAGTTGGCTGCTCTGTATGTAAACAATGATGTCCACTTCTATCGTCGCTACATCTGTAAGTGCAAGTTAAAACTCTACAATGCAATGCAAAAGGCATTTATCAACAACACCCAGAAACGCCGCCGGCTTTGCCGAGCTCATCTAAGATGGACTGATGCAAAGTGGAAAAGTGTTCTGTGGTCTGACGAGCTCACATTTCAAAATTTTTTTGGAAACTGTGGACGTCCTGTCCTCCGGACAAAAGAGGAAATTAACCATCCGGACTGTTATAGGCGCAAAGTTCAAAAGCCAGCAGCTGTGATGGTATGGGGGTGTATTAGTGCCCAAAGCATGGGTAACTTACACATCTGTGAAGGCGCCAATAATGCTGAAATGTTCATTCAGGTTTTGGAGCAACTTTTGTTGCCATCCAAGCAACGTTATCATGGACGCCCCTGCTTATTTCAGCAAGACAAGTCCACTTCTATAATATCCGTTATTAGCGCTTCTGATTAGTTTTTGTCGCAGTAAATCAGCTATAAACAATGTATTGTTCTACGTTTTATAAATGGAAAAGTCACAAACTACATTTATTTCATGTGGTATATACGCTGTACATCGCTAGCAATGGCGTCTGGGTTTTCCCTTCATCCACCGTGTGTGAAGGTTGCAGGAAGAGTGCATATTTTTCCGTAAGTTGTTTGTATTAAGACAAGGCAAGCTCAAAAATAGCTTTCGTGGATGTGGCCATCTTGATTTCTGACATCGTAACTGAACTCGGCTGTGACGCCGTTCCCAGCTAGGACTTCCCACTTCCCAGGTAAATGGAACGCAGCATTATATTGCTGTCATGGTAGAAGCTGCAAAACAACCAAAGAAATGAAAAGTTTTGCCCGAGGAGACAAAAATAAGAAAAAGGGAGGCTAGCTGGCAACAAGGACAGTCATGGATCAACATTGGCCCTGGCTTTCACTCGCTGGTGTGAGCTCACAGTCGGGGAGGGAAATTCGACCCGATGCTGCCTCGGCTCCGTTCGTCCATCCATCCATTTTCTACCGCTTGTCCCTTTTTTGGGTCGTGGGTGGTGCTGGATCCTATCTCAGCTGCATTCCCGCTCAACTAAATAGCCACCAGCTTGATAGTTCCACGCTGACACGACCAGCCACGCAACAAACTCACAAGTACTGTATAAAGAAAAAAACAATGCGATGACTGCAAACCGGCAGTATAAAGTTTGAGTAAAATATGTAGGTTCCTAATGTGGAAAGATAAGTCATACTGAATTCGTATGTACGTGACAGTAGTTTCTGACCATTTACGACGCTATGCGCTTGTCCTCATGGTAAATGTGTTCTTCCTTTAGGCAAAACACTACTGCGTTGTTTTTTTGATTGATTGATTGATTGAAACTTTTATTAGTAGATTGCACATTTCAGTACATATTCCGTACAATTGACCAGTAAATGGTAACATCCGAATAAGTTTTTCAACTTGTTTAAGCCGGGGTCCACGTAATCAATTCATGGTCCTCTGGCGCCGCTAAAATCAACCAAAAATGAAAGGTTTTAAATGGGACTTTAAGAAATGTGTTAGTTCAGGAAGTCCACAAAGTGGGATAAAGAACAACTGATTGGATCTTGATGCTAATACCGATTCTTTCTACTAACGTTTACGTTATGATCCTCAACTTCTGTGCGTGTATGCTAACAGCCTGCAGAGACAAAGATGGTTGATGACTGACAAGAGGGTTCATTCAGTTTATTTCAGGAGTGAACCCTGTTGCAGTCTGCAGACGAACGAAGCAAACATGTACAGACATTGCAATTTTATTTATCTGTCGATCAATTACCCAGTTATTTACCTAGTTATTTATTGTTTTTCTGTCTGTCTGTTAGCAACATAGCTGAAAAAGTTATAGGTATATTTTGATGAAAATGTCAGCAAAATGATCAGATTTTTTGGGATGTGAGCTGAAGTCACAATCATTTTTTTAAATGTATTATTATAATTATTATTATTATTATTATTATTTTTTTAATGACTCTTTACTCTTGGGAGATAGGGCCTCTGAGCACATTTGTAGTTACATATGTTATAATATTTTACCCAAAATTTCCATGGTTCTGTTTAGGGCTGCAACTAACAACTAATTTGATTATCGATTAATCTGTCGATTATTACTTCGATTAATCGATTAATAATCAGATAAAAGAGACAAACTACATTTCTATCCTTTCCAGTATTTTATTGGGGAAAAAACAGCATACTGGCACCATACTTATTTTGATTGTTGTTTCTCAGCTGTTTGTAAATGTTGCAGTTTATAAATAAAGGTTTATAAAAATAAAAATAAAAAATTAAATAAAAATAATAATAAAAGTAGCCTCTGCGCATGTGCATAGATCCAACGAATCGATGACTAAATTAATCGCCAACTATTTTTATAATCGATTTTAATCGATTTAATCGATTAGTTGTTGCAGCCCTAGTTCTGTTTTAAATCGTTTTTCTTTACTGCATGGTGAGTTACTACCCCAGTGATAAACCTCAAAAAAATGTTTCACCTTTAGTCCCATTGAGATTAAATATTTATTTTTCAAGGGAGTCCTGCACAGTCATGAACCAGTTTAGTTGCCACAGGGAACAAGGTGGGTGGAGGGTCTTGCCGAAGACACAATGGCCATGACTAGAATGGCAGAAGCTGGAATTGAACCTGGAAACCTCAAGTTGCTGGCATGGTTGCTCTACTATCCGAGCCACGCCGTCCCATTTTATTGTTTTGTATATGAATAACAACATACAAAAAGCATTTACCGTATTTTTCGGAGTATAAGTCGCTCCGGAGTATAAGTTGCACCGGCCGAAAATGCATAATAAAGAAGGGAAAAAACATATATAAGTCGCACTGGAGTATAAGTCGCATTTTTTGGGGAAATGTATTTGATAAAACCCAACACCAAGAATAGACATTTGAAAGGCAATTTAAAATAAATAAAGAATAGTGAACAACAGGCTGAATAAGTGTATGTTATATGACGCATAAATAACCAACTGAGAACGTGCCTGGTATGTTAACGTAACATTATGGTAAGAGTCATTCAAATAACTATAACATATAGAACATGCTATACGTTTACCAAACAATCTGTCACTCCTAATCGCTAAATCCGATGAAATCTTATACGTCTAGTCTCTTACGTGAATGAGCTAAATAATATTATTTGATATTTTACGGTAATGTGTTAATAATTTCACACATAAGTCGCTCCTGAGTATAAGTCGCACCCCCGGCCAAACTATGAAAAAAAACTGACTTATAGTCCGAAAAATACAGTAGTTGAACAGTGTTCGGATGCAGAAGAAGAAGCCCTTTTATTAGGGAAAATAAGGTAAAAAAAGATGTGTACAAAGGGAAAACAGGTGTGTGCAGCACACAGCAGGCAAAGTAAAAGAGCTGTACAAGGCTGGCATAGGAAGTATTCTGACTGACAACTGATCGGGTTTTGTCTCCCCCAAATAGAGAGGCCTGGGGCCTTACAGCTTCATCATTTTTTCCTGCGTTTGTCTGCAAGCACTGATTTACATCTGGCTGGTGCTGCCCGAAACCAAGAACAAGACCTTCCTGGAGGTCTCCCAGATGTTTGCAAAGAGGAACAAAGTGGGGCTCAAGCTGGGAGATGATGGCAACGTGAAAGACAGCAAAGAGAGCCTGCAGGATGCATGGAAGCTCACAGCTTTTTGAGGGGAAAATAAAGGAAGTCTTCACTTTGGGGGGTTTGCATGTGCTTCTAATTTTATTTTCAATGAACCTTTGCGCAATGTTTTTTTGCAGCATTATCCAAAATAATCCACATGTTTTTGTCGATGCATTACTTGCTTTATTCGTATATTGCTGAAGCCTACATTAAATATTGACTGACCCTGTCTAATATATTGCCATGCATATTTTAAGGCATTTCATGTATATTTCAGCATCTGTACTGACTGTCTAGCTGCACCCCCCCATAAAGGCTAAGCTTGGTGGTCCCCCAGCTAAACACATTTCCCTGCGTGGTGACGTTCCTCTCACATGACATCTGGTTCCGAATGTTTGCCGTGCTGAGGGTATAGTCCCACACATTCACATCCGTCATCTTCCCCACGAAGGCATCCGTGTTGGAAATACCCAGCAGGCTGTCCTGGTCGTTTCCCAAGACAAACACCCCGCCAGGGCTAATGTTGTAGCCGTTTTTTAAGTAGCGTCGCTCCCCCACCATGCCGTTGATCCACAGCTCCGCACCCCCTGTGAGGGACGACCACGTGATGCAGTAGTTGGCCCAGCTTTGGGACTGGAAGTTGAACGGCAAGTTGACGAACTCGTTGCCGATCCAGAGGCCCACCTCCTTGCTGTCTCGGTCCTCGCTGATGGAGATCAACAGCTCGTTGTGGATGCTGTTGCTGGAGTAGGAGATGACCGTGTGCGCACCCTCCCCTTCAGGCAACACGTGCATGCAGACGGTGAAGGAGTCCAGCTTCATGGGACGGCCCAGGTGGGCTTTTGCATAACTGCCAGGATTCTCCCGCTGGAAGTTTAGCACGAGCGGGAACAAAGCTTGAGGTTCTGAGGGAGACAAAGAGTCATAAGTGACGGTTGATTATCAGTTAGGTAATGCATCCTCTTGCCCTGTGAATGACTGCTGACCAACTCCCTGCAACCCTGAACAATAATAACAATAAGTGATACAAAAAAAACGTCTGCCTAAATAGAACACATTCTCCCCTCATTTTACAAATACAACTATATTGCCACAAGTATTTGGCCTCCTGCCTTGACTCACATATGAACTTGAAGTGCCATCCCATTCCTAACCTAAGGGTTCAATATGATGTCGGTCCACCTTTTGCAGCTATTACAGCTTCTACTCTCCCGGGAAGGCTGTCCACAAGGTTGCGGAGTGTGTTTATAGGAATTTTCCACCATTCTTCCAAAAGCGCATTGGTGAGGTCACACACTGATGTTGGTCGAGAAGGCCTGGCTCTCAGTCTCCGTTCTAATTCATCTCAAAGGTGTTCTATCCGGTTCAGGTCAGGACTATGTGCAGGCCAGTCAAGTTAATCTACATCAGACTCTGTCATCCATGTTTTTATGGACTTTGCTTTGTGCACTGGTGCACACTCATGTTGGAAGACGAAGGGGCCCGCTCCAAACTGTTCCCACAATGTTGAGAGCATGGAATTGTCCAAAAGTTCCTATCAATGGAACTAAGGGGCCAAGCCCAACTCCTGAAAAACAACCCCACACCATAATTCCTCCTCCACCAAATTTCACACTCGGCACAATGCAGTCCGAAATGTAGCGTTCTCCTGGCAACCTCCAAACCCAGACTCGTCCATCAGATTGCCAGATGGAAAAGCGTGATTCTTCACCCCAGAGAAGGCGTCTCCACTGCTCTAGAGTCCAGTGGCGACGTGCTTTACACCACTGCATCCCACGCTTTGCATTGGACTTGGTGATGTATGGCTTAGATGCAGCTGCTTGGCCATGGAAACCCATTCCATGAAGCTCTCTGCGTACTGTACGTGGGCTAATTGGAAGGTCACATGAAGTTTGGAGCTCTGTAGCAACTGACTGTGCAGAAAGTCTGTGCACTATGCGCTTCAGCATCCGCTGACCCCTCTCTGTCAGTTTACGTGGCCTACCACTTGGTGGCTGAGTTGCTGTTGTTCACAAACTCTTCCATGTTCTTATAATAAAGCGCACAGTTGACATTGGAATATTTAGGAGCGAGGAAACTTCACAACTGGATTTGTTGCTCAGGTGGCATCCTATGACAGTTCCACACTGGAAATCACTGAGCTCCTGAGAGCGGCCCATTCTTTCACAAATCTTTGTAGAAACAGTCTCCATGCCTAAGTGCTTGATTTTATACACCTGTGGGGCCACCCGGGCCAAGTGATTAGGACACCTGACTCATCATTTGGATGGGTGGCCAAATACTTTTGGCAATATAGTGTATTTTCAAATACAGATTTAAAAGGCTTATCCGCTACTCAGCCTTTGTTTATGCTGCTTTGACAAAAGACTCAGAGTTGGTTGTTGTATCTTTGAAGAAATATTTTTTTGTAAATATCCTGATTTTAATTTTTACAAAATGTCATAGAGCTGCATTGCCAGAATGTACCAACCTGTCAAAGAGGTGTGTCACTATACTGTCATAGAGGTGCATTGACAGAAGATACCACTCTCTTATATGTGAACATTGACAGAAGTTACCACCCTGTGAAAGAGGGGTGTCATTATACTGTCATAGATGCATTGACAGAAGATGCCACTCTGTCGAAGAGATGTGTCGATGAAGTTACCACCCTGTGGTAGAAGTTAATTGACAGAAGTTGCCAATATGTCGTATGCGAGCATTAACAGAAGTTACCATCCTGTCCAAGAGGTGTGTCACTATACTGTCATAGGGGTACATTGACAGAATATACAACTTTGTCAAATAGATATGTCGATAGAAGTTACCACACTGTCGTAGACGAGCACTGACAGAAGTTACCACCCTGTCAAAGATGTGTGTCACTACACTGTCATTGACGTGCATTGACAGAAGATACCACTCTGTCAAAGAGCTGTAAAAAGTTTCCACTCTGCTGTAGACAAGCATGGACAGAAGTTACCACCATGTTAGTGATAGAATCAAGGATAGTGATAGAACAATGCTTGGTAAGATATCAGATACTTACACCCAATACAGTACAATCAATGCACAAGATTGGCTGCAAAATGGAAGCACCCATGCTTTTAAAATAGCAAATTTCCCTAAATTTGATATTTTATGGTAATCCGCAACAGTTAAACCAAGGCAGCTGGACTTTTTGCTAGTTGAAGGGATTCTCCATTACGTTCTGGTGTATGTCTGGGATGCAAATACGGCAGACAAGTGCATGAAAGAAACCCTTTTTATCAGGAAAAATGCATGTAACACAAAAAAAACAAAGAGGTGCTGCTGGGAAGTGCACAAAGAGCAAACACGTGGAAGCGCAGAGCAAAAGAAACACCCTGATTGGCAACCAGGGACAGGTGTGTACTGAATGCCAATCAGGGACAGGTATGGGGGCCGGCGCTCGGGCCAAACTAGTGTTAGTAAATTGGAGCGCTGGATAGGAAATAATACAAACTAGAAGAAACTAATGATTACGTTAATGTTTATTTGCAAAATTGCTCAAGACTGTTGCACAATGCTGAACATGAATTAAAAGTCACTTTGTTTGCTTGAATGCGAACTGGAAAATAGAAAAGCTCACCATGTTTGCTTGGCCGTGAGTCTTGTAGTCTACCTCCTAAGGCATACAAGTAGGTAAGAGTAGATCAACACTCTTGAGTAAATAGGAACACTAGCATTTGCATTCAGCCAAGTATGACTTAGTGTGTGTTGGCATACTACCTTACCTGAGTACACGCTTTTTCCAAGAGACGTTATCAGTCCCTCGATTTTAAGCAGCTTGGATTCTATTTCGTCTTGTCGACAGAATGCTGGCGAAACAAAAAGGTGAACAGTAATGGTTTGTCTTGCTCTTAAAGGCCTACTGAAACCCACTACTACCCACCACGCAGTCTGATAGTTTATATATCAATGATGAAATCTTAACATTGCAACACATGCCAATACGGCCGGGTTAACTTATAAAGTGCAATTTTAAATTTCCCGCCACACTTCCGGTTGAAAACGTCTAGATATGATGACGTATGCGCGTCACGTAAACTGTTGACGGAAGTATTGGTACCCCATTGAATACAATACAAAAAAGCTCTGTTTTCATTTCAAAATTCCACAGTATTCTGGACATCTGTGTTGGTGAATCTTTTGCAATTTGTTTAATGAACAATGGAGACTGCAAAGAAGAAAGTTGTAGGTGGGATCGGTGTATTAGCGGCAGACTACAGCAACACAGCCAGGAGGACAGAGATGGATAGCAGACGCGCTAGCCGCCGAACTCACCTTGACTTCCTCCGTCTCACCGACCGCATCTGTGATCGGGTGAAGTCCTTCGTCGCACCGTCGATCGCTGGAACGCAGGTGAGCACGGGTGTTGATGAGCAGATGAGGGCTGGCTGGCGTAGGTGGATAGTTAATGTTTTTAGCATAGCTCTGTGAGGTCCGGTTGCTAAGTTAGATTCAATGGCGTCGTTAGCAACAGCATTGTTAACATTCGCCAGGCTGGAAAGCATTAACCGTGTAGTTACATGTCCATGGTTTAATAGTATTGTTGATCTTCTGTCTATCCTTCCAGTCAGGGATTTATTTATTTTGTTTCTATATGCAGTTAAGCACGATGCTATCACGTTAGCTCCGTAGCTAAAGTGTTTCGTCGATGTATTGTCGTGGAGATAAAAGTCACTGTGAATGTTCATTTCGCGTTCTCGACTCTCATTTTCAAGAGGATATAGTATCCGAGGTGGTTTAAAATACAAATCCGTAATCCACAGTAGAAAAAGGAGAGAGTGTGGAATCCAATGAGCCAGCTTGTACCTAAGTTACGGTCAGACCAAAAAAAGATATGTCTTGCACTGCATTCTAGTCCTTCACTCTTACTGTTCCTCATCCACGAATCTTTCATCCTCGCTCAAATTAATGGGGTAATCGTCGCTTTCTCGGTCCGAACCGCTCTAGCTGCATTGAAAACAATAGGAAAATGTGAGGAGCCTTTCAACTGACTACGTCACGCTACTTCCGGTAGGGGCAAGGCTTTTTTTTAATCAGATACCAAAAGTTGCGATCTTTATTGTCGTTGTTCTCTACTAAATCCTTTCAGCAAAAATATGGCAATATCACGAAATGATCAAGTATGACACATAGAATGGATCTGCTATCCCCGTTTAAATACAAAAAATTAATTTCAGTAGGCCTTTAAGCGGTCAGATATTCGTGAGATACACACTTCCTTTCCCAAGTCGTGGCAGGAAAGACGACTCCACCACTCGGTCATTTAGGGGCTGAGCCATGCGGTAGTCGTCCCACAGAGTCTTGTTGTGGATGTCCATCAGGGTGCTCTCCAGTTTCCTGATCTGAGCGCAACAAAGTCCAAAGGGGTGGAGCTTAAATCTTGATGTAGAGGCACACAAAAGTTATAAAAGCTAAACAACAGCCAAGCGCCTCTATAAAAACTGGTTCAGGTTTGTATTGTGTTGCATTGTTTCTGTTAAGTTACAATGCTCTGTGTTTGAGGTGCATTGACAGGACAATTATTGTCCTTTTATAGAGATGTGTTGTTGATGTGTATGACACCCTGTCGTGCAGGTGTGTTGAAAGAAGTTACCATCCTTTTGTAGATGTGTGTTGACAGGAGATACCACCCTGTCAGAGTGGTGTATTGACATAAGTTACCACCCTGTAATAAAGGTGTGGACACCCACATAGAGGTGCATTGAGTAAAGTGTCTGTCCTGTCATAGAGGTGCATTGACAGAAGTTACCCTCCTGTCAAAGAGGTGTCTCACTATCGTGTCATTGAGGTGCACTGACAGAAGTTACTATTCTGTCATAGAGGTTGGATGGAATGCATCCTCCCCTCATTTTACAAATAGTTCCCAAAACTTTACAAAGCTCTTCCGCTACTCAACTTTTTCAGAGTTCTCAGCGTCACAGAGCTGGTTGTCAATGTTTTCCCCAAAATGTCATAGAGGTGCATTGACAGAAGTTACCGCCAAGTGTGTCACTGTATTGTCATAGAGGTGCATTGACAGAAGAAACTGTCAAAGAGATGTGTTAACATGACATTACCACCCTGTCGTTGAGATACATTGGCAGAAGTTATTCTTTTGTCATAAAGTTGCATTGATAAAAGTTACCACCTTTTTTACCGAGCTCTATTGACAGGGGTTACCATCCTGTCATAGAGGTACATTGACAGAAGTTATCATCATGGCATTAAAGGTACACTGACAGAAGTTATGACTCTGCCATAGAGATGCAGGGAAAGATGTTACCATCCTGTCATAGAGGTGAATTGACAGAAGTTTCCAACCTGTCAGAGGTGTGTGGACAGACGTTACCACCCTGTCATATAGTTGCATTGACAGAATCTACCACTTTGACAAAAATTACTGTTCTTTCATAGGAGTGTGTTGACAGAAATTACGACCCTGTCATGGGGGTGCACTGACAGAAGTTGCTGTTCTTTCTTAGAGGTTTATTGACAGAAGTTACCACGTTGCCAGTGTGGTGTACTGACAGAGGTTACTAGTCTGTCAATGAGGTGTGTTGACAGAAGTTGCCACCTTGTTACAGAGGTGCATTGGCAGAAGTTACCTTCCTGGCATAGAGGTACACTGAAATAAACATTGATTGATTGATTGATTGATTGATTGATTGATTGATTGACTGACAGAAATTATGACTCTACCATAGAGATGCAGGGACAGAAGTTACCAACCTGTCACAGAGGTGGGTTGACAGACGTTACCACCCTGTCATATAGTTGAATTGACAGAATCTACCACCATGTCATGGAAGTGCTTTGGCAGAAATTACTGTTCTTTCATAGGAGTGTGTTGACATAAGTTACCACCCTGTCATGGGGGTGCGCTGACAGAAGTTACTGTTATTTCTTAGGAGTGTGTTGACAGAAGTTACTATTTTGCCATATAGGTGCATTGACAGAAGTTACTATTCTGGCATAGAGGTGCGTTGACAGAAGTTACTATTCTGGCATAGAGGTGCATTGGCAGAAGTTACTATTCTGGCATAGATGTGCATTGACAGAAGTTACTATTCTAGCATATAGGTGCATTGACATAAGTTAGTATTCTGGCATAGAGGTGCATTGACAGAAGTTACTATTTTGGCATATAGGTGTGTTGACAGAAGTTACTATTCTGGCATAGAGGTGCATTGGCAGAAGTTACTATTCTGGCATAGAGGTGCATTGGCAGAAGTTACTATTCTAGCATAGAGGTGCATTGACATAAGTTAGTATTCTGGCATAGAGGTGCATTGACAGAAGTTACTATTTTGGCATATAGGTGTGTTGACAGAAGTTACTATTCTGGCATAGAGGTGCATTGGCAGAAGTTACTATTCTGGCATAGATGTGCATTGGCAGAAGTTACTATTCTGGCATAGAGGTGCATTGACAGAAGTTACTATTCTGGCATAGAGGTGCGTTGACAGAAGTTACTATTTTGCCATATAGGTGCATTGACAGAAGTTACTATTCTGGCATAGAGGTGCGTTGACAGAAGTTACTATTCTGGCATAGAGGTGCATTGGCAGAAGTTACTATTCTGGCATAGAGGTGCATTGGCAGAAGTTACTATTCTAGCATAGAGGTGCATTGACATAAGTTAGTATTCTGGCATAGAGGTGCATTGACAGAAGTTACTATTTTGGCATATAGGTGTGTTGACAGAAGTTACTATTCTGGCATAGAGGTGCATTGGCAGAAGTTACTATTCTGGCATAGATGTGCATTGACAGAAGTTACTATTCTAGCATATAGGTGTGTTGACAGAAGTTACTAATCTGGCATAGAGGTGCATTGACAGAAGTTACTATTTTGGCATGTAGGTGCATTGACAGAAGTTACTATTATGGCATAGAGGTGCATTGGCAGAAGTTACTATTCTGGCTTTGAGGTGCATTGACAGAAGTTACTATTCTGTCATTGAGGTGCATTGACAGAAGTTACTATTCTGTCATTGAGGTGCATTGACAGAAGTCACTATTCTGGCATAGAGGTGCATTGGCAGAAGTTACTATTCTGGCATAGATGTGCATTGACAGAAGCTACTATTCTAGCATATAGGTGTGTTGACAGAAGTTACTAATCTGGCATAGAGATGCATTGACAGAAGTTACTATTTTGGCATGTAGGTGCATTGACAGAAGTTACTATTATGGCATAGAGGTGCATTGGCAGGAGTTACTATTCTGTCATTGAGGTGCATTGACAGAAGTCACTATTCTCGCATAGAGGTGCATTGGCAGAAGTTACTATTCTGGCATAAAGGTGCATTGACAGAAGTTACTATTGTGGCATAGAGGTGCATTGGCAGAAGTTGCTATTCTGGCATAGAGGTGCATTGGCAGAAGTTACTATTCTGGCATAGAGGCGCATTGAATGAAGTTATAAGTTACTATTCTGCATAGAGGTGTGTTGACATAAGTTACTATTCTGGCATAGACGTGCATTGACAGAAGTTACTATTCTGTCATTGAGGTGCATTGGTAGAAGTTACTATTCTGGCATAGTGGTGCATTGACATAAGTTACTATTCTGGCATAGAGGTGCGTTGACAGAAGTTACTATTCTGGCATAGAGGTGCGTTGACAGAACTTACTATTCTGGCATAGAGGTGCATTGGCAGAAGTTACTATTCTGGCACAGAGGTGCGTTGACAGAAGTTACTATTCTGTCATTGAGGTGCATTGGTAGAAGTTACTATTCTGGCATAGAGGTGCGTTGACAGAAGTTACTATTCTGCCATTGAGGTGCATTGGTAGAAGTTACTATTCTGGCATAGTGGTGCATTGACATAAGTTACTATTCTGGCATAGAGGTGCGTTGACAGAAGTTACTATTCTGGCATAGAGGTGCATTGGCAGAAGTTACTATTCTAGCATAGAGGTGCATTGACATAAGTTACTATTCTGGCATAGAGGTGCATTGACAGAAGTTACTATTTTGGCATATAGGTGTGTTGACAGAAGTTACTATTCTGGCATAGAGGTGCATTGGCAGAAGTTACTATTCTGGCATAGATGTGCATTGACAGTAGTTACTATTCTAGCATATAGGTGTGTTGACAGAAGTTACTAATCTGGCATAGAGGTCCATTGACAGAAGTTACTATTTTGGCATGTAGGTGCATTGACAGAAGTTACTATTATGGCATAGAGGTGCATTGGCAGAAGTTACTATTCTGTCATTGAGGTGCATTGACAGAAGTTACTATTCTGTCATTGAGGTGCATTGACAGAAGTTACTATTCTGTCATTGAGGTGCATTGACAGAAGTCACTATTCTGGCATAGAGGTGCTTTGGCAGAAGTTACTATTCTGGCATAGATGTGCATTGACAGAAGTTACTATTCTAGCATATAGGTGTGTTGACAGAAGTTACTAATCTGGCATAGAGATGCATTGACAGAAGTTACTATTTTGGCATGTAGGTGCATTGACAGAAGTTACTATTCTGGCATAGAGGTGCATTGGCAGAAGTTACTATTCTGGCATCGAGGTGCATTGGCAGAAGTTACTATTCTGTCATTGAGGTGCATTGACAGAAGTTACTATTCTGTCATTGAGGTGCATTGACAGGAGTCACTATTCTCGCATAGAGGTGCATTGGCAGAAGTTACTATTCTGGCATAAAGGTGCATTGACAGAAGTTACTATTGTGGCATAGAGGTGCATTGGCAGAAGTTGCTATTCTGGCATAGTGGTGCATTGGCAGAAGTTACTATTCTGGCATAGAGGTGCATTGAATGAAGTTATAAGTTACTATTCTGCATAGAGGTGTGTTGACATAAGTTACTATTCTGGCATAGACGTGCATTGACAGAAGTTACTATTCTGTCATTGAGGTGCATTGGTAGAAGTTACTATTCTGGCATAGTGGTGCATTGACATAAGTTACTATTCTGGCATAGAGGTGCGTTGACAGAAGTTACTATTCTGGCATAGAGGTGCGTTGACAGAACTTACTATTCTGGCATAGAGGTGCATTGGCAGAAGTTACTATTCTGGCACAGAGGTGCGTTGACAGAAGTTACTATTCTGTCATTGAGGTGCATTGGTAGAAGTTACTATTCTGGCATAGAGGTGCGTTGACAGAAGTTACTATTCTGCCATTGAGGTGCATTGGTAGAAGTTACTATTCTGGCATAGTGGTGCATTGACATAAGTTACTATTCTGGCATAGAGGTGCGTTGACAGAAGTTACTATTCTGGCATAGAGGTGCATTGGCAGAAGTTACTATTCTAGCATAGAGGTGCATTGACATAAGTTACTATTCTGGCATAGAGGTGCATTGACAGAAGTTACTATTTTGGCATATAGGTGTGTTGACAGAAGTTACTATTCTGGCATAGAGGTGCATTGGCAGAAGTTACTATTCTGGCATAGATGTGCATTGACAGTAGTTACTATTCTAGCATATAGGTGTGTTGACAGAAGTTACTAATCTGGCATAGAGGTGCATTGACAGAAGTTACTATTTTGGCATGTAGGTGCATTGACAGAAGTTACTATTCTGCCATTGAGGTGCATTGGTAGAAGTTACTATTCTGGCATAGTGGTGCATTGACATAAGTTACTATTCTGGCATAGAGGTGCGTTGACAGAAGTTACTATTCTGGCATAGAGGTGCATTGGCAGAAGTTACTATTCTAGCATAGAGGTGCATTGACATAAGTTACTATTCTGGCATAGAGGTGCATTGACAGAAGTTACTATTTTGGCATATAGGTGTGTTGACAGAAGTCACTATTCTGGCATAGAGGTGCATTGGCAGAAGTTACTATTCTGGCATAGATGTGCTTTGACAGAAGTTACTATTGTAGCATATAGGTGTGTTGACAGAAGTTACTAATCTGGCATAGAGGTGCATTGACAGAAGTTACTATTTTGGCATGTAGGTGCATTGACAGAAGTTACTATTATGGCATAGAGGTGCATTGGCAGAAGTTACTATTCTGGCATCGAGGTGCATTGACAGAAGTTACTATTCTGTCATTGAGGTGCATTGACAGAAGTTACTATTCTGTCATTGAGGTGCATTGACAGAAGTCACTATTCTGGCATAGAGGTGCATTGGCAGAAGTTACTATTCTGGCATAAAGGTGCATTGACAGAAGTTACTATTGTGGCATAGAGGTGCATTGGCAGAAGTTGCTATTCTGGCATAGAGGTGCATTGGCAGAAGTTACTATTCTGGCATAGAGGTGCATTGAATGAAGTTATAAGTTACTATTCTGCATAGAGGTGTGTTGACATAAGTTACTATTCTGGCATAGACGTGCATTGACAGAAGTTACTATTCTGTCATTGAGGTGCATTGGTAGAAGTTACTATTCTGGCATAGTGGTGCATTGACATAAGTTACTATTCTGGCATAGAGGTGCGTTGACAGAAGTTACTATTCTGGCATAGAGGTGCGTTGACAGAACTTACTATTCTGGCATAGAGGTGCATTGGCAGAAGTTACTATTCTGGCACAGAGGTGTGTTGACAGAAGTTACTATTCTAGCATAGAGGTGCGTTGACAGAAGTTACTATTCTGGCATAAGGGTGCATTGGCAGAAGTTACTATTTTGGCATAAAGGTGCATTGACAGAAGTTACTATTCTGGCATAGAGGTGCATTGGCAGAAGTTACTATTCTGTCGTAGAGGTGCATTGACAGAAGTTACCACCCTGTTTTTTGCCGGTGTGCAACACGGATATGAATAATCCTTCTTGGTTACCTGGTTATGTGAAAGAGTAATGGGGGTATCGAACACCGTCCACAGGATGCTCTCGTAGCAGGGAGGAGTGGTGAGGGAGCCCTGGTACCTGAAGAAATGGTTCATGTTCTCGGGCAACATGGAGCGCACGTTCAGGCTTGAAATGTTCATGGACTGACCTGCCAGAGTCCATTTTCAAATCCGACTGACGTCACAGTATTGTGCTTCCCACATGACTTACCTGCATATTTGATGTTGGCCAGGTTGGAGATGAAATCACTGTAGTAGGTGTTCTCAAAATGGCCGTCCTGACAATGCAGCAACAAGTCATTAGCAGCAGATCGCGTAATAGTGTGCATGTATGACCTTTTCTACAAGAGGGCCAAGATTATCTGACTATTTTAATACACACTCGATCAGGAGGTCATGTTTCCCTGCTGTAATAATTTCTAATTATTGCCACCAGTGATATGACATGGGATGATAGCTGTTGTTACCATAGCGATGAACACATCATTGGCTGCCTGAGATTCACCGCATTCCTCTAGGGAGCAAACTTAGCACAAACCGGGTCCAATAGTCTTACACTGCAAAAAATGAAATCTAAGTAAGATTAAATATCTCAAATAAGGGTGATAGTTGCTTATTTTCTGTCTAATAAGATAATTCCTCTCACTAAGCAGATTTTATGTTAGAGTGTTTTACTTGTTTTTAGTGTTTTGGTCCTAAATTATCTTTGTAAGATATTACAGCTTTTTTATGTCCTATATTGAGTAAAACATGCTTGAATCTAGAATATCAACTGTTGCAAACCAGTGTCATCAACACTCACAAGTATAAAACTACTTTTTTTAAAGTAATAATTTCTTATTTCAAGCATGAACAAAAAAAATCATGATTTTGACACAATTGTGTCTCATATTTAAAACAGATGACAGCCAAATGGACTTTGCTGTTTTATTGTCAATGAAACAATAGAAAATACATACTCATAAAGTAGTACAGTTGGCACGGCACAATAAACGGACAGTTAATATTTAAACATTTTAGATGTGACATTTCAAACTCTTTTGAACAGAAATAGTTCATGCACAATCAGATAAATTCTTCAAAATTACAATTAAAAAAAATTTGGCCGGGGGCCGGGCTGTATATATATATATATATATATATATATATATATATATATATATATATATATATATATATATATATATATATATATATATATATATATATATATATATATATATATATATATATATATATATATATATATATATATATATATATATATATATATATATATATATATATATATATATATATATATATATATATATATATATTCCTTGCACACTAATTGACTGAAAGAGCACACACTTGGCGTGATGATGTCATGTTATGGATGGGAAAATGCATTTTTAGACAATGTGATTTGCCTGAGCGGCTAGGAGACCCCGAGAGTAACAAGCGGTTGCCTTGTTGCCTTTCCATTAAGAACAATAAACAATTTTTTAGTATAAGTTTGCTGGTTTCAAGAAATGTAATGCCGTGCGCATATCATTATGTCAAGATAATGGCACTAGCACAGTGGTTCTTAACCTTGTTGGAGGCACTGAACCCCAACAGTTTCATATGCGCATTCACCGAACCCTTGTAAAATCAAATGTTTTTTTCTTAATTTAATCTTAATTCATAAATATTAATCATGAAATGATGTTATTATATTAAAGAAATACTAATAAAGATGTTACAAACAGAACGTTACAGGATTGTACACATGATCCCATGTTTACATATCATTGTGCAACATGTGAATGTTTTAGTGGGAATTAAATGCGATATCGGAAAGGGATAAAAATCCCACGGAAATTACTGCTGTCATTTGATTATAATAATAAAACATTTAACTTGGTATTTAGTCAGGTTTGGGACAGGTGTGCTGCTGGTGTGGCCACATTGTGCACATCTGACGTCGCTCATATGTGCTCCATTGAAGGAGTTTTTGCGTTTGCTCACGCATATGGAAAATTAGAGGGAACATTGTTTGGGGGTATACATGATACGCCGATAGGGAGAAGTTTTTATTTACACGATGAGTCGGGTGTTTATTGACCTTTGCGGCAGATGGTCTGCCGAACTCCTGAGGCCGACTCGCCGAACCCCTAGGGTTCGATCGAACCCAGGTTAAGAACCACTGCACTAGCATTTACCGTATTTTTCGGACTATAAGTCGCAGTTTTTTTTCATAGTTTGGCCGGGCTCCAGTGCGACTTATATATGTTTTTTTCCTTCTTTATTATGCATTTTTGGCAGGTGCGACTTATACTCCGGTGCGACTTATACTCCGAAAAATACGGTAGTTAATTTAAGAATATTTTTCAACATATTGAGCAAAAAGGTCTCTTTTTTTTCTACCAAGAAAAGTGCACTTGTTATTAGTGAGAAAATACTTATTTTAAGGTATTTTTGGGTTCATTGAGGTTAGCTAATTTTACTTTTTTTGGAAAGTCTTGACAAGCCAAATTTTCTTGTTCTATTGGCAGATAAGTTTGCTTAGTTCAAGTAAAATACCCCTAATTTTTTTCCCCCTTTCTTTCTTGTTTTTGAACACTGATTTTTTGCAGTGTATATTGTACACGTCCAGAGCGTGATTGAGATACAAAAGCAAACGCCACACATGGAGAGGAAAGGGAAACGTACGTCGTAGAAAAAGGCGAGTACTGCCAGCCCGTCTGATTTATCTTTGGCCTCAGTGAAGCTCTTGTACTTGGCCGAATTGTAATGGACGACATGGAGCTGAAAGACAACAGAGAGAACAGCCGCAGAATACCAAATGAGCATTTCACTTTAAATGGATGAAAGACACAAAAATGATCATTGACATTCTGGTGAGAGCCAGAAATGAAGTATGCTAACAGGAAAAAACTATCCAGTGGACACCACAAACAGAACACCTAACAAAATAAGTGTTTTTTTCTATTAAAAATGGCCACTGAATAGAAAAAACAGGCATTGTAACACATCTTAAAGTAAACCCTGGCTCGGACGTGGCAGCTGTAAGTTAAATCATTTTGTTTTCTTTAAGCAAACCTGCTGTAAAAAATAATGTTAGCATTGTAGCTCACTTAGCTATGCTAGTGTTGCTAGCATGTATTAGTGTCCTCCTCTGTCGCTCTTTTTTGTTATGTTGTTGCCTGTGATATATTCTATCTATTACGTTGGAGAAGTGCAGAGTTACAGTGGACATTATATGGAAAAAGTGGATAAAGTACACAGTAGTGTGTCTATTAACTCTGATATAGTGTATGTGTTAGCATTAAAGCTACATACACATAGTGGGTTTTGAAAAGCACTTTTCAACACAACATTTAAAAAAAGCTTTAAACAAAAGGGTTTAATTGTCTTTTGTCACATTATCAATGTATGTCACTGGAACTAATGCATATTCATTTTAATTATATAAGAAAGACCTCATTTGCACTGTGTTGTTGTTGTATTTTAGCCTGATCTGATTATTTGTCTATTTCCCACTTTTTTTATTATTGTTTGTGTTGCACTGCTTTTAACGGATGTACGGTGTCCTTGAGTGTCTAGAAAGGCGCCTAGAAATAAAATGTATTATTATTATTATTATTATTATTATTAATTACAGAGTTGCCAAACTTAAGAGTTGACTATACGTGGACTGTGAGGGTTTTGTTTTCCCGAGATGCAAGTAAAGCTGGATCGGACATGGCTTGGAGGTGAGTACATATTTATTTAAACACTAACAAAAGGAACAAACGAAAGGCGCGCACAAGGGCGGAAGTACAAACTTGGCTATGAACAAAATTAACACATAAACAGACTAAGGACATGAAACAAAACTTACTTGGTCAAGCATGGAAAGATCATAGAACTATGGCATGGACGCGTAATCATGGAGGTATCAGAGTTAATGTCGCCAGGCTGACTTCCTGGCAACTATCGGTTTAAATAATACAGACATGATTGACAACAGGTGCGCGAGTGCAAAACTTGAAACAGGTGAAACTAATGGGTTGCTATGGTAACAAAACAAACAAGAGTGCACAAAGAGTCCAAAAACCAAACCGAACATAACCAAAACAAAACATGATCACACAGACATGACAAGAGTGTTTTGAGATAAGAGCTGTCTTTAAGTTAACTGTTATACTTTAAGTTGTGAGCAAAAATTTGAGTCACAAGCATCCCCCGCCATTAATTGGAGATGCAAATGTCACAGTGAACCCTGTATGATCAGACCAAAACATCTGCTTTTACTCGCTAGCATTAGCTCATAGCTAAAGATCGACATACATTTGTTTTTCCAAACATGGAAAGGAAGAAAGTGAGTGCAAAGGACAGTGCTGAGAAAAAGTGGTGTCACACCGCGGTGAGGGATGTCTTGTCTTGGTTTCTTCTGTCTTGTGAATTGCATGTTTTATTTTGAAAAGTAACTCCTCTCGTGTCAGATCACTTGTCCTTCCTTTTGTGTCATCAGTCTGACGTCATCCCTGACCCCTGATTGTTTCCACCTGTTTCCCATTACCCTCTTATGTTTTATAAGCCCACGTCTCCCCTTGTTCTGTGCCAGATTGTCTCATGTATTCGTGCCTTTCTAGCATCCATGTCCATGCCTTGCCAGCATCCATGTCCATGCCTTGCCTTGCCTTGCCTCGTCTTGTGTTTATATTCCTTGATCCTGAATTCCTTCGTTGCTATTTTGAGTTTTCCTTTTTTCCTCCTCAGCAGAGTGATTTTTTTTGTTATTTAGTTTATTCAGCCGAAGTGGTGAGTTATCAGTAGTGATGGGTCCGGCAACACCGATGCATCGGCGCATGCGTCGAGCTCATAGAGCGATACCCTGTGTCGGTGCGCGTATCGCTTTTAGAAAGTCACGTGACCGAACACGAGCTGTTTTGGTCACGTGACCGCTCATGAGCTGTTCTGGTCACGTGACCGCTCATGAACTGTATCGCACTGACGCCTGCGCGCCAAACTGTGTTTATTAGGAAGCGGCGCAATGCGTGTTGTTGACGAACACCATTAGGGCCGCTTGTTGTCACTGTCACTCAAAGTTGCATTTCAAAATTACACAGAATAAATGTGTTTATTTTGTTTAGAATTCGGATGGGTTTGATTTGGTGCGCGGCATATATTGGCTGTGCGGCGCACGGTGTGCGCGGAGGACGCTTGAGCACTGCGCAATTGCGCAGGCACGCACCTTAGAGGGAAGGTTGCTCACAGGGCACAGAGGAGGCGTCAGTGCGATACAGTTCGCGTATCGGTCACGTGACCAAAGCAGCTCATGATCGGTCACGTGACTTTCTAAAAGCGGTACGCGCACCGACACAGGGTTTCGCTCTATGAGCTCGACGCATGCGCCGATGCATCTGTGTGGACCCATCACTACTATTACTAGAGAAGGTACAGGAATGACGGCGTGGCGAAGTTGGTAGCGTGGCTGTGCCAGCAATTGGTTACTGGGGTTCAATCCCCACCTTCTACCATCCTAGTCATGATACATGTTCACATTATTTGACTGTATCTAAAAAATATATTTTTATTTAAATGAAGATATGAAATAATCCTAAATGAAATACAATGACTTGGTTTATATTATTGTATATACTAGGTCATAATATCAGTGTCAGTTGAGTCGGTCCATAGGTTGCCTGTAGGGATTTTTAATGTCCAGCAGATGGCAGTATTTAGTGACACAGTATCGACACAGTATCAATACAGTTTTGCAATGTGTCGAAACGCTTCATGAGGCCTCATCAACCCATCACTAGTTATCAGTTTTTTCTTTCATTCTTTCCTCAAATTTTGGAGTGACATTTTTTGTTGAACTATTAGATTAGATAAGTGTAGAATTTTTCATAGCCGTTGTTTCTTCCTCCTGTTGGAGCGTTTTTGTGTTAACACATTTTATAGCAAATACGGCGCCAATTATAGTTCGTATTTGTTTTTGTGTTTTCCTCTTTTAGGAGTGATTTTCGGTTGTTCCTATTTTTTTTAACCTTTTTCGCCGTCTAGTTTTTGTTAATATAGATATTGTATTACCTTGACTCTGGAGGTGAAAGGAAGCTGTCAAAATAAAAGCCTGTCAAAATATTCCCTACTCTGCATCTGACTCCTATCCTTTTGACCAAGCCCGACAAGAGGATGATATTCTTTAAATTCATAAAATAAATAATCGAAAACATGACCGAGCGTGTTGCAGATTGGTGAAGCAATTTGAGAGTATCATTGCTGGTCTACACCATACTGAAGCAGAAGAATCTAACGCCAGCCAGGGATGCAAAAAAATACATCTGTATGGCGAATATTTATCCATGAAAATATAGAATAGCAGCTAATGGTGTGTTTGACGGAGAATCTGCTGAAAAGATACCGTAGAAGTCCGCTCGCCAAAGAAAATACTGTACATTAGTACTACTTCTATAAAGTACAGTTAGTAGTACATTGTATTATGTTTTTACACATTATTTTCTTGTCTAAAACTTTGTTTTAAAGGCATGCTACATGTTAAAATTGTGCTGTTTGGGGGAAGCCAAGCAGCAAAATAAAATAGCTTTCAATTGATTTATATGGGAGATTTTGACTTGAGATGCTAGTGTTTTGAGTTAAGAGCGCCATCACAGAAACAATTAATTGAGGTACTATTGTATTGGCAATTGTAATGAATACTCAACCAAACAAACACTCTTTTTCATGTAATAAATATGATCACTACTTCTATTCTGGTTTTAGTCAAATCCACCAAAAATAGATGATCATTTTTCGTGTTGCAGAGATTTACTGAACTTGGACTATCTAAGGTTTTCCAAGGAAGAACAAAAGTGTAAAGTAAGCTAGGACACATCAGAAGACTTTAGAGAAGGTGCAGTAAAAAAAAAAAAGGAACTCATGTTTGAATGTAAAATTAACAGATTCATTAATTTAGTCTAGAAAATGATACAAAGTATGCACCATAAATAATGTGTTGCAATTATGTATAATGTGTGCTACACTTAAAAAAAAGAAGTTATACTATTTCTTCTATGTCAGCACCTAATACCCGCACACACTGTCACTTTGACAAATTGATATGTTTTCATCCAGAGGGGATGTTTGGGTTTCACATGTTCATCTGTCACCACTGAAGTGTATTGCCTTCAAAGCTGCTTTATATGGATGTGTTTATTTAGTCTACCTCTGCCATGTAGCGGATGCCATCGATGGTATGCTCTGCTCCGCTGGCCTCCAGGTCCCAGCCGCCCCAGTGCAGATGCATCTGAACAGCTGTGTATTTTCCTGGGAGGCCCTTTGTGATCTTCATGGTGGGGGGCAGGTCGATTTGGACTGATTGAAACAAAATGGTCAACTATTCAGGTAAGTTAAGCACTTTATTCAACATGCTGCCTTGATGAGTTACCCACTAGATGTGTATTATTTGTGCTGAGCAGTTTGTTACCACAATTCAATCATCTAGTTACATCTCACTTCAGACTGGAATATTGTCAATGGCCTTAATAACTGCTAAAGAAGGCTGGTCTTGATGCCACAGTACTGAAGAACTATCGGTCCATATCAAACCTGACATTTTAGGGCAAAGTCCTAGAAAAAGTTGTATACCAACAGCTTAGTGATTTTCTCCTGTTTAACAATGTGTTTGATCATTTCCAATCAGGCTTTAGGCCCCACCCCAGCACTGAAACAGCGCTGATCAAGGTGACAAATGATATCCGCCTGGACAAAGACGCAGGAAAAGTCTCAGTCTTGGTTCTGCTGGACCTGAGCGCTAACTTTGACTCAGTTGACCATACTATCTTAATACAGAGGTTAGAAAACTGGGTGGGAATATCTGGTTCTGTTCTTAACTAGTTCAAGTCCTATGTCAAACACAGGACATACTTTGTTGAAATGGGTAACTGTGTCTCTGACCAAATGGCTATGACCTGTGGGGTTCCTCAGGGTTCGATTTTGGGACCCCTATCAACCTGTACATGCTGCCAGCTAATACGCAGCTTCAATGTGTCCTACCACAACTCTGCAGATGACACTCAGATCTACAGGTGAACGTTGGCCTGTTCATTCCCTTTGTTACTGCTTTGAACAGATCAGTGTGTGGATACAAAACAATTTTCTTCAGCTAAACTCAGACAAAACTGAAATCATTGTCTTTGGCCCACATAACTGTCACCAGCCACATTAAGTCAAAACCTTCAGCAGCATTTTACCACCTGAAACCCATTACCAAATCCAGAAGAATAATGTCTAAATAAGACTTAGAAAGACTAATCCATGTCTTTTTCTCCAGCAGGTTAGACTACTGTAATGGCCTTCCCACTAGGCTCTCTAAACAAGCTGTAAATCAGCTGCAGTACATCCAGAATGCTGCTGCTCGAGTCCTGACTAGAACCAGGAAATATAAGTCCAGTGCTTAAGTCACTGCACTGACTTCCTGTTGCTCACAGAATAGACTTCAAAAGAGCTCTCCTTGAGTGCAAGTCTTGTGTTAGAGCCATATGAACCATCTCGATCTCCAAGAACATTAGGGAGTGGTCTCCTGCTTGTGCCCAGAGTCAGGATCAAACTGTGTTTCAGTTTTTTGCTCCTAAAATCTCGAATAGTTTTCCTGAAGATGTGAGACTGGCCTCAACGTTGGCAATGTTCAAATCCAGGCTAAAAACACTTTTTTTTAATTTTGCATATGACAATTTATTTAATTTTAAAAAATTATTCTATCTACAGCATTTGATTTATTTTAATTAATTATGATTGTTTTTATGACAATTGTGTTTTCTGATTGTAATTTGAACAATTTTTCCTTCTTTTGATATTCTGTAAAGCACTTTGAATTGCCTTGTGTACAAATTGGGCTCTATAAATAAAATTGCATTGCCTTGCTTTCCATCTATCCTTTCAACATCATTAATAGACACGTTCCACATAGGCCGTCTCCACCTGACATAACACATTATGTGTTTTGCTTTGGATTATGAGACGCTCCTTTGCCTTGCTATACTTTTTTTTTTCTCCATCATCTCGATACATACTGGTTTCATCTGTCCCAAGAATCTGATTCCAGAACATGGAAGCCTTCTTCTAGCAAATACATTATAAACTGGCTGATTTGTTTTCAAAGGCCGAGATGGAAAAAAATAACTTGAGGGGTAAATTTAATTTAAAGCAGCCGTGTGTTAACTTAACTCTTAAAAGCATGTGCATAACAGTTTGTGGGCTGAGTCTGTGGAATCAGTAAACAAATCAATAACATCATTCAATTTAAAAATGAATACTAAACAAATATTCTTGATAAGTACAACAGAGAGGGGGAAACCTTGTTACCTTTTACCTTGTTAAAGTTGGATAGATAGAAAGTATTTTTGGTTGTGGTGATCGAAATAAAGTCAAAGTCAAGTGTATGGTCTCCAACAAAGGTATCGTAATATGACACTGATTTATTTTTGCGTGAATTGACACCTGGTAACACCGACAGAGATCGGTCGGTGCCAATAAAAGTACTGAAATCGGTACCCGACCCTACCCAAATTCATTCTTCTTCTTCAAATCAATTAGAAGATCTAAAAACTCCACCGGCAACTAAAATGCATGTTGGATAGTCAGTATGTTTTAGATCTATCTGCATAACTTTCAATGTAAAGGTGTTAAAGTACATTACACATACAGTACCTGAGTGTCCATTATTGGACATAAGGAAGGTCCCTCTCTGTGCGTCATATCCACTGAGCTCCAGCTGTAAAATGTCCGGGTTGTGTCTCACGCCGCGTCTCTGGATGTCAATGGGGGACTGTTTCTTACCCCCACATGCTGGATACTTGGTGGCCCAGTGCATCTGGTCCATACCCCCCTCTGTACCAAGTCACAAATATGTCAATGTCAAGTTACAGATGTACTGTAGGGCTGTTTGACTGCCAATATTGAACTGAAAGTAACTCGTAATGACCGATATAAGCCATATGCAACTATTAGTGCTGTCAGACCATGAACATTTTTAATCAGAATAATCATAGTGTGGCTGTGGATTCATTTTGATTAACCACAGTAAAATATAATTTATTCTTAATCTATATTAGTCATGTTTCATTATGAATGAGCAACTTAAAGGCCTACTGAAACCCACTACTACCGACCACGCAGTCTGATAGTTTATATATCAATGATGAAATCTTAACATTGCAACACATGCCAATACGGCCGGGTTAACTTATAAAGTGCAATTTTAAATTTCCCGCTAAACTTCCGGTTGAAAACGTCTATATATGATGGCGTATGCGCGTGACGTCAATCGTTGAAACGGAAGTATCGGTACCCCATTGAATCCAATACAAAAAAGCTCTGTTTTCATCTCAAAATTCCACAGTATTCTGGACATCTGTGTTGGTGAATCTTTTGCAATTTGTTTAATGAACAATGAAGACTGCAAAGAAGAAAGTTGTAGGTGGGATCGGTGTATTAGCGGCTGGCTGTAGCAACACAACCAGGAGGACTTTGACTTGAATAGCAGACGTGCTAGCCGACGCTAGCCGCCGACCGCACGGATGATCGGGTGAAGTCCTTCGTCCTTCCGTCGATCGCTGGAACGCAGGTGAGCACGGGTGTTTGATTGATTGATTGATTGAGACTTTTTTTTTAGTAGGTTGCACAGTGAAGTACATATTCCGTACAATTGACCACTAAATGGTAACACCCGAATAAGTTTTTCAACTTCTTAAGTCGGGGTCCACTTAAATTGATTCATGATACAGATATATACTATCATATATACTATCATCATAATACAGTCATCACACAAGATAATCACATTGAATTATTTACATTATTTACAATCAGGGGTGTGTGTGTGGTGGGGGGGGGGGGGGTAGGATATGGACAGCAAGTAGTGGACATAGAGAGAGAGAGAGAGAGAGAAAGAGAGAGAGAGTGTTGATGAGCAGATGAGGGCTGGCTGGCGTAGGTGGAGCGCTAATGTTTTTATCATAGCTCTGTGAGGTCCCGTTGCTAAGTTAGCTTCAATGGCGTCGTTAGCAACAGCATTGTTAAGCTTCGCCAAGCTTGAAATTATTAACCGTGTATTTACAGGTCCATGGTTTAATAGTATTGTTGATCTTCTGTCTATCATTCCAGTCAGGGATTTATTTATTTTGTTTCTATCTGCATTTGAGCCCGATGCTATCACGTTAGCTCAGTAGCTAAAGAGCTTCGCCGATGTATTGTCGTGGAGATAAAAGTCACTGTGAATGTCCATTTCGCGTTCTCGACTCTCATTTTCAAGAGGATATAGTATCCCAGGTGGTTTAAAATACAAATCCGTGATCCACAATAGAAAAAGGAGAAAGTGTGGAATTCAATGAACCCTTGTACCTAAGTTACGGTCAGAGCGAAAAAAGATACGTCCTGCACTGCACTGTAGTCCTTCACTCTCACTTTCCTCATCCACAAATCTTTCATCCTCGCTCAAATTAATGGGGTAATCGTCGCCTTCTCTGTCCGAATCTCTCTCGCTGCATTGTAAACAATGGGAAAATGTGAGGACTCCTTCCTCCGGTGACGTCACGCTACTTCCGGTACAGGCAAGGCTTTTTTTTTTTATCAGCGACCAAAAGTTGCGACCTTTATCGTCGTTGTTCTCTATTAAATCCTTTCAGCAAAAATATGGCAATATCGCGAAATAATCAAGTATGACACATAGAATGGATCTGCTATCCCCGTTTAAATAAAAAAAAATCATTTCAGTAGGCCTTTAACGCGTGTTTATTAAACACCTTTTAACATCATGTTCATATTATGACAAACATTTATTCACATTTTGAGTCCTATTAAGTTAAAGTACCAATGATTGCCACGCACACACTAGGTGCGGCAAAATGATTCTCTGCATTTGACCCATCACCCTTGATCACCCCCTGGAAGGTGAGGTGCGCTGCAGATTGATTGATTAACTATTGAAATTTGACATAAGATAGAAGTTTTAGTTCTATTGCCCTCATGAGATAATGCACGTTGCAAGCTGCAACGAGCTACGCCGTATAATAAGTATCGGTAAACGAGGCTGAAAGCGAAGAGGGGGAGCAGGGGAAAACCATCTTTTATCTGGACTTGGTTTCTGACCATCAGTAGACCATACAATAATTTCTAAAAACAAAATAATAATAATACATGTTTTTGTATATTAACCTTTTTTATCAGGAGATCTCAAAGGGCGTTGCCATTTTACTCTGATGGCATTCTGTTCTCGGCTTCAGTCAGACATAAGCAAAATAAAAAAAAGTTGTCGCTTTATCAATTTGTTATCTTTAACAGTGCGTGTTCTTAGTTAAAACATATCACACAAGGTTGACCGCTGCTTTTGTTGAGAAAACTGTGGAAACGTTGAAAGCGATCAGCTGTCATTTTTGTTGGTGAATGCTGTGATTATCATCACACATCAACATCTCTAAAAGGATGTGGGTCGTCAATGCAGGCCATCGCAGGGACACATTTGATTGATTGGACGCTCTGAGACAAATTAGATTGCCGAAATGACGATGTTTGACCTAAATGTGCGGAGAAGATGCAGGGATTGGACACATGCAGTTGCAAGGAGGATTGTTGAATTTGTGTGAATTGCTGCAATTCTAATATTGCAAAATCCTGAGTGGTGAACAACTCAGGCAAAGAGCGGTCTGTTTGACCACGTCAGAGAAAAACACGCAGTTGACTATCAGCAATGCCACCTGAGAACTGGTTGTTCTGTTCTTTGTATCTCTTGAGTCATTTTGGCAAAAATAATCAACTCAATGTGCGGCCTCCTGCACTGTTCCGCACTTTTGACTCTCTCTGGTGTGGTTCTTGAAATACTGTGTGTTCTTTAGTGGAACTATGTGTGTTTGATACTGGAAGTATTCTTTCATTTGAAAAATGTATTGCTTTATTTGAAAAAAAAATGTGTACAGCACCAATTGTTGCAGGCATTTGAAGTATCTGCAGACAACATTTGAATAATGGTCTTTATTTAAAGTAGCCCTGCCTGATTCTTAGTATGTAATTCACAGCATCTGATAGTTTACTGATTGGACACTGGTATTTCCTGTTCGCTGTATCTTGGGTGTCAAAAACTACTTAAAATGCATTTTAGAATGGCTTCTTTCGGAAGAAACCAATACTTGAAACCTTTTCTTTGTCCTGTGTTTAAATGGATTTGCAACATCATGTTTTAATTTTACAGTGTTGCACAATAAAGGTTCTCAAAACCACACACAGTGTTTTTTTCTGAAAAAATAATATATCGCAATATCGATTTTAGGACTATACTAACGTGACGCCTTTTCAGGTTCATAACGCATAACATACAATCATTTCTAATAATATAATAATAATATATTTTTTTATATTGACTTTTTATCAGTAAACTTTAAAGGGCTAAACAAGAGTTTTGCAAGTTTTGCTGAAATTCTGTTGGGGATGTCAAAATTCACATGAACATCATCATGTCACATCATGTTCATGTGAATTTGTATATATATATATATATATATATATATATATATATATATATATATATATATATATATATATATATATATATATATATATATATATATATATATATTCCCTTCTTTCTTATATATATATAAGGGAATATATATATGTACAGTATATATATTCCCTTCGTTCTTCACTTTATTAAATACATTTAACATGATGTTCATGTGAATTTATATATATATATATATATATATATATATATATATATATATATATATATATATATATATATATATATATATATATATATATATATATATATATATATATATATATATATACAGTGGGGCAAAAAAGTATTTAGTCAGCCACCCATTGACAATCAATGGGTGGCTGACTAAATACTTTTTTGCCCCACTGTATATATATATATATATATATATATATATATATATATATATATATATATATATATATATATATATATATATATATATATATATATATATATATATATATATATATATATATATATATATATATATATATATATTCCCTTCTTTCTTCACTCTTTTTGCTCATGCAAAATGAAACAATTACTGTTGATTAAAAAGCAATCTTATTTAATCATCATTAATTGAAATCATTCTACAGCAACCCTGCGATTCATCTGATAAATACAACTTTTTAAGCAATTGTAAAATCCACCCCAGTCAAAAATATTTCATCAACTGGGAAGTGACAGATTTGGATAATTGTTTTCTGTATCTGACTATTAGACAGTTTAGAGTCATGGGACATGACTTGCCCAACTTGATACTGTTGCAACCCATTAATCATCCTCAACACTTTATGAAAGTATTAACTATAAAACTGCTGCATTAATTGGCATATCAGGATTAGTCTGCAATTAATAACAATAAAAATACAAGGGGTGTCCCGATCTGATATCAGATATCGGTCCAATATCAGCAAAAAAAAGAAGTATCAGCTGCATTAAAATATTCGATATTTGCTCCGATACAAGCAACCCTGCAAAATGATGACATCGGCATAGCAGGACAGTCAGTTGAGATCTAGATATCCTCCAATAAGCACACATGGTTGGTGTATTCTTGTATTTTAGTGAAGTCATTTACAAAAGGTAAACATGGTATAGGCTACTCGGAGCGAGCAGTTACGCAAAAGCTAAGCACACAAGAGCGCACAAGCTAGACATACGTAACAAGTGTCCTTCATTGAACAAGATCGCGGTCTAAAACGTGACATTTGACAACATAAACAAGTATCAAATCATATCAGTTGCAAATTAAACCATTGTAGTTGCATATTACTTACATATAAATAATTAATTGGGATTTGTTATATATTGTATATATTATATGAAAATATAATATAATATAATATTATTATATATCAGTATATATTATATACTGTATATATGATATGTAAATATTACATATATGTTATATTTTATATTGCTACTATGGTACATTTTTAGTCTACTTAATACCTGCATTATCCTTTCCATCCTTACCCTTTCCATCCTTTGAAACTGAGCTACTGTGTGAAACAATTTTCCTTGTGGATCAATAAAGTTTGTCTAAGTGTAAGTCTAAGTTTAAGTCTAAAGGCAGCAGTGTATTAGAACGTATTCAGTAACAAACGTGTCAACTTTCTGCATCATGACCTTAACGAATTATTGTGACCATTTGGTGTCGCCAAAAACTAAATAATCAATCCTTTATTAAAAGACTAAATCTGTTATAGGATTACTGTATGAATACTTGATTTGGTCTTTTGTAACATTCCACGCAACAAATTATTAAAATTATGTATGATTTATGCTGATATCGTATCGGATAAAACAGTGGTCCCCAACCACCGGTCCGTGGATCGATTGGTACCGGGCCGTACAAAAAATAAAAAGAATAAAAATAAAAAAATAAAAGATTTTTATTTTTATTTATTTTTTTATCAAATCATTCTATTATTAATATTTCTGGTTCCTACATTTTATATCAATATAGATCAATACAGTCTGCAGGGATACAGTCCGTAGCACACATGATTGTATTTTTTTATGACAAAAAAAATAAAAAAATAAAAAAATAAGGGATAAAAAACCAGTATCGGCCAAAACTCGCTGTTCCAATATCGGTACACCCCTAAATAATACATTTATTTTATAAGGCGGCTTTCAAGGTAGCCAAGGTTGCTGTACAGCAGTGTTTTTCAACCACTGTGCCACGGCACACTTGTGTACCGTGAGATATTGTTTGGTGTGCCGTGGGAATCTATGTAATTTCACCTAATTGGGTTAAAAATATTTTTTGCAAACCAGTAATTATAATCCGCAAATGTGCCGTTGTCGAGTGTCTGCGCTGTCTTGAGCTTGGCAGAGTAACCATGTAATACTCTTCCATATCATTAGGTGGCAGCCAGTAGCTAATTGCTTTGTAGATGTCGGGAACGACGACGATGGTTTGCATGTAAAAAGGTACAGTATCTGATGCTTAACCCAAAATAAACAAATGGCGAGTGCCGCTAAGAAAAGGCATTGAAGCTTAGGGATGGCTATGCAAAACTAAAACTGAAGTGGCTGCAAAGTAAACAAAAACAGAATGCTGGACGACAGCAAAGACTTGCAGCGTGTGGAGCAGACGGCGTCCACAAAGTACATCCGTACATGACATGACAATCAACAACAAAATAGGAACCCAAAAGAAGAACCAAAACACTACACACAGGAAAACACCAAAAACTCAGCGTGATGCGACAGGTCATGACAGTACTTTGAGACTAGAGATATAGTGATGCATGCTAGGTTATGGTTTAAAGTCATATCAAACAATTGCGAGAATGACTTTTTATTGTCAATATCGGCTTCTGAGTTACATTTTTTAATGTTTTCTGCTGGGGGTGTGCCTCAGAATTTTTTCAATGAAAAAAATGTGCCTCGGCTCAGAAAAGGTTGAGAAACACTGCTGTATAGCACTTAAAAAGCTGTTAAAAATGTAATATAAAAATGACATATATGATAGTAATCATCATCATAATAAATGTTACTGTTGTGATGAGTTTTTTTGGAGAAGTTGTAATTCTTATTATTGATATCATTTCTTCATTATTCTCATCATCATATTCTTCAAGTTTTATGCAACAAATCAAAACAGTTTTACTACAAATCCCAAACAGAATTTAAAAAAAACTCCTACCTGTGTATGTCCAGTGTATGTCATCATGGGGAATGCCTGCCATGACAACACACAGCAAGAAAGCAGAGACTAAAACACACTTGAAGCACATCGCTGCGTCCGGTGTTGCTTTCGGCACGGCGTCTGTGACACCTCACAGCAGAGCTTGTTCTGCTCTCCTCCTTTAAAGTGAGAGGGAAGGGATTCAAGGAAGTGCTGGAACCTTTTTATGTTTAAAAAAAAAAAAAAGAAAAAAAAAAGCCCTGGCTTTTTTCCCCAAGCAGACCCTCTCAGTATATTTCAAACTGTGCACTGAATAAAGGGGTAGACATTTTATGGGTGATATTGCAAGAAGGTTATTATTATACTTGTAAATCTAAATATCTACCTACATATTCACCACAACTTATGAATTTTACTTACAAATGTGCACCCAAACTTACAAAAATATGTTGCTCAGGATGACATGTTCATATAAAAGAAAGATGAAGAACATGCTAAATGCTGACTGAGATTGCCATTGACCCAAAAAAAGCTGACCTATTTCTTGTTGCACGTAAAAAGGGAACAAGTCCGTTCACGCTATTCACCTTGATTATTTTTCCTGACATGAAATGACAGTTAATAAACATGGTGAATAATGGGATAGCATGCATCACCTGTCCTAGATCCGTACCAGTTAGAGCATGTCCGACACCTCCGCCTCGGATACCTGACGAATGAGTGTGCTGAGGAGGAGTGAAATGTCCTCACACCCAAATACAATCTTGGTTTAGTAGAGTATTAACTATTTGACAACACAAGGGTATTTTTAGGGTCTGGATGTTGTTTCAAAGCGTGAGCTGGGAACATCAGTGAGTGTCTTAATGTGTTGTTTTACAATAAAAAGAGCTCATGAAAGTGTCCAAATGACAGGTTACCATTTGGCACCAGTTTTACTGCCTGACTACAGGAGACTTTTTGTGACTTTGTGAGGCAGGAAGTAAAACTACGAGAAGTTTCTGCATAAATAGTGATGTGTGAATCAGGATTGTAAACTCTACTGAACATTGTCAACTCAATTGTACAAACTTAATTTTTTGGTCGGAAGGACCAAATTAGAAAATGGCTCTTCCAAAATCTGATATACAGTCGTGGTCAAAAGTTTACATACACTTGTAAAGAACATGATGTCATGGCTGTCTTGAGTTTCCAATCATTTCTACAACTCTTATTTGTTTGGTGATAGAGTGATTGGAGCACATACTTGTTGGTCACAAAAAACATTCATGAAGTTTGGTTCTTTTATGAATTTATTATGGGTCTACTGAAAATGTGACCAAATCTGCTGGGTCAAAAGTATACATACAGCAATGTTAATATTTGGTTACATGTCCCTTGGCAAGTTTTGGTAGCCATCCACAAGCTTCTGGTTGAATTTTTGACCACTCCTCTTGACAAAATTGGTGCAGTCCAGCTAAATTTGTTGTTTTAATGGCATGGACTTGTTTCTTCGCCATTGTCCACACGTTTAAGTCAGGACTTTGGGAAGGCCATTCTAAAACTTTAATTCTAGCCTGATTTAGCCATTCCTTTACCACTTTTGACATGTGTTTGGGGTCATTGTCCTGTTGGAAGACCCAACTGCGCCCAAGACCCAACCGCTGGGCTGATGATTTTAAGGTTGTCCTGAAGAATTTGGAGGTAATCCTCCTTTTTCTTTGTCCCATTTACTCTCTGTAAAGCACCAGTTCCATTGGCAGCAAAACAGGCACAGAGCATAATACTACCACCACCATGCTTGACGGTGGGAATGGTGTTCCTGGGATTAAATGCCTCACCTTTTCTCCTACAAATATATTGCTGGGTATTGTGGCCAAACAGCAAAATTGTTGTTTCATCTGACCACAGAACGCTCCTCCAGAAGGTCTTATCTTTGTCCATGTGATGTCAGATCTTGGGAGAACGATCCGCGCAGTAACATGCGACCTCACCGTGACAGAATCTCCCGGCACAATCTGAACCCGAAGCAGTCACATGGTACAGCTATGCAGCAAGTCTTCACACGTCATCATTTCGGCTCCTTGCCTCCATGAAAAGCCTCGATATGTGCTTCGCGGAAACGCCCCCCTCCATTACTCGACACATCTTTCGACGTTTTGGCGCATTTTGTTACATCACTGGTGGTGGGATATACAGTATGAGGAAGACATGGAAATGGCTATGGGACCAAAGAAAAAAGAGGGGAAAAAGGGAGAAGAAATAATGATTGCTAAAAGTGCGTACAAAGAAGCTGAATGGGGGAAGGTAGGAAAAAGTTTATGATTGAAATGTACCTCAAACAGAAACATTAATCTGATAAATTTGATGGCACTAGTTCAGGGATTAAAGAAAGACATCTGAGAAAGTACCAAGGGACAGAAGTTGTGTAATAAGATAATAAAATAAAACATAGAAGTGGGTGAACAAAGGGCGACTAAAGGATTTGTGACAGGAAACCCAAGAGGAGAAATACTTAGAAGATTTGAGAAGAGAAATAAAAAGGGGAACCGTCACTAGAATGAAGAGATTGATGGCATTCAGGAACAGAGAAAAGACAGAGAGTCAATCTGTGCCAGTGAAGTTTGTTGAGGAAGTCCTGCCAGAAAAAAATCATGATTGGGTTTTTAAACTTTTACGTTTGATACTCTGTCTTATAGATGGACTCCTGTAGGTTGTTTGAAGTATGCTCTGGGCTGGAAGCTGTTTATTTTAGTTGGGGTTTCTTTTACATCGGCGTGTCCAACGCTCTTTATCTCGGTTTGTCAATCATACAATCAAACCAACCAATGAAGGCAACATGATGACCAATTACATGTGGTGGGGGCGGGTCATCGAGTCATACTCATGAGAGGGTAATTAGTACTTGACGTTCATGGTCGCAGTTGCTAATAGAGTCGCTAGTTAACTGTTCGATATGGATATTCATGTTTTTTTCCCAAAAAATATGCAAACAGGAAATGACGATGCGAATGGGAGCGAGCAGGAGGCCGACATTTTCTTCTACTGGAAACGTAACCACTAAAATACACAGTAGTTATTTTGTTTGTTTGTTTTTTAGGTTTTGGAATAACTGCCACTTTTTAGAAAGGGGAAAATTACTTCTCAGGACACAAGGAGTGGTCTCAGAGCCATTGCTCGGCCTGAAGCAAGTCAATTGAAAAATAAATGTATTTGTTTAATTGTAATTTGTCTACATGTTTACTGTCCGTTAATTTACAATGTGAACTTCCTCACACTATAATTGTCTACTTGGTTGCTGGTCAGAAGATACAACTCTACGTCCAGCAAGGCCGCAGCCACCAGCTCTACAACCGCTTCCTGTGGGTCTTCCGACGACGCCAGCTCTACGTCCGTTTCCAGTGGGTCTTCCGACGCTGCCACTTTTGCCTCCAATAGGTCTTCCGACAATGCCACCTTTGCCTCCAATGGGTCTTCTGACACTGCCACCTTTGCCTCCAATGGGTCTTCTGACACTGCCACTTTTGCCTCCAATGGGTCTTCCGACAACGCCACCTTTGCCTCTAATGGGTCTTCCGATGCTGCCACTTTTGCCTCCAATGGGTCTTCCGACAACGCCACCTTTGCCTTCAATGGGTCCGACGCTGCCTCCAGCTTTGCCTTGCAGCCTGCTCCAGTTCAGAATTCTGCTCAGCCTTCAGCTCGTCTGTCACATAAGCCGCCTCCAGCTCACCGGCTACCGGAGCGCTTGCCTGGCCCTTCAATCAATCAATCAATCAATGTTTATTTATATAGCCCTAAATCACAAGTGTCTCAAAGGGCTGTACAAGCCACAACGACATCCTCGGTACAGAGCCCACATACGGGCAAGGAAAAACTCACCCCAGTGGGACGTCGGTGAATGACTATGAGAAACCTTGGAGAGGACCGCATATGTGGGTAACCCCCCCCCCCCTTTAGGGGAGACCGAAAGCAACGGATGTCGAGTGGGTCTGACATAACATTGTGAAAGTCCAGTCCACAGTGGATCCAACACATCAGCGGGAGTCCAGTTCACAGCGGGGCCAACAGGAAACCATCCCGAGCGGAGACGGGTCAGCAGCGCAGAGATGTCCCCAACCGATGCACAGGCTAGTGGTCCACCCGGGGTCCCGGCTCTGGACAGCCAGCACTTCATCCATGGCCACCGGACCTATGCAACTCCCCCTCACAAGGGACAGGGGAGAAGAGGAGAGAAGAAAAGAAACGGCAGATCAACTGGTCTAAAAAGGGGGGGTCTATTTAAAGGCTAGATTATACAAATGAGTTTTCAGATGGGACTTAAATGCTTCTACTGAGGTAGCATCTCTAACTGTTACCGGGAGGGCATTCCAGAGTACTGGAGCCCGAATAGAAAACGCTCTATAGCCCGCAGACTTTTTTTTGGCTCTGGGAATCACTAATAAGCCGCAGTTCTTTGAACGCAGATTTCTTGTCGGGACATATGGTACAATACAATCGGCGAGATAGGCTGGAGCTAAACCATGTAGTATTTTATACGTAAGTAGTAAAACCTTAAAGTCGCATCTTAAGTGCACAGGAAGCCAGTGCAAGTGAGCCAGTATAGGCGTAATATGATCAAACTTTCTTGTTTTTGTCAAAAGCCTTGCAGCCGCATTTTATAGCAACTGTAATCTTTTAATGCTAGACATAGGGAGGCCCGAAAATAATACGTTACAGTAATCGAGACGAGACGTAACGAACGCATGAATAATGATCTCAGCGTCGCTAGTGGACAAGATGGAACGAATTTTAGCGATATAACGGAGATGAAAGAAGGCCGTTTTAGTAACACTCTTAATGTGTGACTCAAACGAGAGAGTTGGGTCGAAGATAATACCCAGGTTCTTTACCGAGTCGCCTTTTTCACGCTCCTCACGAATCGGGCCAGTCCTTGGACGCTCCCCGCACCATCAGCAGCCATGCCAGGACCACAATGGCTACTGACAAATTATTCTCGCCCTTGTCCGCTTCCTTTTCAGCCACCCATGTGGCCAGTCCATTGACGCCCACCGCGCCATCAGCAGAAACGCCCAGGACTTAGGCGTATAATTCTTTTTCTGCTGAGGTTCTGGTGCCGCTCACGTCCACCTCCTCGTCAGCCAATGATGTGGCCAGTGCGTGGACGCCCGCCTAGCCAGCTGCAGTGGCGCTCTACTTACCACCGCCACTTGACTCATACCTGCTGGCTTCGGGGACATTTGGCCTGGCGACCCGCCACCAACTCCTCCCTCCACCCTCCCATGACTTTAAACTTCGGGAGGAGGTATTGGTATGGCCTGTCACGCCAGGTCATATCATGTTTTGTGTTTGTTATCATTATTCTTAGTTGAGTGTTCATTTTCTGTTTTAGCATCTCCTTGGTTGCCATGGGCGCTGATTTCCTGCACCTGCCTCTGATTAGTGGTCAGGATGCTCAGCTGCTCCTGATCACGAATCAGAGAGCTATTTATAGCTGCCTCGCCATCAACTCAGCCTGGCAGCCTTGTTCGTCCTTAGCGACTGTTATGTTTGTTACCTAGCCTTGCTAGCGATTTAAGTTTGTGCTACTCTTTACGTTTGCTTCCCAGCTCCACGACTTTATGTATTTCAGGATTAAATACTTTTCTTACCTGCACGCCTTGCCGTTCTTCCCTGTGTCTTGGGGACACGACCACCACACCATGAAACACAAACGCAACAATTTTAAGCTAATTTTTTTGCATCAGCTTGTGATTTTATGAGTTTGTTATCAATGTTTCATGTGTTCTTTGTAAACTTAACCCAGAAAAACCATTTGACTTCACCAAATTTAACAAAATGTGCTTTATATGCACATAAATGTTCTGCACAGTTTGTAAAACAAGTATTGACATTTTCATCATTACGTTACCACGCAGTGTTACAAAAGCTACCATAACAAACACTCCTTTAGTATAAATAAATAAATGGGTTATACTTGTATAGCGCTTTTCTACCTTCAAGGTACTCAAAGCGCTTTGACAGTATTTCCACATTTACCCATTCACACACGGATGGCGGGAGCTGCCATGCAAGGCGCTAACCAGCAGCCATCAGAGGCAAAGGGTGAAGTGTCTTGCCCAAGGACACAACGGACGTGACTAGGAAGGTAGAAGGTGGGAATTGAACCCCAGTAACCAGCAACACTCCGATTGCTGGCGCAGCCACTCTACCAACTTCGCCATGCCGTCCCTACACCAGTTGCAGACGTTGCCCGTGTATGTTTTACGATTGAAAAGTGCCTGTCGATCATAAACTACTTTTTATGTTCCAAAGCTTTACTTTGATTAAGAATATTGGAGAACTTTTGAGCGTGATTTATGGCCATGATTTATGTTGGCTAATGAAAGACAATGAAGAATCATCACCACACCTCAACATCTATGTCAATATAAACAAAGAATAGAATAGAATAGAATAGAATAGAATAGTATGGACTTTATTGTCATTATATTTGCATATAACGAGATTAAGGACTCCAATTTAAGGCGCGGTAGTGGGAACAAATATGGGGTAAATAAATAAATAATAAAATAAAATAAATTACACAACAGGCAGTAAAGAAAAAAACTAACAATTGAAATAACCAGACTACTATCCAATAAAAATAATAAGCAATCCTGTACAATATACAAAACACTATAGAAATACAAAATACTGTACAATATACAGAACAAGACAAGAGTACCGGAGTAATAAATAACAATCAGTGTCGGACGTATTGCACTCGAAGCGTAATATTGCACAGTAGGGTATTAGGGTAGGATATTGTATAGGGGTGAATTATTATTATAAGCTAGAGTTCAAGATGGTGACAGCTCTGGGAAAGAAGCTGTCTCTGAGCCTGTTTGTTCTGGCTCTGATGCACCTGTAGCGCCTGCCCGATGGTAGCCGGTCGAACAGGTGGAAGCCAGGGTGTGTGCTGTCCTTGGTGATGTTTTTTGCTCTGTTGAGGCAGCGGGAGTTGTGTAAATCCTTCAGGGAGAGGAGGGGGCAGCCGATGATTTTTTGTGCAGACTTTATGACCTTCTGAATCGCCTGTTTGTCTGCTTCAGTGCAGCTGGCGTACCACACTGTTATGCAGTATGTCAGCAGGCTCTCGACAGTCGAGCGATAGAAGGTCACCATCAGCTGCCTCTCCAGTCTGTTCTTCCTCAGCACCCTCAGGAAGTGGAGTCTCCGCTGGGCCTTCCGGATGACCGCAGTTGTATTTTGGGTCCAGGAACTTGAAGGAGCTGACTCTCTCCACTTTTTTTTTTGTGAGAAATGAGGCTGTGGATCTGTACCTAAATGTTTATATACAAGATTACCCAGAAGGCTTAGCGCTGTAGTCAAAAACCAGAAGAGGGTCTGAGCTTCGAGACTTGTGCCAGTAGAGCAAGCCTGGGCAATTATTTTAACCCGGGTGGCCAAATTTAGAGAAACAAATGTGTCTGGGGGCCGGTATATCTATTTTTAGGAACACTAATACAAAACCTCACAATAATGTCTAATTGAATGCTAAAACGATATGACAGACCGCCTTAAAAAACGGAATGGAATTTTAATTTATTTTACTGAATGATACACCCAGAATGTACATGAAAATAAAGAATTTGGGATATACAATATTAACTATGAAGGGTAAAACACTGAATATTGACAACATATGAACATCACACACCCTCTCCATCCACATATTTTACAATCAAGTGACACGCAACAAAAATGCAACAAACACAGCGAAATTTGAACGTGAAGGGTAAAAAATAAACCCACCTACAATCTGTTATATCTGATACATCACTAAGCTTTAGAACTTTGTTGTAAAAATCTCCTTCCGTGTCTGTCCCTGACACCCGCATTTCAGGCTGACACTCTGGAAACACTCTGTGGAAATGCTCCCCACCCACACTGCTTGGTGCCTCGTCTGATCTGCTGTGACTTAGATTACCAACTAATTAGATAACCATAGTAACTAATTACATTACCATAGTAACTCATTAGATTACCATAGTAAGTTAGTAACTAATTAGATGACCATAGTAACTAGTATATCATGCAAAAGCACAGATTCCAACCATTGAAATACTTTGTATAGTTCAAGACTTACGGTCATTAAAAAACATCACTGCACATCATAATGACAGCTACACTTTCCATCTTAAAGATCTAAAAAAATTATTTGGGAATGTCCGGCGGGCCAGATTGAAAAGCTTAATGGGCCGCATGTGGCCCCCGGGCCTTATTTTGCCCAGGTCTGCGTTAGAGCAATAAAGGGTCGAGATATTGTTACAGATTGCGCTTCCTTGTGTATCTACACAAAAAACAAATATATGGTTAGACAGTTGATGTGCGCGTTTGAGCGATGGTTGGTAAAAATGTGCGGGGAAATTGGAGGATTGGACAAAGCTGCACGTAATTTGCAAGGATTGGTCATGCGATGCACCTTAAACCGTGGCCTTAATACCGTGGTACATAGTGAACCGTGAGGATGCCCTACCGTTACACCATAAATCTTGCTACTATTTTACTCCCGTCTACCAGGAGATCCCAGCTACCTCCAAGCTGTTTCAAAGCCACGCTCAGGAGCAGCATTTTTAACATCAAGAGATGAAAGCACTTTCAATCTTTTTAACAGTCAACAACAAAGTGATTATTTCCCTGAATGGCAAACTATACTTCATCCCATGCTCAAAGATTGGAATAAAACTTTATAGTTCAGAGAGATGCATCATATGGCAAGCATGTGTTTTGGAACTGAAGCGTTCACCTTGACTTAAGAGCCACTCATTGTTGCAATTAAAGCTCACCTCCTGGCCTCCAGGATTGATTCCAGTTGTTTCCTCTGTTTGGGAATCGACAGCTAAAGGATAATAAAAGTAATCATAAACGACACCATGTGGGATAGAACATATGGAAACAACCTGCAGTCTTGCACACACAAGGATTTGGACAGAAAATTACATCTTTCTCTGAAGGACATTAAGTTATTAGGGAATCTTTAAGGACGTTATTTGATGTTTAGCCGGGAGCTTTACACCAGACTAGTGAAAAATCCTGAATTGAACTGAGAGTGTCTCCTAAATTCGAATTCCCTTTCATGAATTTGAATTGAGGTTGCAAACGGGAAGTACAAACATAGATTTGAAATTCCAATCAATAATGTTGGTATAATCCAGAATCAACTCCTGCCATATTTTTTTTACAACTGATTCAAACTGTTCCAAAGTTAAAATTCTCAACTCATTCAGGACTGTTAGCACTGTATCATGTGTATTTAGTGCTGTCATGTTAGGTGCTACTTGTCCAGGGTGTACCCCGCCTTCTGCCCGAATGCAGCTGAGATAGGCTACAGCGACCCCCCGAGACCCCAAAAGGGACAAGCGGTAGAAAATAGATGGATGGATGTTAGGTGCTAGCTTATGACACTAACTGTTTGCATTTTAGCCAATTTTGTAGATCTATCTATCTATCTATCTATCTATCTATCTATCTATCTATCTATCTATCTATCTATCTATCTATCTATCTATCTATCTATAAATATTTAATATTATTATACTTAATAAATTATTGAGTTAGCATTCCTACATTAAGTATACTGTATATATACTTAATATACAGTATAAATGCATATTTGCACATTATCGTGTGCAAAGTGGATTGCGTCTGTTAAGTGATCAGAATTAAGATTAAGATTAAAGATTAAAGTACCAATGATTGTCACACACACACTAGATGTGGTGAAATTTGTCCTCTGCATTTGTCCCATCCCCTTGGGGAGCAGTGGGCAGCAGCGGCGCCGCGCCCGGGAATCATTTTGGTGATTTAACCCCCAACTCCAACCCTTTGTTGCTGAGTGCCAAGCAGGGAGGTTATGGGTCCCATTTTTATAGTCTTTGGTAAGGCGTGCAATCCATTTTGCATCTCTGTCTTCTTATACAGCACGCGCAATGTAAATTATCAACACTCGTCGCCGTTTTGCGAGCACTATTTAGCGTTTTATTTAGCACGTCTGAAAAGTATGTGCAAACTAAGTTACACACACAGTTGCAGTATCAGTGCCGCCACTGCAAAGACAATATTGACAGAGAATCCTCCGTCATACGTGTGTGTGTGTCAACAGTTTTGCAGGGTCTGTCAGAAACAAAAAAATATTATATATATTGTCTATTCAGCAACATCCTTTTATAATTTTATAGCTGCATCCTAGGTGACTTAAGGGGCTAATTAAAAACAAAATTATTGATGCGTTTTGGTGTCTGCTGGCGTTTTTCTAATGCTGTTTGTTTTTTCATTTACAAAATATATTATATTTTCTATATGAAAAAAACTTCTCAAAGTATGCAATTGTTTGCGTGTTGAGCATAAGTAAGTGCAGCCTCTCTTCCATGAGCACGCCTTGGGCGCTGAAAAGAAAAGGGAAAAAACTGTGGGTTCGGTTGTAGATGCTTTGGACTGTGTTTAAAAAGCCCATAAATAGTGGTAGATTTCTCCTGCATGTTTGAAAGCATAGCAAAACGCCACAGGTAGGAGCATGATAACATGAATGTGCAGTAAATGAGAGTGTCTCCATGGGGATGCCCCGTATAGTACATGCAAAATCCTCATTTAAATAAGGTTGTCCGCACCACTTTTCAATTGCACACGCAGTCTTAGTAGATCACACTCAGCACGCCCACTAATTTAGCGCCTGGTATTTGGACCGTAGTAAATCAAGCCTTTACTGAATACTGATGCCCAAGGGTTAGGTCTGGGGTCTGCAACCTGCGGCTTTAGAGCCACATGCAGCTCTTTAGCGCCGCCCTAGTTTTTGGTCCAATATGGCTCTTTCAGTATTTTGGGTTGCCGACCCCTGGGTTAGGTACAAAACCAGGCAAGGTTGCTTTCAATCTAGAGTACAGGGCACAGACATGGCTGTCGGGTTGGTTCTACTGGTTGACAGCAACACGAGACAGATGAACAAATGTCCTGATGGTTCACACGTCCATGCTGCTTCATGATGAAGAGCCAACTGTTTCCTGACAACCTTTGCACACAATGATGGTAGAAGTAGCACCTCTAAGTCCACCAGGATAGTTCTGCTGACAGAAATACAGCAGCCACACTTCATTCCACAATAAATGTGCAATCTCAACAGCAGAAGCATGCAGGCCCATTGGAAAAAAAATCAAACATATTATTTTATTCATGTATTGCTTAATCTACACCAGTGGTGTCCAAACTTTTTCCACTGAGGGCCGAACATTGAAAAATCAAAGCTAGCAGGGGCCATTTTGATATTTTTAATTTTAAAAATCAATACAATATATGTATAAAAAATATACATTTAGGCTTCCACTCAGGCTTGATTCTGGGGACCCCAAAGGGTTTTGGTTCCAAAAATATAAAAAATGCGTCATTATTCAGTATTATTATTTGTGTTATTATTCAAGTCTTTAAATCTCTAGATCAACATTAGGTCTATCTGTCAATATAAGATGTTTTAAAGATTTAAATTGTATGCTCTTTTTGTCAAAGAAAACCCTTTTTTTTAATGAAAAAAACACAAAATATGCAATATTTTCACCTAAGACATTTTTTAAGTGGGATGTTTGAGATTATATAATAATTGGAGCCTTAAAAAGGTCAATAACTCATAACACCATTGATTTTAATTAATTATTATTTTTTGAGCAATGACACTTAAAAACTAATCACACTAAAAATGTAGGGGATCCAAAAGGGTCCTACTCATTAAAGTGTTAAAAAATAAATTAGAATTTTTTTTTTTTACTGTTTACTTTTAACACAATAATCTCGAGATCAACTTCAGATCTATCTGTCAATTATAAGTTTTATTGTTGTTTATGTTTTTTGTTTGTTCGTTTTAGGCCCTTCTTTAAAAAAAACAGCTCGTTTTTTTACATGGCAAACACAAAATATGCAACATTTTCCCCAAAAAATATCTCAAAATATTTAATGTGACGTAATTGGATCCTTGAATAGGTCAATAATTCATAATGACATTGATTTTGATTCATTATTGTTTTTTAAAGAAAGAAACAGCCTACATGGCAGCTTTGTGTGATTAGAGTAAACATTGCTACATTTTCTTGTTACATTTCACCTGTTAGCTCTTTAAATACCACTTTAATGTTTTTTATTTTTTTCAATCGTATTTTTAAAATGTGCCGTAGGGCCGTTAAAAAATGACCTGCGGGCCGCAAATGGCCCCCGGGCCGCACTTTGGACACCCCTGATCTACACCATGTATGTATATGTATTATATTTTATGCTCCTATATTAGTTGTTATTGTATACTTACAGTCGTCCCTCAACACAGAGATTTCAAATATTGCAGCTTCACCACATCGCAGGCTTTAAAAAAATATTTTTCAAGATATATTCTTCAATTTTTGGGTCCTAAATTCAGCATTTTTTTATTTATATTTTTTTAAATAATGTCCTGCCCAGCTTCTCGGGCAAATCATACAGCAGATGTAGATGCCCATATCGGCTGTTCAGATTTACTTTACAAAAGAGAAGTGTAGGATACTTCTCTTGTTGCCTTATTTGTATTTTGACTTTATTAAATGTATTTATATTATCATTTGGTGCAGCCGGGCCGGAGCAGGAGGGGATAGAAAGAGAGAAAAAGGAAGACAGAGGTGGGAATTGTGGGGACAAGAGGGGGATTAGACAGAGAGACAAAAACAACAACAGCAAACACAACAACAACAACAACAACAACATCAACAGAGCAACATCAGCAAATACGGCATGTACAAATATGATGGTAAAAGTAATAGCAAATAAGCAGTTAGCAAAAATAAAAAATAATACAGAAATGACAATGAGCATTATTACACTAAAATTGGAGCAATGTGAATAGCAATAGAAATAGTGCTATTGATAATAAACAATACCAATACTTTACCTTTATTATCTACAATATAATTGTTCAAATGCAACAATACATATACGTAATGATAACTTGAGATACGAAAGAATGCAGAAAAATGGAGGGGAAGAAAGAGAAGCAACCTACATTAACCTTGTAGATTGTTATAGTAACAATAGGTTAAGCTTTGTCAGTGTGCCATGTGTTATACCCAGTTTACCCTAGGGCAACAACGTTAATATATGTTTGATGAAACGTAATCATGTGCATGAGTGTATGTGTGCATATGTACGTGTATATGTACAGTATGTGTATATGTGTGCTTGTACAGTGAATGTATATGTACAGTATGTGTATATGTGTTTGTACAGTGAATGTATATGTATAGAATGTGTATGTGTGTGTTTGTACAGCGAATGTATATGTACAGTATGTGTATACAGTATGTGTGTTTGTACAGTGAATGTATATGTACAGTATATGTATGTGTGTGTTTGTACAGTGAATGTATATGTGTAGTATGTGTATGTGTGTGTTTGTACAGTGAGTGTATATGTACAGTATGTGTATACGTATGTTTTTACAGTGAATGTATATGTACAGTATGTGTATACAGTATGTTTGTATAATGAATGTGCATGTGGATGTACGAACTTTGAGTGTGTAAATATGTACTGTATTTATTTGTATATGTATGTGGGAGCGTAGGTACCTATGTACGTGTGTATGTATGTGTGTGAGTATATGTGAATTTGCATGTACAATACATTTGACTCCCAGTGTGTGCGGGAGCCAGAGTACGGCCCAAGCCTCCCAGAGAGCCCATCCCACAAACAGTAGGTGTGGTGCCCAGGGAACCAGGGGCCACTGCCCCCACGCAGCCAAGCCGGACAGTGACAGGAACCCCAGAGCCTGGCCCACCGCGCCGCCCACAAGGGCCAGCAGCAGGCCGCAGACAGACGCACCCGGCAGAGGACAAGGCACGAGAAAAGCAGGGGGCAGCCAGACCCCAAGCCAGCGAGAGACCACACCCCACACGGACAGAAAGGCGGGACGCCCCGCCCGAGGGGCCCGGAGACCCCCCGCAACCGGACGGGAAGACCGCCCCCGCCCCACCGGCAACCGGGCCCCCACGAGCCCCCCCCCACCCCCCCACCCACCCCCGGAGAGCGCGGCGAGGCCAGCCCACGGCCACCCCACCCAAACCGGCCGCCACAGGACCACCCAGCACGGGGCCACGGGAACCACCCACCCCACCCGCAGGGACCCCAACGATGGAGATGGAACAACCAGCAAACGCCCCGCCGAGTCCCCCCCCCTGAGGTAGGGGAAATAAATAAATTAAATAAATAAATACATAATAATAATAATAATAATAATAATATTAATAAAATATATAAATATATATATAAATAATTAAATCTATTTATAAAAATTAAAACAATTAAAAATTCAGCATTTTCCAGGATAAACATTGCTAAATAACATACAAATATCGATACTACTGTAGTATTGGCCACTAGAGGAGACCAAACCAATCAGAGCACGGTATTCAGTATCGTGGCCACTGATTGGCCTCAACCTCATGCAGCATTACTTAACTGGATTAAAAGAGTGTAAGAATTAATACAGGGTGTTATTTCATGTCTTGAAGGCTCTCATAATGCTAGAAATGTAATAAGAGGGGTGTAAACTAGTTGTTATGATCTAGTCTAGCTTGTAAATGTTTTGATTCATAAGTGAAGATTCCTACTTCTTATGGAAAATAATTTATCGATGTCATGCCCAGAACCAATTATCAGTGATAAACAAGGGAGTCTTTTTTCATTGATTTAATTTAACTTTATTTTATTTTTCAATGTTTATCTTAAATTACTCATAATTAATTTACCTGTCAACTCTACTTTTTTTTTTTTCATCATTATATTAACTATATCAATTGCTGCACATTCTCTAAACAGGAAACCCAGAAAGTGAGTAAACTTGTTTATGAAATAATATAAACACATGTAAGGGTAAACATGTGAAAAACACACAACGTGAACAAAACATCAGTAATAGCTAAGACAGAAAAGGTTTGGAAAAACTCTGCTTCTACCTACTCCTTTTCAGACATCGTTAAATTCTGCAAGCGTTAACATCTAATGTCATTTATTATATTATGTATAATGTGTATATATGTACATATACAGTCGCGATCAAAAGTTTACATACACTTGTAAAGAACATAATGTCATGTCTGTCTTGAGTTTCCTAATACTTTCTACAACTCTTATTTTTTTGTGATAGAGTGATTAGAGCACACACTTGTTGGTTACAAAAAACATTCATGAAGTTTGGTTCTTTTATGAATTTATTACGGGTCTACTGAAAATGTGACCAAATCTGCTGGGTCAAAAGTATACATACAGCAATGTTAATATTTGGATACATGTCCCTTGGCAAGTTTCACTGCAATAAAGCACTTTTGGTAGCCATCCACAAGCTTCTGGCAAGCTTCTGGTTGAGTTTTTGACCACTCCGCTTGACAAAATTGGTGCAGTTCAGCTAAATGTGTTGGTTTTCTGACATGGACTTGTTTTTTCAGCATTGTCCACACGTTTAAGTCAGGACTTTGGGAAGGCCATACTAAAACCTTAATTCTAGCCTGATTTAGCCATTCCTTGACCACTTTTGACGTGTGAATAAATGAATGATGGATAATAATAATGTCCACTACTCATATTTTCGAGAAAAATATTTGCCCTGTACACTACATATTGTAATGCTTCACATCAGGCTGCAGATGGCGCAGTTACACGCCAGCCGGGTGTCAAGGTGACTGCAGGAGGCGGCCATAGGATGCTACTGCAAAAAAAAACAACATCATGCACAGACAGCGCCCTCTTTAATACGATTACGATAACAAATATGAATGAACTATCAAGTAAATATATTGTCATTTGGGAAAAATACATAATCGTACATTGCTCATGTTAAGTGTACATTTGTTTAAAAGTGGCAATACAACGTGCATTTAATTGCACGGTATGATAAATATTTCATTACAAATCCACAGTCGTAGTATTTTTAACTCCTGATTAGAAAGGAAGCGTCAGAGTCCGGAAAAAGTGACCACTGCAGCGCAGACCCCTGCCTGCCTTTCTGCACGTACACATCCTGCGACGTTAAAAGACTACATTTCCCATGAACCCCTGGGGCCGCTATCAAATCACGTTGATCCGCCGACGACTGCCAAGCGCTTGTGCAATAGCAGCAACGATGGCGAACGTGCGGCCCACTTCGCTCTCGTGTACCGCGTGACCGGCTCTCAGCCAATGGCGTGGCTCCGTGGCCCGGGTCTGTCTCGAGTCTGTCCACTTATCATCCAGTGCTGCACGTCACCGTCGCCTTGTCTGCCTGCCCGCACCGGAGAGACAGCAGCGTCCTTGCACACAGTTAGACCGGAAAGGTAACTTCAAAGTCCTTATTTTTCCTTTGAATGCGTCATTTTTATTCGAATGACAGCCACATACGTTCTATTATCTATTATTCGTCGGTGTCGTCTTTTTATCTTCCTTTATCCATGACAATTGCGTGTGTTTTCCATCGCAGTGTTGGCCTTGACTTTTTGAGGTCGTTTAGTGCATATCCGGTCTTTCGCTACTGAGCTCCTCTCTTCTGCTTAGTGGTTTGCAGCCGGGTGGCTATTTTTAAAATCAAGACCGTCCGTCAGCTGTCGAGCAGAGCCCCTCTTTTTTTTTAGGAACTGCAATGTGTGCCAGAAACGGGCGTCATGTTGCAAACTTCCCGCAGTCTCATTAATGTGTTGCGGAACGTCGCAGAAGAAACATGTCGGAGACTTTACGAAGCGACACCAGTTGCTTGCCGCAAACATGGCGCCGGGGGGGCGTGTCGAATAAAATGTTGGATTTCGTTGTTAATTCATGTTGCTTACATTAATGTTTTAATGTAAAACCTCCTAATGTGTATAACTGTATCTGTTTTACTTTTAATACTTCTATTCAAAATGTTGTTCAAAGGCTCTGAGGAACATTAATGGTGAGAAATTAAGCAAATGTCTTGGATTTAATCCTTATTCATATTTATTTGTGGGTGCCATTTTGTGCCGCCATTATGTATTGCGCTCTGCAGTAACTGTACAGCAAACACAAAATGGCTTCCAAGAAGGCACAGCAGTCTGAGAAAAATAAAGAAAAACCTGCAGTGCCATACTTGCCAACCCTCACGTTTTTAGCAGGAGAATCCCGGTATTCAGCGCCTCTACCGACAACCTCCCGGCAGAGATTTTCTCCCGGTATTCAGCCGGAGCTGGAGGCCACGCCCCCTCCAGCTCAATGCGGACCTGAGACTGAGTGGGGACAGCCTGTTCTCACGTCCGCTTTCCCACAATATAAACAGCTTGCCTGCCCAATGACGTCATAACATCTAGGGCTTTTAGAGAGTAGAGTGCACAACTGCGCACACAACAAGGAGACGAAGCAGAAGAACGAGGAAATTACAGACATGGTGACGCCGTCGACGAGCAAGATGAAGAAATACGCTTGCAAGTTCCAAAACGAATGGAAACAAGAATTTCAGTTCATCCAGGACAGTTTGAAGGGGAAGGTGTATGTTGCCTGTAAATTTTGTAGAACAGACTTCTCCATTGAACACGGTGGCCGAAATGATATACTCATCATGAACGGAGAAGTTAAACAGGACAATACTGCCATCTAATGGATAGCCACCGGAACACTGAAATTCAAGTATTTTTGTTTCTTTTTTCTATGTAAATAAAATAAATATATATATACATATATATGTATATATATATAGCTAGAATTCAGTGGCGTGCGGTGAGGTTAATGTCTGGTGAGGCACGACTGCATCATCACAGTCAGATTTACAAACATAGTGCAGGTGTACCTGTTGTGTCCCTGCAGTCGTTCGCGGCTCCTGCAGCGCGAGCATTGTTGTTTTTGCACTTTTTGTCTTCTTGTTAAGTGACTTTTTTTGGGTGGATTCGGTCTTGCACGTGGAGGGTTTGGGTGTGGGCTTTGGTTGGTGTGGCGCTCCCGTCGGGCGGTGCATTCTGCGGCGGAGGTGCTTGGCACCAGGAGGCGCTTGGCACCAGGAGGCGGGGTTATGAGACGAGCCTCACACAGTGTGTCTTCGCAGCAGTTTTTTTAATGCTCAGCACTAAAAATACATTACACACATACAGTTGTTGACAAAAGGAATCGATAAAGTACTATCTATCTATTTGCATGCAGTTGCAATTCCAAGGCAAGGATGGCAGTAGTGTTTAGACTAGGGTTTGTTGCCTTGCCATTAAGCTGAATCTAGTCTTTTGTTGCGCCCTACAAAGTATACTGTAAATATTGTACGTATTATATGCCAGCTGTTTGATTGTATAATTTGGAGGGGTTGAAATCGCCATGTAAAATCGCTAATGATAATCAGCAGTGTGTCCATGGCAGATTTAATGTAAGTTAGCATCGAGCTAGCACATTTTGAAAGGGAGCCTTACGGTTGTGTGTTTTCTATCAGGCATACTTGCTTTGTTGAGATAGAAAATTGTGCTGCTTCAGTGCTTGTATAACCGAGTCTGCAACCGGACCATGAATTGATTTACGTGGACCCCGACTTAAACAAGTTGAAAAACTTATTCGGGTGTTAGCATTTAGTGGTCAATTGTACGGCATATGTACTGTACTGTGCAATCTACTAATAATTGTTTCAATCAATCAATCACGAAACGTCACCAAGGCATCAAAATATAGCACCTTTTTAATTTTACGTGAATCGATACCCGGTAGTACTTAAAGTACCAAATTCGTTGCCCATCCCTTGTTAAGAGTAAACAGATTCTAGGGTGATGAGGAAACCCTTCTAAATATACTCCTGTCTGTGGGCGCCATTTTGTGCTGCCATTTTGCATTGCTCTCTGTTGTAATTGTACAGAAATGAGCTTCTGAGTGAACTATTAAGTAAACTAATTGATTACATCATATTAGAGGATGAATGATATAAAAAGGGACAATCGGTAGAAAATGGATGGATGGATGATATAAAGCATTATTCTTATCCTGTTTGTTTTGGTAGACACATGTAGATTTATACAAATATTGTGGTCCAACAAACAGAAGTGGTGGTTCACATTTACTCTTCCTTATTTAAATATTGTTTTCATCAAATTGTTGCATCTCCAATCATGGTCACTGACAACCTAAACCTGGTAGAATAAACGATGAATGCTGATTGAATGAAAATAAATGGCGTTTGTGGTGGAATGGAGTTTTGGTCTTCTGAATCGCTATATGAGAAAACGTTCCTAAATATAGACTGCCTTTAGTCTGGCAAGTAGTTACATACTAATTAAATAAATTAGGTGTAGATACAATGCATCTGGAAAGTATTCACAGCGATTCACTTTTTCCACATTTTGTTATGTTACAGCCTTATTCCAAGATTAAATAAATTATTTTTTGTCCTCAAATGACATATTGACATAATAACAATGTGAATTTTTTTTTGGAGCTTATTAAACATTTAAAGTGCCAAGGATTGTCTCACACACTAGGTGTGGCAAAATTATTCTCTGCATTTGACCCATCACCCTTCATCACCCCCTGGGAGGTGAGGCGAGCAGTGGGCAGCAGCGGTGGGCAACAGCGGTGGCCGCGCCCGGGAATCATTTTGGTGATTTAACCCCCAATTCCAACCCTTGATGCTGAGTGCCAAGTAGGGAGGTAATGGGTCCCATTTTTATAGTCTTTGGTATGACTCGGCTGGGGTCACAACCTACTGATCTCAGGGCGGACACGCTAACCACTAGGCCACTGAGTAGGTGGCCTATTTATCAAGCTCCATCACGTTGGATGGAAAGCATTGGTGCACAGCCATTTTCACATATCTCCAAAGATGTTAAATGGCATTCAAGTCTGGGCTCTGGCTAGGTCACTCAAATACATTTACAGACTTGTATTTAAGCCACTCCTTTACTATATTGGCTATGTGCTTAGGGCGGTTGTCCTGCTAAAAAATGAACTGTCACCTCAGTCTGAATTCAAGATCGCATCCAGGATGTCTCTGTTCATCTTTCCCTCTATCCTTGCGAGTCTCCCAGTTCCTGCCACTAAAAAACCTCCACACAGCATGATGCTGCCACCACTATGCATCACTGTAAGGAGTGGTAGTGGCCTGGTGATGAGTGGTGCCGGGTTTTCTCAAAACATGACAGCTGGCATTCACACCAAATAGTTCAATATTTGTCTCATCAGACCAGTGGATTTCTCATGGTCTGAGAGTCTTTCAGGTGCTTTTTGGCAAACTTTTACGAGGGAATGGCTTCCGTCTGGCCACTATACCATACAGGCCTGTTTGGTGGATTTCTACAGAGATGGTTGTTCTCCTATCTCCACAGAGGAATGCTGTAGCTCTGACAGAGTGATTGTCGGGTTCTTGGTCACCTCTGACCCTTCTCTCCTGATCACTCAGTTTAAATAGCCGGCCAGCTCTAGGAAGAGTCCCGGTGGTTCCAAACTTATTCCATTCACGGATGATGATTCAAGGCAGCAAATGTTTTTCTGTGCCCTTCCCGAGATTTGTGCCTAGAGACAATCCTGACTCGGAGGTCTACACACAAATCCTTTGATTTCATTCTTGGTTTGTGCTCTGCTATGCACTGTCAATTGTGGGACCTTTTCATATAGACAGGTGTATGCCTTTCCAAATCATGTCCAACCAATGGAATTTACGTGGATGGTGGATTATGTGGTGGACTCCAAATTAAGCCGTAAAACATCTCAAAGATGAGCAGTTGCACCTGAGCTCACTTACGAGCTTCGTGGCAAAGGCTGTAAATACTCATTATGGGGTATTGTGTGTGGAACTTTAAGGACAAAAATGTATTAATTCCATTTTGGAATAAGGCTGTAACATAACAAAATGTAGAAACCGTGAATACTTTCCAGATGTACTGTATTGCTAAAGTGATGTTGCACGTAGCATCCACTAATGCATTTTTAGTGGGCAGATATTGGTGAGTGAATTTAGGTCTAACTAATGACGATCAATAGTACAGATGGAGCCATAGTCTGGTTTCAAACCTGTGACCTCCACTATTTGCGTGCAGATTGATAACAAAGTCACCGTTGGGTTAAACCGTGACACTAACCTTAAAACAGCTTATCAGTATTAGGATAACGAAAACTTTTGACCTATTGTCTCATATCCAGGGGGATTGTTTTCTCTTTCCCAAGCATTTCACAATGATATGCCGTAAACATACAAAGTGAAGCCACACCTACTTATATTTCTGGGTCTGTATGAAAAGCATATATGATTCAGCATAGTTTTATAAAGGAGGCATTATATTGTTCCCACACACTCCTCTCAACAATTGAAGTTGGTGAGTATGAGCGGACGCTAACCAAGCATGTCTGAAGGCTGACTTCTCCCTCTCTTGCGGTTGTCTGCAGATCAATAACCATGTCCATCCTGAAGGTCCACGCTCGTGAAATCTTTGACTCCCGTGGCAACCCCACTGTGGAGGTTGATCTCTACACCAAGAAAGGTACTGTACAGCTCTTCACTTCAGACATTTCACGTTGGGTATAGTCATCTTGGAAAGGTTGATCAGCTAGTTGGCTGCAGGCAGGGTAACTCATGATACAGTCGCAATCAAAAGTTGACATACACTTGTAAAGGACATAATGTCATGGCTGTCTTGAGTTTCCAATAATTTCTACAACTCTTATTTTTTTGGGATAGTGATTGGAGCACATACTTGTTGGTCACAAAAAAACATTCATGAAGTTTGGTTCTTTTATGAATTTATTATGGGTCTACTGAAAATGTGACCAAATCTGCTGGGTCAAAAGTATACATACAGCAATGTTAATATTTGGTTACATGTCCATTGGCAAGTTTTACTGCAACAAGGCGCTTTTGGTAGCCATCCACAAGCTTCTGGCAAGCTTCTGGTTGAGTTTTTGACCACTCCGCTTGACAAAATTGGTGCAGTTCAGCTAAATTTGTTGTTTTTCTGACATGGACTTGTTTCTTCAGTATTGTCCACATGTTAAGTCAGGACTTTGGGAAGGCCATTCTAAAACCTTAATTCTAGCCTGATTTAGCCATTCCTTTACCACTTTTGATGTGTGTTTGGGGTCATTGTCCTGTTGGAACACCCAACTGCGCCCAAGACCCAACCTCCGGGCTGATGATTTTAGGTTGTCCTGCAAAATTTGGAGGTATGTGCTCCAATCACTCTATCACAGAAATGATTGGAAACTCAAGACAGCCATGACATTGTTTTTTACAAGTATATGTAAACTTTTGATCGCGACTGTATACTATCACAGTAATATCTATTGCAAAACTATATTATTGCGCATTGAGCATGCAATAAACATAGGACATGCTTTTTAATTGAATACAAATTATACTTTTCTCTTAAGATTTGTTCTTAAAGCGAAATGGTGGTTTTAGGAGTCAAATAAAATAAAAACAGAAGAATGATGCAATTAGGATTATCGGACTTGATAAATCACTAGATAATGCTCTATAATTCCACAAAGCTTGTTCATGGCTCATTAATGCAGATTGTGCCGATATCGATATTTTGTGGAAAATGATTTACTCTACTCAAACTGCTTTAGTAATATTTTTAGTTAATTTTAATCTTTAGGGAGGAATTTGAGAAGCTTTTTGAATTTGCTGTTAGCAGTTACCCTCCACAGTGGCCACTTCAGAGGCCAGGGGGTGAGCTCAGCTGTTTGAGCATGTGAAAATAGCTCCTGTAAATGATTCCCCTAAGAGAGCATAGATAACATGATCCTGTACATTGGCTAACGCTGGCCAGATGCTGATTGTATGTTGCAGCAGTCTCGTATAAATGAGGATGAGTTAATTGAAAAGGAGAGGACATCATGATAATTTTGCATCATATTGTGGAGTAGCAGAATTTATGTTGTGTGATTCACATTCAGCTACTGTGAATAACATTTGGCTGGGAGTACTATGGGGGGTGAAAACAAAAGACTAATTGAACCCTGAAAAAGTCCTCCGAATGTCAATGAAGCAACCTGAATGAGCACTGACATGGAAGTAAATTGCCAAAGCTCAACAGCTCTTCATTTGCATGGGATGGTTGCTAAGTGCGCCTGTTTACGGTATTAGGCTTCCTTTACTTTTTTTGGTACTGTATGGAGTTCCCTTTCAAAGCAGCCAGGTGTGATTTGTCGTCCTTTTCGCTTAGATGAGTGTCATATAAGCCCTTTTTTGTTACATAAGCAGCCTCCCTGTCGGACACAATGCTGTGCCTGTGTGTTGTTACAGGGATGAAATTTCAGCTGCATTGTTAAGCTGCAAAGGACTATCTCAATAAAGATTTAACAAAAGACACAATACAATTTGCCGAATTTCAGCTTGTGGCCCAGACAGCAGCTATTATGCATTAAATCCCATATTACAGACCCTCTTGTCAGTCCACTGGTCAAACTGAATAGATTTCTGCTTCCTTCAGCCATACGGGGGATGACAGGCTTTCACAGATGCACTGCACATGCTCAGTTGATCCCCGTCTGGCCCTGTTACATAACAGTGCACTGCACCACAGCCAGAACCTTTTACATGGTCCGTTTGTCACTGCAGGGAGAACAGTGGACCATAGTGGCGTTTAAATGCATTGCAGCCCCCCCCCCCCCCCCCCCCCCCCCCCCCCCCAGAGATAAACATATACTTTAGTCATGCATGTTGTCAAATGGAAATGATAAAATAGTACCAAATATAAAACTGAATGTGGCAGAAAATTTGCATCCCTCGGAAGTCCTTTTTCCTTCCTGTCATTTTCAGTGGTTTTGGAACATGACACAGCACTTTTAAGTTATCAAAATGTCCGCTCTGCCACCAGGTCTCTTCAGAGCTGCAGTGCCCAGCGGTGCCTCCACAGGCATCTACGAGGCTCTGGAGCTCCGTGACAATGACAAAACTCGCTACATGGGCAAAGGTACATAACCTAATTTGTGACTTTGCACTTTTCAACACACTTCACTTTCTGTCTCTGTCCTCGTCTCTTTTTCCAACTCTTCCATCTTCTCCCCGTCAGGAGTCAAAAGAGCTGTAAAATATGTAAATGAATTCTTGGGCCCTGCGTTGTGTAACCAGGTAACGAGGGTGTAATAAAGGTTTTAACTAACCGCTCGCTGTGCGCAGAAGCATGAAAAATGGGTCTGCTTTTGGGAACTAACTACGTACAACTAACTTATTAATGTGGATGGTAATGTAGATTTTTTTTTTTTTTTATTCCAACAATTGTAGTGTCATGACTATCTTACAAGACCGCCAGTAAACAATAGTCCAACATTGGAAAGAAAACACATTGGTGTATTTACTCTGCATTCCAATCTACACCATCTTTATCTAAAGGTGATGCAAGTTGCTTGCGCAGTGAGCTGTGAGGAAATGGAAGGGAAGTTTGTCGGCAATGTCCTCTGTTGAAATCTATCAATATCTGGGATTATTTTAAAGATGACTCACAGTGCATATAAACCATGAAAGTATCACACCTTTCTTCATTAGTCAAGAAGCCTTTACATCAAATTGTATCGCATCCTAAATGGCGCAATAGTATAGTATCAATAGTATAGATGCAATAGTATCATATTGCATCAGGAGATGCTTATAATATTTCTAAAACCCTATTCTGCACGTTGGCAGTGTATCGAGATGCGTATAACACCCGCTTCAGAGATGGAGCTCTCCATTCCAAATACCGTATTTTCCGGGCTATAGAGTGCAACGGTATTTGAGCCGCACCCACCAAATTTAAGATTTTTTTTTTTTACATGTATTAGCCACACCAGACTATATAAGCCACAGAAAAAACTGGTCCAAAATATTTTGTTGTAAATGTTTAGTTATGTACCTTTTTTTAATTGTTTCCAAATGATAAATGGGTTATACTTGTATAGCGCTTTTCTACCTTCAAGGTACTCAAAGCGCTTTGACAGTATTTCCACATTCACCCATTCACACACACATTCACAAATGGTGCCTGTAACACGGCAGTAAAGCGGCTGATCAAACAAAACAGAAGTCATCGTCATGGGCCCGCTACCTGAATTTTCGAAATTGAAACAATACAAAAATGCCATTGTAAGTTAATAATACTAACACAGACACTTGTAAATGTGTTAGCATATTAGCTAATGCTAATGATGCAAGCTTGAATACATTACAATAGCACTTATAGATATGCATGAAATGATCCTACAGACATCACACATGGGACGGTTTATTAAGAATGACTTAGTATATTGTAAAACTTAAACGTTACTTGGAGTGATGAATGAAGGGATCTTTTAAGCAGAAGTGCAATGGACGGTTATACTTCAGTTCAAGGCACGAAACTGGAAGTATATTTTCAACCCACCACTTGCAGTGAGTGAACTCGTCCAAAAGATGGCGTCATAGCACAAAACAATAACACACCTTTTGAGTGTTGAATACTATTTGTTTAATACTAAATATTATGAGTATTAGCGAAGTAAAATCCATAAATTAGCCGCACCATTTTATAAGCCGCAGGTTTTAAAGCATTGGGAAAAAACTAGCGGCTTAGAGTTCGGAAGATACAGTATGTGTATACAATTTTATAACTTTGGCATGTTCTGTGTTTGTTTTCCTCCCCTGCTCTGCATGGTCGTCCTCAGCCTGGGTCAGTTATGGTCTGCTTGTCCTTTGCAGGTGTCTCAAAAGCTGTTGAGCATATCAATAAATCAATTGCACCTGCACTGGTTAGCAAGGTAGGACCATTTATTGTCTAACTAATGGTACTACACATAACCATTCCTGAAATGACTTAATACTTTATTTGGTAGAGATCTCTTAAGTGTACGCTTTTTGTGGAATGAATAACGTGCTGCCAAATGTGTAATTGTGAAATGCTGTCTTTCTAACAATTGTTTTTGTACTTATCTTGTCCATGTCTATGACACATTTCCCTAAGTGGGACACATAAAGTGTATTAAAAATTAATACGAGAGATTTGCTTCTTCCTTTTGCGTTGTTACATTAACATGACTTTTTTGGGTGTGTGGACTCCAGAATGTGAACGTTCTAGAGCAGGAGAAGATTGACAAGCTGATGTTGGACATGGATGGAACAGAGAACAAATGTAAGATACCTGCTCCAGTGCATTGTTGAGAGAAATACAATATATCTAACTACAGTGTGGATGTTTTTCCCACCTTAGCTAAATTTGGTGCTAATGCCATCCTGGGCGTGTCCCTGGCTGTGTGCAAGGCTGGTGCTGCTGAGAAGGGCGTGCCACTCTACCGTCATATTGCTGACCTGGCTGGCAACCCTGAAGTCATCCTCCCTGTGCCTGTGAGTATAACGCTAATATTAATTTAGAATAGCCAGCAGTGTGCTAAATACAAATGATCTAATTTGGATTCCTTCTTTCTTTTAGGCATTCAATGTCATCAATGGTGGCTCCCACGCGGGCAACAAGCTGGCTATGCAGGAGTTCATGATCTTGCCTGTGGGCGCCAGCACCTTCAAGGAGGCCATGCGTATTGGTGCTGAAGTCTACCACAACTTGAAGAACGTTATCAAGGAGAAATACGGCAAAGACGCCACCAATGTGGGAGACGAGGGAGGCTTTGCACCCAACATCCTGGAGAACAAGGAAGGTGAGAAAGAAAGAGGGTGGTTATTGATAGGACAGGATAGACTTTAATTCTCACACATGAGGAAATCATGTGTTTGCAGTGCAGGTTCAAAAAGTCTACAAAAATAAGGTAAAACACAATAAAACAAGATGGAAACATCAAAGGACATAAAAGACATTAAAAGAAGGCAGAGCTGGTGAACCATCTGTCACTTCAGCAACGCCATTTCTACAAACAGCAAAAAAAGTCAAATGCAACAAAAAACCCACAACAAGCAATAAATTATATATACTGCACACATATGATTGCACCATGCATAGACAAACAAACAAACAAAAACACACTTTTAAAGCCATCGTCTGCTGGAGTGGGGGCAGCACAGCCAGAGACTGTAACAGATCCAACTGGCCGCCCACCAGCCCACGGCCAATGTCCCGTTTGAGAGTCTGTCCAGGAGACCGAAGTGTCTGATACAGGCTCGTCCAGCCAAGACTTGGTGAAGCTCCACCATCTCAACGCCAGCTCTGCAGCTCAGTCTCTTCCTCCGCGTCTACAGCAAAACCTCCAGGCTCTCTCTGCGGACTCCAGTTTGGGAGAGAGCAAGAAGCTAGTCTCCAGTGCAAACATGGCTATGGCCAAAAGACTCCCACGAGGCTGATCCAAAAGTCCACAAAAAAGCAGCGCAGAAGCCACCAAAATGCCACCCCTCGTTGTGCAGTCCGTAGGGGCCTGAACCAAAAGGTAAAAAACACTTAAAAACAAGAGGAAAACCTCAAAAACAAAAAGGAGGATACAGAAGAGCCCATAACTCATGCAACCAGCAGCCACTACAGCGGCGCCCTCTGCTGGCGTGCGTTCTCACCGTTTTAACTGGTCTTTTTAAGATATTTTAGATGTCCAGGAAGCTACTTTACTTATCATGTCACTAACTGGCTGACATATGGCTGCTAAATTGAGGCCTCAACTTGAGTGCACTTGCTGCCAGCCACTGACTCCAATGTCAGGTCAACGTCCTAAAAAAGCAACCATCCCGTTAATTGGTAAATGTTTACATTTTCTGTTTTTTGTTGTTGTTTTTTTAAGCTCTGGAGTTGCTTAAGAATGCCATCGGCAAGGCTGGTTACACTGACAAAATTGTCATCGGCATGGATGTGGCCGCCTCAGAGTTCTACAAAGGTGGAAAGTACGACCTGGACTTCAAGTCTCCTGATGACCCCAGCCGCTACATCTCCTCTGACAAGCTGGCTGACCTCTACAGAAGCTTCGTCAAAGATTACCCTGGTGGGTCTTTGAACGTTTCACACACCTCACTGTTTAAATCTTGACAAACTATCTGTTTCAACAGAAAACTAAAGCACATATTTTACATTTGTCTGTTTTGGGTACATCTGAATACCTCACTTATTTTCAAGGATATAGAGTACACCCACTAAATTTTAGAAGAAAAAAATATTTTTCCATATATTGTATCAGACTGTAAGCTGCAGATATATGCATTGTGTGTTTAGTAAATTTTTATTTACATAAATTCAGTGTTTCCAAACAGTGTCTGTAACACGGTAGTAAAACGGCTGATCAAAGAAAACATAAGTCATCGTCATGAACCTAAGAGCTGCTGAAGCGAGCTCTCCAATCAGCTAAACAGACTTAATAAATTTACGGTGATGTTTTGGTAACTTTACTCAGAAATTTGTGGAACTGAAACGACACAAAAATAATGCCCTTGTAAGTTAATAATACTAGCACCTACACTTGTACACGTGTTAGCATATTAGCTAATGCTAACGACGCTAGCGTCATTAGATTACGATAGCGCGTACAAATATGCATGAAACACTCCTACAGACATCACACATGGACGGTTTAGTCAGTATGAACTATTTTTAGTTGTATTACAAAACTTCCAAACGATTCTTGGAGTGATGAAAGGAGAAACCATACCAGCAGAAACGCTATGGACGATTAGAAGACGGAACGGTTCAAAGCACTAAACGGAAGAAAATACTGTAGACGTTCACCTGCACATGCACCTGCAATGAGTGAACTCGTCCAAAAGATGGCCCCATAGCACAAACAATAACACACCTTTTATAGTGTTTCTGTTCGTGTTTAATGAAAACTATTTGAGCACAAAAGATTTTGGCCGTTAGTGAAGAATAATCCATAAATGAGTCGCACTGTTTTATATGCTGCAGGGATAAAAGTGTGGCATGTCCACAATGTTAGTCATTTATTTCACCAGATAACACTCTTTTGGCTTTTTTCTGTAAATTATATTACATATAACTGATTAATTGTATAATTATATTAAAGACATACATTGTGTATTGAACAAAGATACAGGACATCAACAACCTGGGGCAAATATTGATGAGGCTATGCTACTTGATGTGACTTTGTGGACAACCTGTACTTTAAAAAGACATAGTCAACAGACCAAAAGAGCAAGCATCTGCCTGCTGAAAATCTGCGAGCCATAACAACATATAATGCAGTGTTTTGACTTAAAGCTGATTTGCATTGTTTCTATCTACTTGTTCCATCATTTGAAAATGTGACACCAGCACAGTGCCACTACTTGCCTGCAAGTGTTTGCAAGTTGTGGGTACCGATGACTCAATTCTCAAAAAACAACCTCTATAAAACCTCTATTGGCCTCTAGTTTTTTTTATTTTTGCCACACCTTACAACATTTGCAGCAGCTCGTTTACCAGCAGCCTCCTTGCATAGTCGTGTGTTACGACCTGCCTTGTGAGTAAAATTGTCTCATGTACCCCACAGTTGTGTCCATTGAGGACCCCTTCGACCAGGATGACTGGGAGGCGTGGGCCAAATTTACAGCCAACACCAGTATCCAGGTGGTGGGCGACGACCTCACCGTCACCAACCCCAAGCGCATCGCCAAGGGCGTGGCCGAAAAGTCCTGCAACTGCCTGCTGCTCAAAGTCAACCAGATTGGCTCGGTCACAGAGTCTCTGCAGGCGTATGTTTTGTCAACACTGCAATCCAGGCGCACCTTCTACCCACAATTCCCAGCATGTAAATAAAGCTTATATGCATTTTTGTTCCTTGTAGCTGCAAGATGGCCCAGAGCAACGGCTGGGGTGTGATGGTCAGCCACCGCTCTGGAGAGACCGAAGACACGTTCATTGCTGACCTTGTGGTCGGTCTCTGCACTGGACAGGTACTGCCTGTCTTCATGAAGGCCAATGTGTCATTACTGGGTCTAGTTGCTGTGTGCTTGTTGAAGACACTCTCAAGGTGTTTGTTTTCTAAACAAATGTTTATTTTTCAGATTAAGACCGGTGCACCCTGCCGATCTGAGCGCTTGGCCAAGTACAACCAGCTGCTCAGGCAAGTGCAGCCCTATGACACAATATATTTGTATACACTGCAAACAGTTTATGTCAACAACACTCGGACTGGCTGACTGATTAGCGATTGTCCACAAAACCAGAGTCTTGGGCTGTCTTCGGCTAAAGATTTTCATAGTTGTTGTTAGATTTTGCCCATCATCGACGTTCAATAATTTTTTTAGGAGAAATCAACAGACGGTGATATGTAGTAATGTATACAGACCAGTCACGAGGAGTCTGTGACGTCACATGGATGTGCTCTATTACATATACGTGAATATTCCAAAGTTAATCAAATGGTACTTATGAAAGATTTACAGTCTTGCATTAAAGAGAACAAAAAACGATCTCATTTGCAACTTTCTCCACCTCAAAAAAAAGCTAATCCACAGTTTGAGGACCTCTACTCTGACTCACAATGCCAAGAGGACATCAAACTTGACTAAATAAAGGAAGCAAAAGTCGTAACAAATCATTACCTTTTACAAAAGGAAAGCTACACCTCCTAACACACAGACTGCACACGGGGCCCCAGCAGGTATTGATCTGCCTTGCTCCCATGGAGGGGGTGAGGGTTGATTTAATGTCAGGTGATGCGACTGCAAGGTTGATAGTTAAAACGGACACCTCGGAATTAAATCTTTGACTTTTGAAGATGGCTCTAATTAAATTGAAACTGAAACTAGCCACTGCCTGCATATTTACTAGTGACATTCACCAGAGACTTTAGAACCTACGGCAGTTTGTTTTCCCTTCATTTGTGCAGATTTTTTATTTTTTTGTTTTTATATAATATTGCATACTCAAATCTAACATAAATGCTGCCTTAGTGTCTCGACTACAATGACAAAGCTTTTGTACCTGCTCAAGTCTTTCTTCCAGTTCTAACAAAAAAAAAAAAAGAAATGAATGCACTTTGCTAGTTGCTATGGTAGAATCCCTGCTTTTATTTTGAAACTTACTTTGCACAGAGCAAAAAGTCAGTGTGGGCATGATTTCATTAGGGATGATGGGTTTTATGCTGAAATTTTCTGATATCTATCCATGAGTGAGATTGGCCAATACCGATATCGATCACATATTAACTGTTAATTTTGCAATGTATTTACTGTGAGTGCTACTGACAGTTTAACAATATCAACACAATATTCAAACTAGTCCCTTATTCTCTTTCTGTGTGTAATATTTTCAGCCTTGTCCTTCAGTGATAATGATACTAACAAATGCAGTTAATTTGCCATAATGGAGGTGATTATTATTATTATCTTAAAGGAGTGGCACCACACTGTGTATGGAGACAAATTAGCTGTTAGCTTGTGAGCTGAGGTACTAAAAATGAATACGATATTTGCCAGAGGTGATTGGCAATAAAATGTATTAATTGACAATGCGATGGCATACTTTTTCAGGCAAACTGGCCCATCTTGACATTCTTAGAGTTAATGCAGTGTAACTTGACAGTTATGTTGCCGTTTCACACTGCTTAGCGGTAACGGTCAACATTAACAAACCTTTTTTTTTCTTCATAGAAATGACCTTTTTCTGTCTCAGATTTAATTCGGAGAAAAGCAGTTGACTATGTACGTCGCAGACTTGGGCTGCTCTGATCTGGGACTTGTGTTGGTTGATGATATAAGCAACTTTGCTGTTTTGTAGATCTTTGTGACAATTTCTCCTCTCTCATTGCTCAGGATTGAAGAGGAGCTCGGCAGCAAGGCCCGTTTCGCCGGCCAGAACTTCAGGCACCCACTCTAAGCTTGGTGTGTCCATCACTCATACTTACGCCACGCTAAGTCGCCTGCTGTGTCCCAAGAGAACACCATGTATATCTGAGGTCCAAAATGTGTGGTCTGCACCACGGTGAAGCATCAAGCACCTAGAACAGCCACATCCTCATAAAAGTATGCTTTAGCTCCTAAATGTGTCCCTTTGTTCGTGTTTGTCTATCTGAGGCCTTTGTGTAGCTTTTTGTGAGTTGTAGTCATTCTTGGTCGTCCTACTGAGCACTTGAGCTACTGTAACTTTAGTACTGTATCAAGCAGTGGAAAGAGTATAGTGTGTGCAATATGTCGCGTCTGACAAAGTCTCGTGTTGCTGTGAGCGTTGGCAGAAATACATAATAAAAATATAGTTTAAAATCTTGTTTTTTTTCTGTCCTCCCCTCAATCAACAACTCTACATTTTCAGTAACGATCAACACCACGCTAACAATATAGCAGGTCATTTAACAATTACAAATCAGTCAGTGCTCCCAAGCGGATGAAAAGTGTCAGTTTTGGATCTTGTGACTGCACCTGTCACTGAGTTATTTGATGTAATTTGAGTACCAGTGGGAGGCAGAATCACGAGCGCCGTTCTCTCGGGTACGCACCATTTCTGTCGCTGAGGGCATAAGAGTCTTAATTCCATAACTGCACAGCTTGCCTTGATGAATAAAGGTCTATTCAGCAATGGGATGGCACCATAGGAATTTTTCAGCTGGTTGGTTTACTATTACTTTTCAATTCTTTGAGCTTTGTCAAGATGTTTCCTTTCAGCTGTAACCTAAGAGATGCAATCAGTTGATGCAAGCTATCGAAAGTTAGGTCCAAAAGTAATGGTTCTTTCGGACATCCTACAAAGTTATATTACAATACACTGTGTTTTAAAGTTGTGTAATTCAATATTTTCAAAAAGGAGTCAAAAGAAGTGGAGTTTATTCATTGCAACTCCTCCAAGTCTCAGCAATTCCAAATTGCGTGGTCACTTCTTGTGTTTAAATAATTTTCTAATAGGGAGAAACCGCAATGAAGAAAACAAACAAGTACATTAATGAATAATTAAAAATTGCATTAATAAAAATAATAAGTAAAAAAATCTAATGTGTATTTGGAGTATGACTGATTGATTGTACACTGAATGGGTCTAAAATAAAATGTAATTAAATAGAATACAAATGGAATTCTTCACTAATGTTTATTCTAAGAAAATTGTGTTCATTTACCATTTAGGGATAACATCCTTTTTATGCAGATTGACTCACTTCTTCTTATAACAATGAAATAGTTAGTTATAGAGCGCTTTTCAAAAACTCAAAAAGATTATTTTCCAAGGTAGAAAACAAAGGAACAGGAAACTGACAAATTTCCAGGGTAGAAAACAAAGGAACAGGAAACTGACAAATGTAGTTTAAAAATACATTAAGCAATCAATAATAAAAGATCATCATTCTCTGTTACAGAATGTGAATGTTTTAAAAAGTCACAAGTTAAAATAAACAGGTGTGTTTACATCACAATTGATATAGGATGAAAATCCTTTGCATTGATTGTGTGAATTGTAGTTAATGCAGTAATTGAGACTTGCGCCATCTAGTGATCAAACTACCACAATACATCCTATTGACCATCTTTTGAGCCTTTGCAGGAAGTTACTTTGCTACAGCAGCCACAGTATAAATATTTTTTTTTAAAAATCAAATTGATAAAATAATGAAATAAAAATGTATTTATTTTTTTGAATGCATGCCCTTAATATAGCCTTACAGTTTTTATAGCTCATTTTTATTACCTATTCTGTGTTGTGTTTTTATGTTGCACGATTGTACCAAGAAACATTCCTAGTTTGTGAACCCGTTCTCAAACAATGGCAATAAAACTATTCTGATTCTGATTCAATTGAAGAATAAATAACCTCTTATGTACGGAGGGCCAAATTGGACAACATTAAATACATACACTTTTAAACAATTACTTAAATGTGACATTAATTAATTAAATAAATACGAATAGTAATGAAATAAATAAATACATTAATGAAACATTGAATAACTACAATTAATGACATAAGTCATTAGTTAGATATTAATTTATTCATTAATTTTTGTCGCATTTGGTCCTCCATACTTTTGTAAATTTTGTATTATCAATCAAATGTCTTTGAAATTATTCCAGGACAAAAAGGACAGTAGATTTTATTTTATTTTATTTTTTTAATTAAATCAACATAAAAACACAAGATACACTTAGTACACCAACCCAAGAACCCCTCCCCCATTTACACTCATTCTCACTCATTCAAACAATATACTGTATATCAGGGGTCACCAACCTTTTTGAAACCAAGGGCTACTTCTTGGGTACTGATTAATGCGAAGGGCTACCAGTTAGATACACACTTAAATAAATTGCCAGAAGTAGCCAATTTGCTCAATTTACCTTTAACTCTGTTATTAATAATAATTAATGATATTTATCTTTGTGGAAACACTGATCATCTTAATGATTTCTCACAATAAATATATATAGAAACAGATAAATATCAATATGCAACACTTTATTTTTATATTTTCTCTAAGTGCACATTTTTCAAATTGAACATTTTCAAATGATCACTTCTAAGACAGTCTTGTGAAATCACAATATCCCATTTTAACTAGCTAGCCACTAACATTTTTTAACAAATCATGAATTACTTTGCACCATGTTTGTACAAATAATAACTCATGTAAAATACAAAAGTAAACTCTCAAATTTTTAAATCATGTCACACTTTGAACTGGACACCAAATCTGTTATCTGTTTCTTTGTCAGTTAGTGGGAAGCCTGGCATTGCATGCTGTTAACTAGTGTGTTGTACTCTGGTGTGTAACTTGACACTGCAACTCTGAGTGAGTCTTGCAGATGTGCATCAGTGAGCGTGTTCTGTGTTTGTTCTTGATGAAGTTCATGTCAGAAAAGGCTGATTCACAAAGATAAGATTTTTCCTCATTGTTTGCGGAACCTTCTTAATCTTTTGGACATATTTTCACAGCAATCTGGCCTTAAGCTTAATTATGATAAATGTAAAATGTTAAGGATCGGAAATCTAAAGGGAACGTCCTTTCGAATGGAATGCAAAGTGCCTGTTTTGTGGACAGATGGACCAGTTAACATACTTGGTGTTGTTGTCCCAGAAAATCTGGAAGATCTAGGCTCAGTAAATTATGATAATCGACTAAGAAAGCTGGACAAAATTATGCAATTATGGAAAGGGAAATCCCTAACCTTGTATGGTAAAATGTCTATTGCCAACTCGTTAATTATTCCTCAATTTATTTATTTGTTTTTGTCATTACCAGCTCCATCACAAAACTTTTTTAAGATTTATGAGCGGAGGGTCTTCGATTTTCTCTGGAACGGCAAACCAGAAAAGATTAAAAGAAAGGTTTTGTACAAAGAGTATGAATATGGGGGCCTGAAACTTCTCAACCTTGAAGCTATGTGTCTGTCTTTAAAAGCATCAATTGTTCCAAAGATGTATTTAAACATTGAGTGGTACACAAATGTCCTGTTGGACAAAAAACATATACTGTATCAAAAGAAATTGTATCCTTTTTTACAAGTGATCCCCTCCCAGAGAGTCTGCTGGGAAACATGGCGGGGTTCATAATAGAAACAATCAACCCATAGTGGTGTTTTCAATTTTATGTGCCAGAAAAAGAGACGATATTTTGCAGCAGTTAATATGGATGAACTCTAATATTATAATAGATGGAAAGCCTTTCTTTTGGAAAAATATGTTTGAAAGAGGAATCATTTTAGTCAATGATATTATCAATGAGAATGGTAAAATTATGAAGTATGATGAACTTAGAGCTATGTATGGTGATGCTTGCTCAAGCTTTTCATTTTATCAACTAACTGGAGTAATTGGGAAAAGATGGAAACAAATAATTAATTATGGAACTACTAAATTATTAGTTTGTAAACCTCTAATAAGAAATTCTAGTTGGCAAAAAGGAACTAAAATAAATAGAAAAATATATAATTTCTATTTAATAAAGAAATCTTTGAAGGCTGCCTCATACAACACAAATGGAAAATGGGAGGACTTTTTTGACTGCCCGTTGCCATGGGATGCCATATTCAAACTAATCTATAAAACCACTATCGATTTGCAAAATCGTTATTTTCAAATTAAAATTATTTATAACTTCTTACCCACAGGAAAAATGTTAAAATTATGGAATATGACAGAGTCAGATGATTGCCGATTTTGTTGTCAGGAGCCTGAATCCACCCTGCATTTGTTTTGGTATTGTCATATTGTGTCTTTGTTTTGGGTGGAAGTTGAAAAAATGTGTTTAAGGATTGGTTTGTTTATGAAGCTTAATGTGGTTTCTGTTATTTTAGGAGAGTTCATTGACAATCATGATTTAGTCAATTTAATTATAGTACTCGATAAAATGTTTATTTTTAAGGCCAAAAACAGATATTCACTTAGTATTACTTTCTTTAAAGCATTTATTCAGTATTTTCTAACTTTAGAAAGTTACATGGTTGAAAACGATAATGATGCCAAAAAACATTAAAAAAAAGATGAGAAGTCCTCAAAGGCTTATTTTGAAAGTATAATTATGTTTATAGATTATATGATATCTGTTGTTGTGTTCCCTAATTTGAGTGACCTGGACATAATCTGGACTGTACATTTATATAATTTATAAACAAAATTATTTTGAAAATGTAATTTTGTTTATAAATTATATGCAATCTGTTGTGTTCCCTAATTTTTTTCTGTGTACATGAATGAAGGTGTGTGTTGCTGAGTCCGACTTGGACATTATCTGGACTGGGCCTGGTTTAAAAAACCTTTTAAACAAATCTAATTTCATTGACCACCTGGGGCCGTACTTATCAAGCTTCTTAGAATTACTCCTAAGAAGTCTGCTAAGAGTTGACTTAAGAGTAAATAAATTATTCGCTGAAAGCTGCACTTAAAAGTTAGTTATCAAGCGTCTTACTCACACTTTCAACGAAGTGTAGGACTGAATCTTAAGTGTCACACTCAGAGCTGAATTACGACATTACTATGTGCCGTAAACGGAATTTTAGGTGACGTCATTTCTGTGTCCATAGAAATTACCAAACACGGAAGGGAATCCCTTGTCTAAGAATAAAGAAATATCTTAGAAATATTTAAGTGGACAATGGGAGTGTATATTTTGACAATAAACTACAAAATAATACAAAACAAACAAACAATATTGGCAATGAATCAAAAATAAATGTTTCCTTTTTGTTGCACCTTTCCTGCTTCCTGCTCCCAGACCGTAACAAAGAGGCAGGGGAGACACTTCTCCAGGATGTATGCTCGGGGCAACACCCTTCACTTTACCCGGCAGTGGGTCTCCACAGCGGACGACTTTAGAGTGAATGATGAGTCCGGCGATTAGTTGCAAATCTTGCTTTATTGATTGCTTGCACACAGCCAATCCAACACAAAACAAACTAGTCCCCGCTCGCACTCACAATACCGCTCCCTCTCTTTTCTTGCCCACACACTCACTGACGTCACTCACCTCACATGCTGTAACCTAGCGTATGTGTGTGCCACACACATACGCTACTCTCATAACATTTTCTTTCCAATTCATTAATTAGGCAACTAATTTGAAACTGGTGTGGGTGGCTCTATATATACTAGTCCACTGCAGCCACATGCAGAAATCAACAAGGCATCGAAAATTATTAAATCTGTGACAAAAATAATACCTGCTCTGTCTAAACGATACCGTTTGATCAGCTGCTCGTCATCAAACAAAGATGAACGTTCGCGCACGTCTCTCGCCTCAGTGCCATCCCCTGCTGGCAACTCCTAACCACTTAAGACACCTCTGAAGGTCTCTTAAATATCGTGGAGAGTAGGAGTGATTCTTAGACTTAAGAACGTTGATAAAAAGCTTTTATTCTTAAGTTTGAGAGTAGGACTAAATTTCGCAAATTTTCAGGACTTAAGTGTAAAATGGCACTCTAAGAAGCTTGATAAGTACGGCCCCTGGTCTGTTGAAGATAAGGCCCTTTTTTAAAAAATAAAATAAAATAATATAAATAAATAAAAAACATTTTCTTGGATAAAAAAGAAAGTAAAACAATATAAAAATAATTACATAAAAAATAGTAATTAATGAAAATGTTAGTGGACCAGCAGCCTATACAATCATGTGTGCTTCAGGGACTGTGTCCCTTGCAGATGTGTTGTCTATGTTGTGGGAACCACAATATTGGTAGCAGAAAGAAATAACCCCTTTTGTGTGAGTGGGTGTGGATGAGTGTGCATGGGGGAGGTTGTTTGGGTTGATGCACTGATTGAAAGTGTATCTTGTGTTTTCTCTATGTAGATTTAATTTAAAAAAAAAAAAAAAAAAAAAAAAAAAAAATTTAAAACAATTTTTTTTTTTTTTTTTTTTTTTTTTAGAACAGGCCCGCGGGCGACTCATCTGGTCCTTACGGGCGACCTGGTGCAATAGAGTTTGCAAGGGATATAGTCAGTGAAGCACACATGATTGCGTGTGCTGCTGGTCCACTAATAGTACTAACCTTTAACAGTTCATTTGACTCATTTTCATTAACTACAAACTGTTTTTATTTTATTTTAGGTTTTTTTAATTTTAATTTAATTTTAAATAAAGGACATAATCTTCACCAGACCAGGTTGTCAATGAAATTATATTTTTTAAAGGGTTCTTAAAACCAGGTGCAGTCCAGATCATGTCACCAACACACACCTTCCTTTATGTACACTCAAATTAGGGAACACAACAACAGATTGCATATAATCTATAAACAAAATTAAAATTTCAAATTAAACATTTATGTACAGTCCAGATTACGTCAGTGCAGGACAGTAGATTTAAAATGTTGGTATCAGCTCACTATACAGTACAGTACAAAGCTACAGACAGTTGATCAAATATGGAAGTATAATTGTCTCATCAACTTATATACTGTATATCAATATGATATTAATGCATATAGATATATTAATAAATATACAAATAAATAAATAATTTGTATAAATAAACGTGTATTTGTAAATCTATTTTTGAGATTTGAAAACATATACAAATAAAATGTATAGATATAAAAATGTGACGTACAAATAAATCAAGAATTTGTATAAATAAACATGAATTTGTAAATATATTTTTGAGATTTGAATATAAATATGCTTGATTTTGGATTTGTATTTGTATTTAATTTGCATGTGTGGATCGCGTTTTTGCCGAGGAGACATTCCCCTATGGAAATAGAATTGTCACTTATATATATCAACATGGTATTAATACATATGCATATATTAATAAATATACAAATACAAATGTGATATATTACAAATGAATAAATAATTTGTATAAATAAATGCGTATTTGTAAATATATTTTTGAGATTTCAAAATATATACAAATAAAATGTATAAATATAAGAAAGTGACATACAAATAAATCAAGAATTTGTATAAATAAATGTGTATTTGTAAATATATTTTTGAGATTTGAATAAAAATATTCTTGATTTTGTATTTGTATTTGTATTGAATTTGCATATGTGAATCGCTTTTTTGCTGATGAGACATTCCTCTGTGGAAGTAGAATTGTCCCATCAACTTATATATATCAATATGATATTAATACATATGCATATATTCATAAATATACAGATACAAATGTGATATACCATGAATTTATTTACGTGGACCCCGACTTAAACAAGTTGAAAAACTTATTGGGGTGTTACCATTTAGTGGTCAATTGTACGGAATATGTACTGTATTGTGTAATCTACTAATAAAAGTTTCAACCAATCAATCAATCAATCAATATACAAATAAATAAATAATTTGTATAAATAAACGCATATTTGTAAATATATTTTTGAGATTTGAAAATATATACAAATAAAATGTATAAATATAAGAAAGTGACATACAAATAAATCAAGAATTTGTATAAATAAATGTGTATTTGTAAATATATTTTTGAGATTTGAATAAAAATATTCTTGATTTTGTATTTGTATTTGTATTGAATTTGCATTTGTGGATCGCTTTTTTGCTGATGAGACATTCCTCTATGGAAGTAGAATTGTCACATCAACTTATATATATCAATATGATATTAATACATATGCATATATTCATAAATATACAAATACAAATGTGATATATTACAAATAAATAAATAATTTTAATAAATAAACACGTATTTGTAAATATATTTTTGAGATTTGAAAATATATACAAATAAAATGTAAATATATAAAAATGTGACATACAAATAAATCAAGAATTTGTATAAATAAACATGTATTTGTAAATATATTTTTGAGATTTGAATACAAATATGTTTGATTTTGTATTTGTATTGAATTAGCATATGTGGATCGCTTTTTTTGCCGATGAGACATTCCTCTATGGAAGTAGAATTGTCACATCAACTTATATATATATCAATATGATATTAATACATATGCATATATTCATAAATATACAAATACGAATGTGATATACCATGAATTGATTTACGTGGACCCCGACTTAAACAAGTTGAAAAACTTATTCGGGTGTTACCATTTAGTACGGAATATGTACTGTACTGTGCAATCTACTAATAAAAGTTTTAATCAATCAATCAATCAATCAATATACAAATAAATAAATAATTTGTATAAATAAACGCATTACTTGTAAATATATGTTTGAGATTTGAAAATATATACAAATAAAATGTATACAATTCTACTTCCATAACAAAGTGCATGCAATTGAACGCACCACGAATACAGTGAGTAGTGTGTTCCCACAATGTTGTGGTATTCTCACTTCTGGCCAGTGGGTGACGATATTTTACCGGCTGAACTTTGGAGAGCCCCTTCAAGTGTTCTCTCACCCCAACATGAAGAAAGATGCTGTCATGCTGCTGAGTGCCTCTCACACACACTAGTCCCAGCATCCCCGGCTACCATTACATTACTCCCTCTTTTTAATTCCAACTCCATCATTTATGACAGCATCGTCTCAAAGGTGCTGCGTTCACGGGCAGACGACCAAAGGCACGCTGCAGCTATAGTGGCTAACTAACGTTGGCTAATTGCTCTGCTTTGCTACTCGCTGCTATTGTTTGTTGTTGCAGCCACTACGCCAAACACATCACAGATGTTGTAGATCAAGCTCCCGAAGGTAAGTGAGCGTCCACTGGTGTCATGTCTCCTTAGTCAAACGTATAACTGCGGTTGTTAGCCACTGGGGCTAATTCGCCTGTTAGCACCAGGCTGGCCAAGTTAGCCTTTGAGACCGGGCTGTCCTGCGCTCTGGAGCGGGTTAGCAATCACAGCTAGCCGGCTAGCTGCTAGCACTGATTGGGGAATGCCAGCGTGGAGCGGTGTATTGTCTGGCTGCAAACTGATCCCTCCCAGCGGTTAGCGTCAAGCACATGCGGCGCAATCATTCCGGCGTGTGTTCAGAACAACGTGTGTGTTTTCAGCTTGTATATAACGCCGATGTAACCCAGCACAGCGAGCTTTTCCCGTTTGAAATGGCATCCACAGTGTGTGTGTGTTCCAGGTAGTAGTCGGAGCCCTTGGAGCCATTGTGATTATTAGCTCACTGCTATCATCATGCTGCCTTTTGTGTGCCAATCTACTGCCTTTCAACTACTTAGAAGGCTAATCCCGTATAGCTGCTTGGGTAATATTGTACTTAATGAAGACTTGAGCTTGTAATATTACAGAGTAAGTGGTCAACAATGAGGACAATTGTAGACTTTGTCAAGATTTAGAAGGCTGTGAAGTTCAAAACAAGCCCTGGTCAATAAGTAGTCATCACTGATGTGAATTTAAGATGATGGTATTCATTATGTTGTTTGTTTTTGGCTGTATGGTAAATGGTAAATGGGTTGTTGTTTTTTTGTTTTGGTTTATTTAGTATTTACATAGTATTGCTATGTTGTCTATTACCATTATTGCTATGTTGTCTGATTGATTGATTGATTGAAACTTTTATTAGTAGATTGCACAGTGAAGTACATATTCCGTACAATTGACAACTAAATGGTAACACCCGAATAAGTTTTTCAACTTGTTTAAGTCGGGGTCCACTTAAATTGATTCATGACACAGATATATACTATCATCATAATACAGTCATCACACAAGGTGATCATCAGAGTATATACATTGAATTATTTACATTATTTACAATCTGGGGTGTGGGATATGGAGGGGGGGGGGGGGTTTAGGTTTGGTTGGTATCAACACTTCAGTCATCAACAATTGCATCATCAGTGAAATGGACATTGGAACAGTGTAGGACTGACTTGGTAGGATATGTACAGCAAGTAGTGGAGAGAGAGAGATCAGAAATCATAAGAAAAAGTGTCTACATTTGATTATTTACAATCCGAAGACGTATGATGAGGAAGGGGAAGGGAGGGGAGGGTGTTAGTTTAGGGTTGAAGTTGTCTGGAGGTGTTCTTTTAGTGCGGTTTTGAAGGAGGATAGAGATGCCCTTTCTTTTACACCTGTTGGGAGTGCATTCCATATTGATGTGGCATAGAAAGAGAATGAGTTAAGACCTTTGTTAGATCGGAATCTGGGTTTAACGTGGTTAGTGGAGCTCCCTCTGGTGTTGTGGTTATGGCGGTCATTTACGTTATGGAAGTAGTTTGACATGTACTTCGGTATCAGGAAGGTGTAGCGGATTTTATAGACTAGGCTCAGTGCAAGTTGTTTTACTCTTGGGTAATATTGTACTTAATGAAGACTTGAACTTGTCATATTACTGAATAAGTGGTCAACAATGAGGACAATTGTAGACTTTGTCAAGATTTAGAAGGCTGTGAAGTTCAAAACAAGCAATGGTCAATAAGTTGTCATCACTGATGTGAATTTAAGATGATGGTATTCATTATGTTGTTTGTTTTTGGCTGTATAGTAAATGGTAAATGGGTTGTTGTTTTTTTGTTTTGGTTTGAAATAGGGACAGATACAGAAACATAGATATCTGAAACAGTCATCCAATGCATGCATCATAGTGTTTGTAGCCAAAGCTAATCTACAACACTTTTGTCCCCAACAACAACACAGATCTAACATCATTAAAATAGGAAAGTAAAAACAATGAGGCAAAGAGGAGTCAATAATTATGATTGATTGATTGATTGATTGAGACTTTTCTTTGTAGATTGCACAGTGAAGTACATATTCCGTACAATTGACCACTAAATGGTAACACCCGAATACGTTTTTCAACTTGTTTAAGTCAGGGTCCACTTAAATTGATTCATGATACAGATATACAATACTTTCATAATACAGTCATCACAAAAGATAATCATCAGAGTATAAACATTGAATTATTTACATTATTTACAATCTCAAGTGTGGGATATGGGGGGGGGGGGTTAGGTTTGGTTGGTATCAACACTTCAGTCATCAACAATTGCATCATCAGACAAATGGACATTGGAACAGTGTAGTACTGACTTGGTAGGATATGTACAGCAAGTAGTGGACACAGAGAGAGAGAGATCAGAAAGTATAAGAAAAAGTGTCTACATTTGATTATTTACAATCCGAAGAGGTATGATGAGGAAGGGGAAGGGAGGGGAGGGTGTTAGTTTAGGGTTGAAGTTGCCTGGAGGTGTTCTTTTAGTGCGGTTTTGAAGGAGGATAGAGATGCCCTTTCTTTTACACCTGTTGGGAGTGCATTCCATGTTGATGTGGCATAGAAAGAGAATGAGTTAAGACATTTGTTAGATCGGAATCTGGGTTTAACGTGGTTAGTGGAGCTCCCTCTGGTGTTGTGGTTATGGCGGTCATTTACGTTAAGGAAGTAGTTTGACAAGTACTTCTGTATCAGGGAGGTGTAGCGGATTTTATAGACTAGGCTCAGTGCAAGTTGTTTTACTCTGTCCTCCACCCTGAGCCAGCCCACTATTACCATTGTTGGTAAATTCATTATTCCTACATTGTTGATACAAATTATTGTTACAGTGTAATAATTATTGTTACCTGTGGTAATGCCACTATGATACAACATCTGTACTATAATCCTTGAACATAGTAAGAGTGAAACTCATGTGAATAATCACTGAATGGAGAACTGGGGGTGGGATTAAATACATTATCTTCTTCCCACTCCCTTTCAGGCAAAACTGGACAATTATGCATTACATACTATACATTACCTTTTGCACTATATTCATTTATATTATTATGTGTTGTCAACTTTGTACTTTTTAATGTCATTGCCTGAAATAAATAAATAAATGAACTTTTTTTTTTTAAATAGGGACAGATACAGAAACATAGCTATCTGAAACAGTCATCCAATGCATGCATCATAGTGTTTGTAGCCAAAGCTAATCTACAACACTTTTGTCCCCAATAACAACACAGATCTAACATAATTAAAATAGGAAAGTTAAAAAAATGAGGCAAAGAGGAGTCGATAATTATGATAATAGTAATAAAACAGACAAAGTGCAAAGTAGATAAAAGCCAATAATAATAATAACAGACAAAGTCCATACCGACAGCCATCAGACTGTATAATGCATATGTTCCTTTTTGACTGTACTTGAATGTATAATAGACTGTATTTATATTATTCACATGTACAAAATACCTAAGTGTTTATAGTTTATTGTGAGCGAACTGTGGTGCTGAATTTCCCCCAGGGATCAATAAAGTACTTTCTATTCTATTGTATTCTAAAGTGCAAACTAGATAAAAGCCAATAATAATAATAACACAGACAAAGTGTAAACTAGATAAGAACCAATAAGTAAAAATTAGTAAACACTAAACATGGGAACACAATTGTTGCTCAACTAGCCCCAATTTTGTTTGTTTTTTGAAAGTGTCAGGTAGAGAGTTCCATAGTTGTACTTGTATAGCGCTTTTCTACCTTCAATGTACTCCAAGCGCTTTGACACTATTTCCACATTCACCCATTCACACACATATTCACACACTGATGGCGGGAGCTGCCATGCAAGGCCCTAACCACAACCCATCAGGAGCTAGGGTGAAGTGTCTTGCTCAAGGACACAACGCGCTGTCCCCATAATAGAGAACATTTTCTGGTCAGGGCCTCTCCTACGGTTAAAAAAACTGGGGCATATATTGTGGAATTTCCTGCTGTTTATCCCCAGATTCTGTTTTATTTTCTTACTTTTGTCTAAATGTGTCCTGTGGTTGGCTGGCGACCAGTCCAGGGTGTACCCTGCTTCTCGCCCCAAGTCAGCTGGGATAGGCTCCAGCTTACCTATTGCCCTAATGCAGTGTTTTTCAACCTTTTTTGAGCCAAGGCACATTTTTTCCATTGAAAAAATCCAGAGGCACACCACCAGCAGAAATCATTGAAAAATTAAACTCTGTAGACAATAAAAAGTTGTTGTCGCAATTGTTGTATATGAATTTAAACCATAACCAACCATGCATTACTATAGCTATTGTCTCAAAGTAGGTGTACTGTCACGACCTGTCACATCACGCCGTGACTTATTTTGAGTTTTTTGGTGTTTTCTTGTGCATAGTGTTTTAGTTCTTGTCTTGCGCTTCTATTTTGCTGGCTTTTCCTGTTTTGTCTGTATTTTCCTGTCGCAGTTTCATGTCTTCCTTTGAGCGCTATTCCCCGCACCTGCTTTGTTTTATCAATCAAGACTATTTAAGTTGTGCGGACGCTATCCTTCTTTGTGGGGACATTGTTGATTGTCATGTCATGTACGGATGTACTTTGTGGACGGCGTCTCTGCTCCACTCGCTGTAAGTCTTTGCTGTCGTCCAGCATTCTGTTTTTGTTTACTTTGCAAGCTTCAATGCCTTTTCTTAGGGGCACTCACCTTTTGTTTATTAGGTGTTTATACCAAGGGTAGATCAGTATGTGATCAATACTAGAGTGATTAGATGGATATTTTTATTTTGTCAAAATCACTTTTTGTAGTTTTTGTTAATGTTTACAAACTCAGTGAATAATTCTCTGGACATGGGAGGACTTTTAAGCCAAAAAGCAGTAGATAGCAGTTGTTACTTTTGTTCAGTTTGTGAACGGTTAATTTATTTTTTGCTCAAACTATTTTTTTTAATATAATACAATAGAATAAGGAAGTAGTTTAAATATTGTGTCGATATTGTTAAACTGTCAATAGCACTTAACATAAATCCATTGAACAATGTGATCGGTATCGGCCGATCTCTCTCATGGATGATTGGTATCGGAATCGGCATCCTAAAACTGATCGGAACGTCCTTAATGAAAATGTTAGTCGCTCCCAAGTTTTGAAGTGAACTGAACTCCAGAGCTGTCAGTGGAGTAACCCTGCTGTATGGTTTTCATGCCAAATCATTCCTTTTTAAAGCAGTGCCATTAAATATAAGGTCAGTCTCGTTCGAGAAAGATAGTTGAATGTCAACGCAACACACACACACACACACACACACACACACACACACACACACACACACACACACACACACACACACACACACACACACACACACACACACACACACACACACACACACACACACACACACACACACACACACACACACACACACACACACACACACACACACACACTTACTGCATTCCATCCCCAAATGCATGGATAATTGCCAATGCAATCCTCATTAAGTTACTTATATTAGACTCTTATTGATGTATCCAAACATGTTAAATGTTAAAATAATATTATTGCACTTTTTCCATGTCATTTGTAGTATTTCTAATCAGACATATGCAGAAAAGGTTAAATTATTAGACAGAATCAGATGTCCTATTCGCTAAAAAGACTAGCAATTTGTGCCATGCTGCCAGCACCATCACCCCTTGTGGCTAAACGAGGAATAGGAAGATATTTAGACTTGTTATGAACTAGGGATATACGATATAAATGATAGAAATTTGGCTGACGATAAAGCTTGATATCTTGATAGTGCATGTTGATGACACATTCTCGCTGTGACAAGCCAATGACCGCCTCCTCAACACACTGTAGCGTTCTTGCTAACATTTCGACACAGTTCAAGTCACTAATCCTCGCCTCCATGGTGACAAATAAAGGCTCAATTCGAATACCCCTCCTCTGCCCTTGTTTTCGCCCGCCTCCTCGGTTTTGCGCATTCACGTCAATCAAGAGGCGTTCAAATTATCTACCAAAGTCAGCTCGCAGACTTCCCTACACTATATAGTGCGAGGAGAAAGATGGTAGACCAAAAAAAACAGAAGCGTACAAATGTAAGTAATAAGCGTAATTAATGGGTTTCATAATAATGGCACTTGTGGCTTTAGTCAGACTTCACAACCTCTGCTACAGCACGTAACTGTTGGCTTCAAACACGAATACACAATGAAACACATTTTACAAATTTTTTTGTACATTTCGCAAAAAAAACTTCTTCTAATTGGTCTTCTTCTGAATGAAGACAGGCGAAAGAAAATAAGAAGATCACAAGCGTGTGACGGCATCTTGAAAGTAGTCAAACATTTGTCGCATCTGCCTTACGTCACTGCTGGCAAACGTCGAGGGTTGATGACATAGCTAGACTCGAGCGACGTCCGTATGCATAGGGGCATATTTGCAATACTTTGCCATTGCACTAGATGCTAGAGCCAAAGGGGAGGGTCAAGTAGGGATTTGAATTGAGCCCAAGTATGTTTCCTACAAGTATCATTATCACTGGAGGACGCGGTATAGTTAAACATGCCACACTACACATCGTAGTAGGATACAAGAAGCCACGCTAAGGCTAGATCTATTGAATGTAAACAGGGTGGACGAATCCATACACATATTGACAATAACAATAGCAAGTATGTATTTGTATATGTGGTTGATACTACATTGATTAGATCGATATTTCTTATCATCACAAACTCTTTTTTTTGTTGTTTGTTTTTGTTTACAAACCTATGAAATTAGTCCCTACAGACAGGTGGAGTTTAATGGCCAGTGTTGGAGCCAAATATCCTTATTTGTTTATATTGTTTTTATTTTATTTTCTCTAAATTGATTGTTGGGTTCAGCATGTTGAATTTCCTTTTCGGCAGATTGCTCCGCCCACTTCCTGTTAAGAACCAGGAAGTGTTGACAAGGAGGGGACTGTTTCTATGGTGCGGTTACCATGGTAGCCTCCTTAAATTGGGTTCAGGTGTGAGCATGGGCAGGGAGATTGGAGGACAAACAGTTTTTGACCGTGTCATGTCGTGTCGTGTCATGTGGTGACAATGCTGTGATAATGTGCCATTCAAGGTTAGCATACTTTGTTATATAAGTTACATTTGATTTAATTTAGATAGCTTGGAATAAACGGATTGTCATATCCAAACACAGTTCTACATTACTGGACATTCTATCATTTACACGCGTAAAACTGGTCAACACAGGTATCAGCCCAAAGGTAAGGGCTGTAAAGCCAGTTATTGCTTATGTTTACTATTTTTTTACTTGAGTATTGACTTTGTTTTGCTCAAAATAAAAAAGGGAAGGAAATTATTTAAATATTTAATTGATCTTATTACACTGCCATCCTGTGTTTTTCATTGAATGATTATTAAAATGTTATCATTAAATGACTTTGAACATTTGAAGTGTAAGTATATCGGTATGACAAGGCCTTTACGTTTTTGAAGTATCGTCGAAAACTGGTATACACTTTTGAAACCGATGAATAAGTGCTTATTACATTTTTACAGAAGTGTAGATAAAAATATGTGAACAACAAAAAGTAACCAGCTACTAACAGTAAATTAATAATAGTTTTAAGAAAAAATGCAACCCGAAATGACACTTGTTACCGCATACTTCAGCAGCCTAATTAGCAGCCTGTGACCTGTTTCATGTATCATTTATATGCCAAAATGATATATTATGTATACTATATTGTAATCGCTGGAGGCTGTAATATATATCACAATATAGATTTTAGGCCATCCCTGTTATGAACCATCATTCACTTAGAACCTTGTTGAGCTTTGACTACAGTATGTATGGCGCCAACTTAGCTAGTAGAGCAAAAAAAAACAAACAAACCAAAAAACGTCACCTATCCTTGTAATGCTTGTGATTTATTTCCCTAGAGTGCCAACAACTCACTTGTTTATTCCAAGCCCTTCCTTCGTCTTTATGGTGACACGGGAGCCTGCCTTTGCCTGCTTGTCAAAGTGTCACAGTGTTAGTCAACACCTACATTAAATTGAATTACTCAAGAGCCTAAAAGCATTGCTTGGTAAATCAGGGCATTACGTTTAATGGCCTTAAACAACCTAACGTGTTTCGCTGTTTCCAATCATTCATGCGTTTTGGCTTCTGCTTGCTTGGTTGCTTGGTAAAGACTGAAACGTTTAATATGTCTGTTTGATAACGGCCGTGTAGGACATTTTACTCTGTTCTATTATGTTGTTTTTTTCGTCAGTGAGACGAAAATCCCCATTTTCAGGCCAGTTCAGGGGGTTAGAAGAGGCCAGGGTGTTTTTATAGTGTTTCAAATTGAGCTCAGGCAGCAGCAGCGGTGAAAATGACGAGTGACACACCCCGTCTACTGAATGTTAATGTGTCCAAGGGCTTGCAGATTAATCATAAGAGAAACGTAATAGCTTTAGTTATTTGCTTTTTAATGATTCATGTCTGTTGGAGTCGTGTCAGCTCCCTGCTAGCATGAATATGTAGTGAATAGAAGGAACGGAAAATACAATCCATTTTCACTACAGTCTGGCACTCTTGAGTATTTGTCGGATGATTTGTCTTTACACACGCTGTGTTTGAATTTCCTCTTACTGTTTTTCACCTAGATGCCATCACTTGGGTGTATTTTTGTTCACCTTCACCCTGAATAGCCGTGATGATTGGCCATTATAATGCTTGGCTGTGGATTCCGAGCTGTGTCAGACTGTGCACAAGGTGCCGTAATAAAGGCGCTGGTGTGGCGACCTGTGTTGTAAAATAGATATTTCACTGTGTGCAATCCAATTGTGCTTGAAAGCAAGGTGACTGGCTGGTGTACTGGCTGCTGAGAGCACTTCTTATACTCTGCACTTTGAAATTATGCTGACAGAAGGTACGCAGTAAATAGTGAAATGTTGTCTCATCAGAAACACAGTCAGGGGCTTCTTACATAAAACCGTTTTGGAATAAAACATGTCATTTTGGTCGCTCACTGACATGACAACGCCGTTTTTGTTAGTAAAAATACTATCTTTTAAAAACCTCAAAGTAGGGCTGGGTGATATGACCTTTTATTAATGTCTCGATATTTTTAGGCCATGTCACAATACATGATATATATCTCGATATTTTGCCTTAGCCTTGAATGAACACTTGATGTATATAATCACACCAGTATGATGATTCTATGTGTCTACATTAAAACATTCTTGTTCATACTGCATTAATGTATGGTAATTTTAAACTTTCATGCAGAGAGGGAAATCACAACTAAGTCATTTTACCAAAACTGTATTTATTAAACAGTTATTAAGCAGTGGCACAAACATTCATGCAATTTCCAAAACAGAAAGTGCAAGATTGTCAGAGATATTTTAAAACAAGCTATGAGTGCACTTTTGTGCATGATGTCACTAAGATGACATACCAAGACAACACTAAATTAAAGTGCAATTTTTGTACAGAACGCCACTACAATAGTTTAAAACAAATAAAGTGCACTTTTGTGCATGATGTCACACAATATATTTCAATAATTGTCAAATAAAAATTAGCTGCATAATAGGAAATCAAATAGTGTATGTCCTTTGCTATGTGGTAGGATACTGCGGACTTTATCTCCTTCTGTTGTTGAAAATTTATTTCATACGGTGTTGATCTGGAAATGGTTGCTTGGGCATTTTGTGGGTGTGGCACCGAACGGCGATGTTGACATGCAGAGTTTCAAGCACTCCTCATTCTCTAGCGGGTGACTTTTCAAATTATGCTACAAATTAGCAGTGCTGCTACTTTTTGTAGCAACGCTTTTGCCGCATACTTGACATATTACGGTTGTCTGTTCAACATCTTACCGCTTGAAGCTAAACCACCGCCAGACGTTGGACCCTGTGCTGTTTTTCTTGGGAATTAATTCTTCCTTCATTTGTTACAAGATTCGCACCTTCTTTCTCTCGTATTACCACTCGCACCGCTCCGCTAGCACCACAGCTAACGTTACCCCTGTCGCTACCTCTCTGCTCCGCAAGAGCGTATGACGTTGCATGCGCGACAGTATGTGACGTATGTAACAAGGTGCGCTTGTTTTATGTCACTGTGTGAAGGAAAGACAAGAAAGCCTGAGAAACGCCTGCAGTGTAATGCCCGCAGCTAAAAGCAACTGCGTGAGAACGTATACTTGAATAACACGATATAATCATTTTCTATATCGCACAGAGACAAACCCGCGATATATTGAGTATATTCGATCTATCGCCCAGCCCTACCTCAAAGTGAAGTTCATCAATCTGGTGTAAACATGCACATATGTGTATGTCACCCAAGATTAAGCATGGGACGATTTTAAATAAACCAAATAATTGAATGATAAATAAAAATGAACTCGATAAATTGCCATATTCGTGTGTTTGTTTTTTTGGTCAGTCTCTTCCAAACAGAGGGTTCACTCTGTGCATCGCTCTCAGCACTGACATGCCATTATTCAATAGCAAAATTAAATGAACGGAGTGAACCCTCTTGTCCTCCATCCAGCCATTGTCTCGGTGGGAGGAGGCTGGACCGCTCGCTGACACGCTGATGCACAGCCAGAGAGCCTCCTCTCTCGTCGTGACTCGCTAGTGAGAAACACCGCAAGGTTACAAAACCTAGGAGGAAAAAAGATGATTGCAAAGCCAAATATCCGGTGTGGGAATATTTCTGCTTCAAACGAGTGAGCAAGATGGGCTCATTAACACAACCGAACGAGCAAGTATGCCCAATTTGTTGGAAAGTGATGGCAAAAAACCCCCATAAAACAACAAAACAAACCACTCGATCCAGTTTTTCCATCTGGGCAAAAAACTGCAGTTCAAGATGTTCACTATTTATTGAAGTGCAAATGTTTGCTAACAGAGATTAAGCGTCAATTATACTTTTATTATTTGTTTACTTATTTAGGATAATTAAAAGTACTTGGCCTTCCAGTAGCAATGGTAGAAAAAAACTAATGAGAACTCAAGGTTTATTGCGTTTGAAAGGATTGGATGGTTGTAAAATGCATTGTCTTTCAAAAAAAGCAAAGAAAGAAAACCTTTTTGCGAGATTCTTCTTTTGTCAACAGGTACTTAATCATCTGTCTTCATACATTTAATTAATACCTGAACATTTAGTTCCATTTCATTTATGCCTAAAATAGTGCTTGTTAGTTTAATGGATTAGTCACAGGATGCTTCATCCTCTTAAGACACATATAAACATAAAACGTCTCACTCAAGTCGATAAATGCAAGTACCCCAGTTTATAGCTATTGTTCACATACAGTATAGACATTAATGAGTTTACTGTCGAGGCCCTTAACTCTATTGCTAAATTAATTGCTACCCAAAACCACAGAATGTGAAAGTTTCTGAGTTTAATTCAACCATGGAGTCTTACCTTGAATAAATTCTCAGCACATTATTAAAGATGATTTGATGTCATGCTGGAGACATTTCTGGCAATTAGCCTTCCTGAAGCACTCTCTGAAACGATGTGTGCATTCATTTTTGCGGTCCAAGATTGGCTCAACCCATCCTACCTTAGTTGCCATTCTGCAATATAATTATAATCATGATAACATAATTAACAAGTAACTTCAGTTGACATATAATGTAATATGTTGACACTATGATTTCAGCGTTAACGGAATCACATAATTGGTCAATAAATGCGGGATCTACTGTTAAACGTGTAATATCACGGACATTTACGTAAATGTGACTGAAATGCTGTCATCGTCCTCAAAACAATCAACCAACCCCTAGAACTTAACAATGCCGGAAAGGCCACTTAAAGCATTAGCTAAGGCTGTGAACAAACTATGAAGCTATTGCTAGCCAGGACTACTCATACTATCGCAACACATTTCATCTGCCTGTGTTGTTGTCAATGACACCACTAAGCTCTAAGTGCAGACAGGACAGCAGCTGTAATAAAAAATAATCGTTTCAAATTTAAAAAAGACTTAAGCACTTTGTACTCATTAATACATTTGCTGATAATAATTGTCCAATGATGTATTGCACCAATAAATGTAAGGGTTTTTGCTATTATTCAATAAACATTTTATAAATTAAAACAGAATTTGGAAACAAATACAACGGATTTAACAGTTAGGGCTGCAGGATTCTGTAAAAAATGTAAATCACAATTTTCTTGCTAAGATTTTTTTTTCGCGATAACCTGGCACAATCTTTTTCACGAAAACAATCACACCCACGTTCAGAAAGCATACTGTTGTTTTATTTAATTGTGTCCTTATACATAGACTCTAAGGGGGAAGCGATTCATCAAGTAATTTCAAGTAAATCGATTAAAAAAATGTGACTACTAAAGCATGACGACTTTTAATGGGGTCCATTGTGCTTGCGTCACCGACGCAGAGGAAGGATAAAGTGGACGCAGTGTTTCCCGTGCATTCATTGATTTAAGGGGGACATTTATAAACAAATAAAATTTGCCTTGCCACAAAATTCCGATCCGCCCTCATTCATAAACAAATTATAGTGAAAGTGTGTATCGCAACTGTGCCATTGTAACACACCTCACACACACACCTGCTTTGCGAGAAACGTAGCAGACGAGATCTGTCATTCTAATTTAGCACCTTTGGCAATATATTTAGCAAATACAGGTATGCATTAGAAGCGGGCGGGGGCGTGTCTTGGTTTGTGCATTTATTCTGAAATCAAATACAAGCGATCACGAAAGATGAAGTATTGCACGCGGAGATCTGCCTCCACAAGACCATGGAGTCTGCATTACCATCACTGTGTTTTGTGCACAAACCTGGCACGTTGTAGAAATAAATACACACAAAAATGGAAAACTACATTAAAAAGGCATATTGTAATGAGAAAGCGCTGAATTGTTGATACTACCATATATGTAATGCGCAATGTTGATACTGCTATATTTGTAATGCCCACTATGTTGATACTACTATATATATATATATATCTATCATATATATATATATATATATATATATATATATATATATATATATATATATATATATATATATATATATATATATATATATATATATATATATATATATATATATATATATATATATATGTATATATATATATATATACGTATATATATATATATATATATGTATATATATATATATATATATATATATATATATATATATATATATATATATATATATATATATATATATATACTATATATATATATATATATATATATATATATATATATATATATATATATATATACGTATATATATATATATGTATGTAATGCCCTATATGTTGATAGTACGATACTTAAAACATATGTTTAACTTTTCTTTATTATTATTTTTATTACATGATAATATCACAACAGAGCTGTGAGTTAAAGATATGGCAAATAAAAACATTTTAACTCTCTAATCAGTAGCTGCTAATTTCTAGCAGCCAATTAAAGGGAGTATGTGTCTCACTTTTGGTTGATGATAAAATATCAAGTAACAATAGCATTTAATGTGCTTCACTGCAGTAGTTTTTAAGTAACTTTTTAGTTTAAACACTACAAAAACTCAAAATATTATGAAGAATTATGTCTTATTTCTAGTCAGCCGGTTTACGTTTAGGGTTCTTATGTAATTTAGTCTTAGTCATTTCAAAAGGAAACCAATTGCTTGTTCATTATTAAGTGAAATGTCTTATTTTCTCTTGTGTACCAATAATTTATCCTTAACCAAGCACAAGTATTTTATCCGATTACTCGATTAACTGAAGGGATTTTCAGTAGAATGATCGATTTACTAAAATATTTGATAGCTGTAGCCCTATTAGACTCCTCGTTGTTTTGTTTTAACTTGCAATGGTTTTTCTTGATGGGATTTTCTTGGTAGAAATGAATAGAAAATACCCAAATAATCCATCAAATTTGTGCAGCTCCACTAACAATATTGTTACACAGAACTGTATATGATTCCAAAAAGGTTTATAGGCATTAATGTGCAAAAACAATAAGAAATAATAAAGCACAAGAATAGTCTTGAATATTTAATTCATGTTTTTTTTGTTGCTTATAAAAATTAATGTTTTTGTGTAAATATTGCATCCTTTGTCAGAGTACTACGTGATGGGCTCGCACAATCAGGGAGGTTCCTTGCACGGTTTCCCCCTAAGTCTTCCTCAATACATGTGCCAAAAGCAGGGTAATTGGCTGTAGCCAAAGCCTGGTGTGGTGTTTTAAGATATTGGACTGGCACGCAGAAGCCACACTAGCAGAATGAGACAAGAACATTCCCACCATATACGCTTCACTGAAACCACAAGCAGCAGCAACCACAGCGGCCCCTTTTCTCTGGCTGATCCCAGCAAGTCAGCAGAAGAAAGATACTGGATGTGTTATAAATATGTTCTTTGTCAGTTTCCCTTCACCTCTCACAAGAGCTGCCTCATATTTCATCCTGGTTTGATTGAGGCCCGGCTTTGCAGCTTTACTATTGTGCCAAAGAGAGCTTTTTGTGAGTTATCAATATGTGCTTCATAGATATATATTAATATAAGGCGGGTGGTATTGTAGACATACGAACAGATGATGTGTTTGTCATAACCGACACAGCACGCATTCCATGGTTTCCAATACTATGTTTAATCAAAATCGAGGCCTCTGCCTGCAAGGTGTTAAATTGTGGAGGCGTTCCCAGATTGCAAATGAAACAACCCCTCAGCCTCTCCAAAAAAAGTATTATAATTTATCTTTTGAAAATGTACACCATTTAAATATATATCTTAAAGTCGTCACTGCTATTTTTTTCCCAGGCATGATCAAAAATAAACTTCATACACATTATATAGATTCACCCGGTCACAACATTGTGTGCACCTGACTCTCCGGTCGATTCAGAAGTGCTTAACAGCAGCTGCTTTTAGCAGCATTTATGTCACTGTATGTCACACGTCTGTGTTATTATGCGCACTCTATGAGGGGGGGAGCTCTTCCCTCTCTCTCTGATTGAGGGCTTGACTTAATGCAGCTCTAGTCAACTGGCGGGCCACATCCGGCTCGCTAAAGCTTTTCATTTGGCCCGCCGAACATCACCCAAATATCTTTGATGAAACCATTAAAACTGGGGTTGATAATTAATGCAGTACTCCAGCGAGGCATGTGCCACAATGAAGCAGCAGTTGGGTAAATAGAAGTCTACTCATTCACCCTGAAAAAAAATCTAAATAATTTGCAAAAATCAGACTTTTTAACAACGACTGGACTACAAAGTATGAATGTTCCGCTCCGAGCAAGAGCTCGAGTCATTGTTTTCTGGCGGACCTTTTAAGTGATGGACACATTGATCCAGACCAGCGGAAACAACGGTTGAAATTCCAGCATGTAAGCTGGAGTTCATTTTTATTTATAGCAACGCACTTCTAACTTCCGGCCATAAATGTGTGTTCGTACTTCCCGTAAACTAACACGTGTGTGTTCTAATCGTGGCACACAGGTAATAGGTAATAGGCAACAAAGATGGCTATTTTTGGACAAATGAGGATTCACAACCTTATCTTTTAAAGCTGAATATATGGATAGCTGGAATATATGAACTGCTGCTTGTAAAAGCTATGTTGTCAAAAATTGCATTCTTACCCAAAATCAACTGGAAAAAAACAACCCCGGCACGCATGACCATCGACGAAGTTATGATAATATTGATCATGATACATGCGGCATGTCATTCTTGTTAGTACAAATACACTGGAATATGATTGTCCATGTTTTTCATTCAGTACAGATTAATGTCCTGTTGCATTGTGTTGTGCATTACAAACCTAAAAGCCATTCAGTTGTTGAAGCAGAAGCTAGCTTGCGGCTAATGCTGTCGTACGGCGACGTGTTACTATGCATCGGTTGGGGACGTCTCTGCGCTACTGACCTGTCTCCGCTCGGGATGGTCTCCTGCTGGCCCCACTATGGACTGGACTCTCACTGTTATGTTGGATCCACTAGGGACTGTACTTAGAGGGGGGGTTACCCACATATGCGATCCTCCCCAAGGTTTCTCATAGTCATTCACATCGACGTCCCTTGTGTGGGCTCTGTGCCGAGAATGTCGTTGTGGCTTGTGCAGCCCTTTCAGACTTTTGTGATTCAGGGCTATATAAATAAACATTGATTGATTGATTGATTGATAAAAGAAAAGTTCCTCAGTGTTCGCTCTTACAATAACAATGTCGCTGCAGCTTTGTTATTATACAGGTTACGGAACGTAAATGAAGTATTGCTGGCAGTTTTTGGATGCGTTTTTAGAGTGATTTAAGGGCAAAATGGATAGCTCCCATTAGCTACATTGCTAGCGACTTAGAACGAGACGATTATTACAAATTAGAAAGCAAAAAAAAACCTAAACTTTTGTTTTCTATTCCCTCATAATGTGAACAATAGGCAACATTTCCAAAAAAAAAAGTGCAGCTGACCTTCAAATAAGCAGGGGGAAAAGGTGGTTATTGAACAAAAAAGCTGTAATTACTTTAACCTTTTCTAGTATGTACAGTGGTCGGCCAGCAGCACACAAGGTCAAATGTTTTTTGAGGAAAGCGAACCCATATAATCAAGGTTGAAAAGAAGCACATTATTTTATTGATTAAAAAAAAGAAAGATCATAAAGCAAATAAAAACCAGGGTACTGCTTGACCACAATGTTGATACAAGTACCAGTGAGGAAACTTAGGAGATCATTTATATAGTTAAAAGAAAGGCCTCTACTTGAATGAATCTGCTATTCTATGGTAAATATAGGAAATATCAGAATGAAAATGACACTTTGTGTTGCTTCTGACCTCTCAGCAACTACTGCAAGACAAGTGTTAACTGTTTGCCTTGTGCATATGTGCAAGTGCAACTGTTAGTAATGTGAGCAACTCAGCGTATTTCATGTAT
>NC_084737.1:65773025-65888025 GCF_033978785.1 Entelurus aequoreus
CTAAGAAAATTGAGAATGCTGACTTCATTCGGACTCCCGAACGGAATACGAATGAGATGAAAGAGAATGAAGAAGGTAATGTAAATTACAAGGCAAAAGAAGAAAGCATACTCAAACCTCTCCGCTCTGCATTTTTGCACTCCAAACTGATCAGCAGTAACTCTGTATTCTGCACAACTGGCAATAGCAACTTTCATCTGGACGGTATTGGCCAGAGCATAAACAGTTTTCTCCTTTGGATTTAAAACTCCTTCCTTTAAGCCATTTTGAATGAACTCTGAGACATTCATAAGTTTTGTTTCCATGATTCTCCATCCGAAAATTATTTTTGAAACAACTCTCTACTGCCAGTTTTACTTTGCTTCGGACCTACAGCCACTCCAAGTTTTTTTTGGTAGTAGCGTCATGTTCGTGGCGAAATCTGAGATCATTTCTTGATACTATCTGCTATCTAAAATCAGCATCGCCATTAGAGATGTAATATTTGTCATCTGTGCCAATATTACAGTGGATATCGGGTACAACATAGCTAGGCTTTTGACTTGTAAGGAGCTGCAAAGATAGATTGTTTTGGTGTGATGTCATAGTCAACCGGAAAAGCAATATATGAATCTGCGCTAAAAGGAAATAAGCGCCCCACAGTGTACGAAATGGCGTATGACCAATAGTCACACTAGAGCAGGGGTGTCCAAAGTGCGGCCCGGGGGCCATTTGCAGCCCGCAGGTCATTTTTTAACGGCCCCACGGCACATTTTAAAAATACGATTGAAAAAAATTTAAAACATAAAAAGTGGTATATAAGAGCAAACAGGTGAAATGTAACAAGTAAATGTTGCAATGTTTACTCTAATAACACAAAGCTGCCATGCAGGCTGTTTCTTTGTTTAAAAAACAATAATGAATCAAAATCAATGTTAGTATGAATTATTGACCTATTCAAGGCTCCAATTAAGTCACATTAAATATTCCACTTTGAGGTATTTTTTGGGGAAAATGTTGCATATTTTGTGTTTGCCATATAAATAACTGAGCTGATTTTTTTAAAATAAGGGCCTAAAACTTACAAACAAAAAACATAAACAACAATAAAACTTATAATTGACAGATAGATCTGAAGTGGATCTCGAGATTATTGTGTTAAAAGTAAACAGTAAAAAAAATGTAGAATTTATTTTTTAACACTTTAATGAGTAGCTACCTTTTGAATCCCCAATAATTTTAGTGTGGTTTGTTTTTAAGTGTCATTGCTCAAAAAATAATAATGAATTCAAATCAATAGTTTTATGAGTTATTGACCTTTTAAGGCTCCAATTATTATATAATCTCAAATATTCCATTTAAAAATTGTATTGGGTGAAAATATTGCATATTTTGTGTTTTTTCCATAAAAAACTGGGTTTTCTTTGACAAAAAGAGCACACAACTTAAATCTTTTAAAAAGTTATATTGACAGATAGACCTAATGTTGATCTAGAGATTTAAAAAAAACAAAAAATTAATTAATAATAATAATACTGAATAATGACACATTTTTAATATTTTTTTGACCAAAACCCTTTGGGGTCTCCGGGATCAAGCCTGAGTGGAGGCCTAAATGTATATTTTTTATACATACATTCAATTGATTTTTAAAATTAAAAATATCAAAATGGCCCTCGCTTGCTTTGATTTTTTAGTGCAGGGCCCTCAGTGGAAAAAGTTTGGACACCCCTGCACTAGAGAGTGTGCATGGACACTGGGATTTCACAGGTAGGCGTGAAAATACAAAACTAATTATTTGAGAAATCAAACTAATTTAGTGCATGGAAACCATGATAAAAAAAGATTGATGTTGAAAATTTGAAGTATTACAATCAGTCAATACTGGCCCTTTGACTACTTGGTATTGCATCGGTACCCAAATTTGTAATATAGCCCAAAACTAATGTAAGGTATTGATTTAAACAACATATTAATCAGTTCTTATTACATTTTAACATAAGTGTAGATGGAACCATGTCACAACAGAAAGTAACCAGCTATTATCATTGAATTACCAAGTAGATTAATAATAATATAACTGGAACCCATTTTTTAGCCTATTTTGAAATTGTTTCATTATCATTCACATACCAAATAACATACGGTATAGTGATGTATATTGTTTTTGCAAGAGGCTGCAATATATGTATCGCCAATCAGTAGTATGTTTTAAAGGACAGTCCTAGCAGCCAACATATACTGTAAAACATGTTGTGTTGCTTGATAAGCTATGTCCTTTTAACAGTACATGCTGGTGAAATACTGAGTGTCAAATTAAAAAGAGTATAGCACTATGGGGGTTTTCAATCAATGTGTATATTTCTGCAAGGTGCTTGTGGTGTTGTTGCCACTGTGGCTAATGCATGCACTGCAGTGTTTGACTGCACATGAGGCAGAACTGCACAATCCAGACTTGTGACAGATGATTTAATAGAGACGACACACAAGTCAATGCTGAGTTCAGGGCTTGTGCAGCTGTAAGAAAATAACCCCATCACGCATCTGTGGCACTGTCCACTCTCCTGTCCATAGGGCGACTCGGGTAAATGGCGTCCTTGCTCACCCATGCAGGTTTTCGACCCACCTATTGACCGACCCAAGACTCGGGTTTGGTATGCTGCGACTTAAAGCTGGATCGACTAGGTTTAAGGATGGACATCTTGTCTCTGCACCCTAGCCTCGGCAGTTGGCGCGGAGAAAATGAGTTCTGAGGATTGGGTTTAGATTTGCCACAGGAGCACTTCCACTCGAGCAGCCATCAGGGGAAGGCTGTCAGGGAGAAGGAAAGAGAGAGAGAGAACAGTGAAGCAGTGCTATCTAATAGATCAATTTGTAATAAATCTGTTGCCTCAAGCTGTTGTTCGTTCCCACTCGCTATAAGGTGCCTGCATTTCTCCGGCAAGAAAAATATTTGTCAGGCCGAACATTGAAAGCTATCAGTGCCTTCATCACAGTTAATCTTTTTGTCTGTGATGTGAGGTTAACATCGCTTGAACACATTTCTGCTCTCATCACATTCAATTGGTTACAATAAGAGGGGAGGAGTATAACCAATCAATGGAAGGAAGAAGTAACGCTCCCCTCACATTACATCTCCCCATTATCCAATATGAGCCATTAATCATGATGATGGAGTTATTGATTGAGCTTTGAGTCTAGGTTGGTTAATGTATTTGCCAAGAGTCATGCCACAATGTAAGGATCTGTTGTCGGTGCCGCTTTTGTATCCGCGCGAAAACCAAGCATGTTCCGATTGGAAGGGCTCTATTATTATGACAACAGTTTGATCATTGCAGGTAACAAAAGAAGCGGCCTCTTAAGGGACCTCGTGGGATCCCGCAGCTCCTCCTCCACTAGCAGCCATATGGACCGTACTAATTGTGTTTTACGCCAACCATTTTCACCCATCCATCAGGGACGTGTGGGAGTGCTGTAGCTATAATGTCACCAGCAGTGGGTCGGCCTCATGAAAGAAACATTAGCAGGCAAGATGAGAAGACAGGAAAGCAACACAGTGCAAGTATTGATTTAATTCAAATGGAACCAGCTCTTTTTAATGTGTCATTTCGTATTTTCTCCCTACCAGCTGATAAAATCAAATTCTAAGCATGCGGTTCAATCCAGTCACTATGTTTCCAAGCACAAAATTAGTCTGATTTCTCAAATAACTCAGCCGAAATACGCTATCTACGACACATGGATACACCTTAATCTGATGGTATTTGTCTTTTAAAAAATCATGTTAACACACCGAGATTATACGATTGAAAACCAGTTCTCTCCTTGCAGGACCAACACGGCCATTTTTCTTACATTATTCACACGTGTATAAGAACAAGCCGAGGGGTGTGTTGGGGGGGACTTTTTACATCAACATGCATACAAAGTAAAGATAGAGAAATTGTAATAAGTCAATATTTTAAAGCATATGCTAAAATAAAAATACCTACCCGTTTATTAGGTTTTAGAATGTACTCAAAGAAGACACCCCCAACCATGGACAGAAACCTTAACAGCTGTATTTTCACACTAAAAGTTGTTTATATACACAATGAAATGAATACAGAGTAAAAATAATACCTGTATGTTTTGTTAGTCAGTAGACTGCGGTAATAAGTAGCGGTAGATCACATGACTTCAAGACAGCATCGATCTCATTTATTCAAAACATTAACAGCTTCATACTTTATTTAGTGACTTAAACAGGAAAACGTCAATGACATGTAAACCAGCAATTAGAAGTGCGTAGTTACTATTAACAGTAAATAGTAAAAGCAGGTTAACAAAATAGCCATGTTTTTGTAAGTCCCCGATGATCATAACAACTACAAGTGTCATTTAAACTCATGAAAATATTACCCACAACACCAAATAGCAGTGGAAAGTTGTAGTTAGGTTAGATCCAGAGCTTGAAAGCTACTAGCGCTTGCGTATTAGCATGTAGCATTCTCTTTTTCTATTTACATTACCACCTAGCTTAACAAGCTGAAATGTCCACAATCGCCCTCTAGTGCACGAGAGGCACACTGCATATGACCAACAGTTGCATTAGAGATGAGCAGAAAGAAAGATGAAAACAGAAGAAACCAAATTATTTATTACATTAATTATTATTTGAGATTTAGTGCATGGAAACGTATTGTGTGTCCCGATAAAAAAAAAAAGAAGAGGACTTTTCTTGTAATGCCCTCTGTTTTGTCCTATGAATTCACATATTTCTCCTTCACGTTCACACCAGTAGCACATTCATCCAGTGCAGTCCCTCCACTAAGACTATGTTGCTCATCTATTTTGTTTAGTGACAGCAGAATTGCTGAAATGATGCTGCTGAATGTAAATGTGACATTTTCAGTATTTGCTGAGCCCTTCAGGGCGTCAATTGGTGTTTGAAGTGTGACTGAGGCAAATTAGTGCACATTTTAATGCGTTTATAATATTCAATCATTAAAAGGGCACCTCTGTGGAAATGAGATTCTGCAAAGGAGGCGTGTTTGGTGGGGGATACTTGGTAGAGATGTTTTTATTTTATTTTTTTTAAAGCGTTTTTGTGTGTGTGTTACATTGTGTCCTCCTTAATGAGTTTCTTGTAATTATTGAAATTTATGTTTTCTGCAGAGCTGTAAATCTGTAAGATATTTCCTGTTAATGAAGCGAGAGTCAGCCTCGGCGTTATGCCGGGAAATAAAAGGCAATGAAGCCTCCGATATCCTCTCCCCGTCCCTGGAATGAAGCACAAGCCCTAATTTACTTAGACCAGTGTTTTTCAACCTTTTTTGAGCCAAGGCGCATTTTTTTCATTGAAAAAATCCGGAGGTACGCCACCAGCAGAAATAATTAAAAAATGAAACTCAGTAGACAATAAAAAGTCATTGTTGGATATGAATTTAAACCATAACCAACCATGCATCACTATAGCTCTTGTCTCAAAGTAGGTGTACTGTCACGACCTGTCACATCACGCCTTGACTTATTTTGAGTTTTTTGGTGTTTTCCTGTGTGTAGTGTTTTAGTTCTGGTCTTGTGCTCCTATTTTGGTGGCTTTTCCTGTTGCAGTTCCATGTCTTCCTTTGAGCGCTATTCCCCACACCTGCTTTGTTTTAGCAATCAAGAATATTTAAGTTGTTGCTATATTTGTTTGTGTGGACATTGTTGTCATGTCATGTACAGATGTACTGTGTGGACGCCGTCTCTGCTCCACACGCTGTAAGTTTTTGCTGTCGTCCAGCATTCTGTTTGTTTACTTTGTAGCCAGTTCAGTTTTAGTTTCGTTCTACACAGCCATCCCTAAGCTTTAATGCCTTTTCTAAGGGGCATTCACCTTTTGTTTATTTTTGGTTTAAGCATTAGATACCTTTTTTCCTGCACGCTGCCTCCCGCTGTCGTCTGCATATTATGATCACGACAAACCATCGTCATCTCACACAACCTGTTCCCGACATTTACAAAACAATTAGCTACCGGCTTCCACCTACTGATATGGTATGGTATAACATTGTTACTCTGCCGAGCTCTAGACAGCACCAACACTCTACAACGGCACATTATTTGCAGATTATAATTACTGGTTTGCAAAAAATATTTTTAACCCAAATAGGTGAAACTGCATAATCTCCCACGGCACACCAGACTGTATCTCACGGCACACTAGTGGTTGAAAAACACTGACTTAGACGATGAGCGTCTTGACTATTCAGTGTAGGAGCTAGATGTTAATAAAGACACTTTTGTAGACGCCTGCTTCTAGGCCAGGGGTCGGCAACCCGCGGTTCCAGAGCCACATGCGGCTCTTTGACCACTCTGATGCGGCTCAGCTGCATACTTGTCGATCCTCCCGATTTACCCGGGAGACTTCCGGCTTTCTGTGCCTCTCCCTATAATGTCCCGGGGCAATTATTCTCCGATTTTCACCCTATCTACAATAATAAGGGCATATTGTGATGACACAGCATTAAGCACCCTCTACAAAAAGCAGTAACAGCGTGCCAGTCCAGGTACATGTTGTATACAGCTTCTGTCTGCACACGTAAGTGACAGCAAGGCATACTTGGTCCACAGCCATACAGGTTACACTGACGGTGGCGATATAAACAACTTTAGCACTCTTACTAATATGCGCCACACTGTGAACCCACACCAAACAAGAATGACAAACACATTTCCAGAGAACATCCGCACTGTAACACAACATAAACACAACAGAACAAATACCCAGAATCCCATGCATCCCTAACTCTTCCAGGCTACATTTACACCCCCGCTACTACCAAACCCCGCGGGTGGTAGCGGGGGTGTATAGAAGCTGCATACATCAAGTGACTGGACTGGCATGCTGGTTGTAGAGGGCGCTAAATGCTGTGTCATCACGGTACGACCTTATTATAGTTGTTAGGGTGAAAATCAGCAGACTTTCGAGTGAAAATTGGACTTGAATTTCGGGGATCTCCTGGTAAATCGGGAGGGTTGGCAAGTATGACGCTGTCAAGCACCATTCATATAAAACTCGCGGGCCGCACTAACAATACATTTTCATATTAAGGTGCGGGCTGCGTGTCTGAGACCCCTGGTTTATACATAGCACAAAGCAAAAAAAACTTTGTATGCAGTGTTATTTCATTTTAAATTTCAAAAGAGTTTTGTGGCTCCCATTGTTTTCTTTAATTTGTGAAACTGGTCAAAATGGCTCTTTGAGTGGTAAAGGTTGCCAACCCCTGTTCTAGGCCTTTCTATCTGGCTATTTTCTACCACTCCTCTTCCGTCTCTTGCTGTGTGTAAAGTGGTGGATGTGACCAATGCAGTAGAAGAAGTGTCTGTGCTGGATGATGATTATTGTAGCTTATGTAAATTGCTGGCAGAGCGCCAGGGAGGACATTGATTTCCTGTCATTGGTTCCATAGATCCCCTTGAAGATGACAATAAAGTTGTTCCTCCGTGTTATCTTGGAGTGTGCCTTTTTCAAATCAGCGATGTAGCAAATTACCGCTGTCACCATCGGCTCGCGAGGCGGCGTGTGATCATCAGCGGAGTTGAAAGTCAGGTTAAATCTCGCTTTGCTCGCTTTTGTTTGCACTTGTGTCAGCGTTGCTACATTGCAGGTCTTTGAAGCACATCATGTTGGTTTTGTACTGCTGCCTGTCAATGTATAGAGCAGGAAAGTAGCTGAAATATAATATGATGTGTACTGAAGGTACATGTTGTTGTGTAGGCGTGGGCTGTGATTGATTGATTGAAACTATAGCTCCCACACACTATTTACCTGTAAGCTTTTTTTCCCCCACTCCCTGGATGGCCACAGTATTATTTTCTGTCGCCTTTTCCCTCTCTCTTTGTTGTTGCATGCAGCCAAAAAGCCCCCGGGGAGAAACGGACAAATAGAAGACAGCGAGAGGTGAAACTCTTCATCTTTCTCCCTTGCCAGCCCCTCAGCCAGACAAGTTTTCAGGCACTCAAAAGCAGCAAATGGACTCGCTGTAGGATTCACTGTCACTTAGCTTTGGACATAACAGCACACCAGGAGGTTCCATCCTCCTCCTCCGTCCTCCTCTTCAACGTGTCAAATGAAGACAATACTAATTGGCAATGCATGAGGGATATATAGATACAGTAGTTCTTGTCAGCCTGTTTTTACGAGAATTAAACTTTGTTTTTTTTCCGCAGGATGCGCCATTGTACTGACAAGTTCAGTTCAGTTCAGTTTCAGTTTATTTGGAACATGCATACGATACAATGTAATGCATCACACATTTCCAGTTGTTCCATTACAGCACGTCCAAAAAGGAGTAGGAAGAAGGAGAGCTTATTTAATCCTACCCCTTTTCATACCATAGCAAATTTTATCCAATGTCCTTGTTCTCCTTAACTGTACAGTGAACAAATAAATAATATACCATAGTAAGCAAACAATATTAAATACATAAATAATCTTTATCTAAATAGAAAAAAAAGGGTTCAAAATGTTCATCATAATTCTTGTTCTGTGTACGTTGTGAACACTTGTAGTTTGAACAGTCTCTTAAACTGAATCCTATTGGTGCTTTGTTTGATTTCTTTGGTTAATCCATTCCATAACTTATTTTCCACATACAGATATGCTAAAGGTTTTAACTGTTGTACGAGCATACAAATGTTTTAAATGAGATTTTCCTCTAAGGTTATATTTCTCCTCTTTTGTTGAGAAGAATTGCTGTACATTCTTGGGTAGCAGGTTATAGTTTGCTTTATACATCATTTTAGCTGTTTGCAAAAGCACAAAATTGTTGAATTTCAATAATTGTGATTTAATTAAATAAAGGGTTTGTATGTTCTCTATATCCAACATTATGTATTCTAATTGATCTTTTTTGTAACAGTTAGTGAATGAAGCGCACATTTGTAGTTGTTTCCCCATATTTCTACACAGTAACTCAGATATGGTAACACCAGCGAGCAGTAAAGAATATGAAGTGATTTTTGGTCTAGAACATGTTTTGCTTTATTCATTATTGATGTGTTTCTTGCTACTTTATGTTGTATATTTTTTACATGAGATTTCCAATTCATTTTATCATCTATTATTACACCCAAAAATGTGTTTTCTTTTACCCTTTCAATATCTACTCCATCTATTTGTATTTGTGTTTGACTTTCTCTTCTACTGCTACCAAATTGCATGATCTTAGTTTTACTGAGATTGAAAGATAGTCTGTTTTTGTCAAAACATCTTTTTAATTTGTTCATTTCTTCTGTTATTATTTGTATTATCTGGTGTGTGTTCTCTCCTGAACAAAATGCAGTTGTATCATCTGCAAATGATACTAACTTTAAGAGATGGACATTTGATTCAATTAAGTATTTAAAAAAAAAAAAATTAGCAGTGACTACGAAACAAAAGGGTGAGCAATTTTACTTTGTCATATTTAGTTTTACTATGGACATGTTCAAATCAAAATCAAGCCCTTGAACAAATTCATTTCATAAAGAAGACCTGTGATGACATTCATCTTTTCTGACTTACACACATTGGATACTCGTGTTAAACAATGTCAAATCATAAGGTTCATGCGTTTCGGCATTAGCTTGCGGTTTCGGATGCCTCTATTTGCAGGGTTTTTCATTCAAGCTACGTTGTGACGTCACAGCGAGGTGGGCGTTCCATTTTGGACATCTGGACACCAGAGGGGGACTCCTCTCCTTCTACTTAAGGCTATGAGGAAATCAATTTGATATAGCAACCTGAAATGCTGCAAACTAACAAAAATTAGGAGGAAAAAAGATTGTGTCCCGATGTGGGAACATTTCAGCTTCAAATCAGATGGGCGATGTGAGCCCATCTACACAGTCAAATGAGCGGAAATGTCGTTGCGATCACGTGATAGCAATAAACAAAAAGACAACGTTTTCCATCTGGGAAAAAAATGCACTTTAAGATGTTAGATATGTATTCAGATAAACATTTTGCTTACAGAAATTAGTCCTTTTTTTATGTTTATTCATTTTGGATAAAGTTATTTACTTTCCAATTACAGTACAATGGTAAACAATTCTACATTAATGAAAAATGAAAGTTTATATCATTTTAAATGGTTAGTTGCTTTATTATATATTATGATTAAATTATATTATAATCACTTTACAGTTTTAATCAAATATTTGTTCAATTAAAGAGCATGATGTTGACAAAAGCTCTGTCTGCATAAAGCCAAATATTTTATATATATATATATATATATATATATATATATATATATATATATATATATATATATATATATATATATATATATATATATATATATATATATATATATATTTAGATGAATTATTGTATATTGTGTGAAACCTTGAGACAACAATATATTAATTCACAGTCTAAAAGTGACATGCATTCCCTCACTCATTATTTTTGCAGCTTTATGCATTGTGTATAAAATATAAAATGACTAATCAAATTGCTATCGCAATTCTGGAGAGAAAAAAATCGCAGTTAGGCTTTTTCTCAAAATCGTCCCGGCTGGGAGAATAAACACACACACTGATTTAGTCAGAAAAAGGCATTTTCATACATAAATCTTTTTCAATCAGACTTTTTGTTTATGTGTCTGCAAAAATTCAACTCCTTTGATAAAACATGTACAAAAAAACGCTTTGTGTTCAAATAATTTTAGTTTGTGGATCAAAAACATTTTGTTCCTGAAATAATCATTGAACTTGTTTTATGTGTTGGTAGTACACATTATTTTACAGTACCTCAAATTCAAACTCCACTAAAATATATATTTTTTCAATATATACTACAGTTTTTGAGTTAAAAAAAACTCCACAACCTGGTTCACCACTTGCCGTTTGCCAAAGCACTGGTGAGACGCACTGATGTATAGAAGTAATTAAAGAATACAAATAATAATTTGCCTTTTGAAAGTGTTGTTTAGTAAATGTTAACTTGAAGTAAACATATTGTAGTATTCTTCACACCACTGATACTTTGTTTACTGCAGAATGCACCTTTTGATGACAAGCAAAATAATAAAAATAACAAAAAGTTGTCTTTATTCCCACAAAATGTACCGAAAAAGAAGCACAACTGTGGCCCTTGGACCGAGGTACGGACCGGAGCGTGGGTTACCTGTATCTTTGCACCTCGAGTAAGCACAATTATAGATATGAACAAAACGACAGCTGTCAGCTATGAGCATATATTACCTCGATCAAACATGGCGGAAATGTCTGTTACAAGATACTGCAATAATAAACAGTAGGAATGCGGTACTCTGTATAATCCAGCACCGGACAATCCGACTTTAATTTTAAAAAATAATCGTGATATTAATCGAGATCGGATGGTATGAAAAATATATTTGTGATAATTTTTTTTGCCATATGAATATATCGTGATTTATATTGTCATCCCAAGTGGCTGCAATATGGATTTAAGGCTATATTTCCCATCCCCGACAACAAAGTTTTGTTTCAAACAATCAACAAATTCTCAATGATAGCTTATGCTTATAAAACAGTGCAGTCATCAACATAGCTGTAACTCCCTAAATCCAAGTTCCTCCAGTGTCATACAACCTTTCCGAAAGCTCATTATTTGCCTCTGGATCGCCACTGATAGCGACTTGATTAAACGCTCGGCTTGATTGAATCTATTCCAGCCGGACCGCCCCAGTCAGCACTGTTCTTCTGCATCCCCACTTGATTCTAAAAATGATTGGCGGCGGCGGCGGCTGTCATGCAACTTCCTCGTCAAGGTTGGCTCTGCTTTTTTTCTTCTTTTTTTGCACGCAGATTTCACACGGGGTGCGATTGAGCTCTCTGACAGCGCTGTCACAGGTTCAAGGCACAAAGCAAACATTATGCTCGGGCACAAAGCCAACCAGTTGGCCAGTACGCCGCTCCCGCCAAAGACGGTGGCCTGGGCTCCATGTAATAAAAGCCAAAAAGGAAATCTTGTGACAGCAGTTTAAATTTCACTGCTCATTACGGCGGCTTTGTCACAGGGGAGAGGGGGCCGTCCCTGAAGAGCCAAGCTGCCCTGCTTGTTTCCCCCTCCCTCTTACCCCCTCTGTATTTAACACTCCAGCTTTTCCATTAATAAACTGTGAGCTTGTGAAAATATGCGCATAAAACTATGCACAAGGCTGATTCTGGTGTTTCTCTAGTATGTCTTGCCTGTGCTGATGTAAAAAGACAAGAGGCAGACAAAACAAAAAACATGTCCTGTCTCCCTGTTGGCTCAGGCCCTGTTTACACTAAGCCGGATAAGGTTATCCAGGGTAAATCCCAACTTACCTTATCCGTGTCCACACACACACAATGCCACCGTTTAAGACCCCCTCCCCTCCTCCGTCCGCCGGCACAACGCGACCTAATACGCATGCCCAAAAAATGCGCATGTCATAGTCACCTCCAGTGTTGCTTTGTGTGCAAGTTCTTAAATTGAACTTATCTGAACAATATCCAGTGTTGTGGTATTTCAATTAACTGGAATCCAATGTGCTGTGGGGCTCTATTGTAGTGAATCACAACTGAGCCATCATAAATTAATCAAATCTTTATTAGACACGTAAACAATGTGATAAAGAACATGTTACATCAATCAAACTAGAGATCTAGATATCTGGTCAGGACACTCCTCACTTTTTTGCCTTCACCTTCATTGTCCATTCCTTTTTGGTGACTTTATATACTCTGGACCTAGACGTTGAGTCAGCGACATACATGGCGGACAATAATTGATCCAGTCTGCTTTGCCAGTCCAAATGCATTCGCTGTTTTCCCTCGACGGCCAGGTAATACAAAGCACACGCTACCTTTTTTATCACATCCACGGGAGCCCACATTCTCGTTGACTCTCCTCCGACAAATGGACAAAGTTTTTCACTAAGTAGAATCACAGCTGACCTGGACATTGGAAAGTTCTCTTGCCGTCTGAGAAGTGTTGTATCCGAAATAGCTGCAATCGCTTTCTCTTAAGATATTCATGTGTGATTTCCACAAGCGTCTGTACAGACGGAAGGAGAAACACGGGCATGTCTGGATGACTCGCCTTCATATTTCCAGTGGTTAGCTCCGGGTTACGAAACCGCTTTATTATGAAGCTGGCTGTGGCGCGTTCTTTCTGACGTCACTTCCTGTGTGGGGCGCTGTCTTTCTGGCGTCACTTCCTCTCCGAACTCAGTTTGTAAACGATCAATGAGTCCATACAAAGCTAAGAGCCGGAGATTCAAAAAATACACGGCGCACTTACCGGTGTAAAAAAATGTCAGAGGAGGGGAACCTTAAACGCTGGTTTAGTGTGGCTGAAACGGGGCTTAGGCTAAATACTTATTCGTTTAAGGGGTTATCCGGCTTAGTGTAGACATAGCCTCACTCTACCTGGAGCATTGCAGGGAGATAAAACACATCTTCGTGGATTCAATGTAGAGGTCATTAAGGTTTGTTCTTGTATCCCGAGCACTTTTTTATTTGTATAAGCCAGTTAAGGGAGCTCATGGGTAATGGGAATTGAGAGGCATGCTTTAATTGTTTGTGGCGTGTGATAGGAGAAACAATAATGTGTGCGCGGCCCCAGGAGATGGCAGTCTGTTTGGCGGCTTAAAAAAAGAGCGTCTAAGATACGTTAGCACACGTTTTCTGATCCATAAAGCTCTCTCAGGTATTTGGCCGGCAGTAGTTTCTCCTGGCCTTACCTCCTCACCCTCTTTATGATCCGGTGCAGAGGTTTGAGGAAAAGAAAACCTCGCAGGCATCATAAATGAATCCTCTGAGTGTGTGTGTGTGTGTGTGTGTTTGCTTGCGGTCCTTGTTCTCTGCAAAGCTCTGCAGCACCACCTGATTTGACTTGGTAATGGGGCATTGATGAGTCTAGCGGGAAATCGAAAATGGCGCGCAAAGCTGCCACAGCCTAGACACAGTAGTGTGGGATGTGTGTATGAAGCGCCAGGAGGATGGCGGAGACATGCGTGACATGTATTGATGCCTTAGGCCCGCTGCTTTTTACTTCAGGAGGCGGACACATGCTTTCAATTTGTATTGTACTTTCACTCAACTCCCCTCTTAAAAAGATGCTTTCTCAAGGGCGACTAATCACAGAATAACAGGAACGTAATAGTGTCAACCATTATGTCTAAGAAAATGATTATTTTTGTATCTTCTTCCTCAGTCAACATGGCTACACATTAAATAAATGAAGTAAGTACATACATAAATTCCCCCATTTTCTCATATCATTATTACTTTAAATGTAATTACCAATTACATTTTTTAAGGCTACAGAAAATACAGTTTCATAGTATTTCATAAAAACATTTATTCTGCATACATGTTAATGAATTTCCTCTATATTTTGCAATGAACTCACCACAATACATAGGTGCATTTTTTTCCCAACTTGCATGCATCAATCAAACTTTTCAGCTTCATTGTTCATCCAAAAAAGGGATACAAAGTTTACAGATACAGTTTATGAATAAACAGCAATTAAAATATCAAATGGTTGTTGTACCATTACACAACTTAGTTATTGTGTTGACAATCTAATGCACACAGCAAACAGAAGAAGTCAAATGTGCATGCAATTGTTACTGTTATAGCAAAACAATGGTGCAAGTCAAATCGATTGACAATTGGCAAATATTTGAACAATAATTCATGGTGCGTTATTTAAAATATGTTCAACTGTCTCTTAAGAGGTGATGTTATTTGTCAGTGACGTAAATACGGAAAATGTTCATACCTTGCATCAAAGGAGTCAAGAAAAGATGCCTCCAGTGGTGCTCTAATCGATTAGCCAATAATGATTGGTGGTTAATTTCATTGGAAAATAATGTGATTGGCATCCCATTCGATGCTGATCACAAAAAAAACAATCTCTTGTGGCTCATACCTATCAGCTTGTTCCTTTTACTGACAGACACCGCTACTGGCCAGCAGCTAACTGAGTTTGTGTCTGTCCATTCCCCGTGCAGAGCGCTCCTTCTTTGTTAATATCACCTTCATTGCGGCAAATAATTACAAGTATTATCACTGGGTAACTGGAGAGAGGCTAAACATGTGACACAATCTCGACAGCAGAAAACATGTTATTGTCTAAGATAGCTGCTAAACTATCTTGATACAACAGACACTTAAAGCTTAGTTCACATTAACAGACATGTAAATAGAACCAGCTATGAACAGGAAATTAACAAGTAGATTAATAATAGTCTAGAGAGAGAATCATATTACACAAGCTACAGAGCACCAGAGGTACAAACACATAAGGGGGTGGGTGGATTGATCCATATATTGGTAGTGTCGATACCAAGGGTAGTTAGTTACAGTATATATGATTGATACTAGTGATTAAATTGCTATATATTTTTTTTTTAATCTGTTTTTTGTTATTGTTTACAAATTCAGGGAGTAAGTCCCTGGACACAGTAGGACTTTATTGGCATTAACACAATGAGTAGTAGGTCATGGGAGTTTTTGCTTTTGTTTGGTTATTTTGCACCTTTTACTTTATTTTGCTTGTATGTAGTAAAAGAGAATAATTAAATATTATAGTTTAAGTATTGTGTTGATATTTTACACTTCCTTCCTGTGTGTTTTGCTTACTATAATTATTATTCAAAATCTAAAAATAAAATTATTTATCATTTTAAATATTCAGTTCAGTTTCAGTTTATTTGGAACATGCATTTGATACAAGGTAATGCATTACACAATTCCAGTTGTTTCATTACAGCACGTCCGAAAAGGAGTAGGAAGAAGCTGAGCTTATTTAATCCTACCCCTTTTCATACAATAGTAAGCAAACAAATATTAAATACATAAATAATCTTTGTCTCAATAACAATAAAAAGGGTTCAAGATGTTCATCATAATTCTTGTTCTGTGTACTTTGTGAACACTTGTAGTTTGAACAGTCTCTTAAACTGAATCATATTGGTGCTTTGTTTGAATTCTTTGGTTAATCCGTTTCATAATTTAATTTCACATACAGATATGCTAAAGGTTTTCAGTGTTGTACGAGCATACAAATGTTTTAAATTAGATTTTCCTCTAAGGTTATATTTCTCCTCTTTTGCTGAGAAGAATTGTTGTACATTCTTGGGTAGCAGGTTATAGTTTGCTTTATACATCATTTTAGCTGTTTGCAAATGCACCAAATCATTGAATTTCAGTAATTGTGATTTAATAAATAAAGGGTTTGTATGTTCTCTATATCCAACATTATGTATTATTCTAATTGATCTTTTTTGTAACACCGTTAGTGAACAAAGCGCGCTTTTGTAGTTGTTTCCCCACATTTCTACACAATAACTCAGATATCATAACACTAGCGAGCAGTAAAGAATATGAAGTGATTTTTGGTATTTTAAAGTAAAATCTGATTTTAATGGCCAATAAAGTCTCTATACCTACAAGGTATTGAATACCAACATTTGTATTATGATCATCGTACCAGCAGCTCTGACTTACGGATAATCGGTATCAGAATTGGCAGCATAAACCTTAATCAGAACACCCCTAGATGCCACTGTAGAAAATGAGCCTGTGAGGGGGAAAAAGGTCATAGTCATAGAAAAAACCCAAACAACACGGTGCTCTGTAAACTGTGCAAATTAGAAATAACTTTTCACAGCAGCACCTCTGCAATGCATGAGGTCTTTAAAAGGCATCAAGGGCGATTCCCCAGGATGGCGGAGGAAGGATGGCTCTATGTAATTTACATGCGTTTAAAGGCCTACTGAAACCCACTACTACCGACCACGCAGTCGGATAGTTTATATATCAATGATGAAATCTTAACATTGCAACACATGCCAATACGGCCGGGTGAACTTATAAAGTGCAATTTTAAATTTCCCGCTAAACTTCCGGTTGAAAACGTCTATGTATGATGACGTATGCGTGTGACGTCAATCGTTGAAACGGAAGTATTCGGACTCCATTGAATCCAATACAAAAAGCTCTGTTTTCATGTCAAAATTCCACAGTATTCTGGACATCTGTGTTGGTGAATCTTTTGCAATTTGTTTAATGAACAATGAAGACTGCAAAGAACAAAGTTGTAGTTGGGATCGGTGTATTATCGGCTGGCTCCAGCAACACAAGCAGGAGGACTTTGACTTGGATAGCAGACGCGCTATCCAACGCTAGCCGCCGACCGCACGGGTGATCGGGTGAAGTCCTTCGTCGCACCGTCGATCGCTGGAACGCAGGTGAGCACGGGTGTTGATGAGCAGATGAGGGCTGGCTGGCGTAGGTGGATAGCTAATGTTTTTAGCATAGCTCTGTGAGGTCCCGTTGCTAAGATAGCTTCAATGGCGTCGTTAGCAACAGCATTGTTAAGCTTCGCAAGGGTGGAAAGCATTAACCGTGTATTTACAGGTCCATGGTTTAATAGTATTGTTGATTTTCTGTCTATCCTTCCAGTCAGGGGCTTATTTCTTTTGTTTCTATATGCAGTTAAGCCCAATGCTATCACGTTAGCTCCGTAGCTAAAGTATTTCGCCGATGTATTGTCGTGGAGATAAAAGTCACTGTGAATGTCCATTTTGCGTTCTCGACTCTCATTTTTAAGAGGATATAGTATTTAAAATACAAATCCGTGATCCACAATAGAAAAAGGAGAGAGTGTGGAATCCAATGAACCCTTGTACCTAAGTTACGGTCAGAGCGAAAAAAGATGTGTCCTGCACTGCACTCTAGTCCTTCACTCTCACTTTCCTCATCCACAAATCTTTTATCCTGGCTCAAATTAATGGGGTAATCATCGCTTTCTCGGTCCGAATCGCTCTCGCTGCTGGTGTAAACAATGGGGAAATGTGAGGAACCTTTCAACCTGCGACGTCACGCTACTTCCGGTACAGGCAAGGCTTTTTTATCAGCGACCAAAAGTTGCGAACTTTATCGTTGATGTTCTCTACTAAAACCTTTCAGCAAAAATATGGCAATATCGCGAAATGATCAAGTATGACACATAGAATGGATCTGCTATCCCCGTTTAAATAAAAACAATTCATTTCAGTAGGCCTTTAAAGTTTCTATATTCAAGAAAATTGCTTGTAATTCATTTGTAAAATGTGTGGCACCACTACACAAAAAACAGATTGATACAAAAGGAAATAACATCTACAGAATCAATCGATTAATTGAAAAATGTATCAATAATCGAAGTAATAATCGTTTGGTGCAGCCTTACTTTTTTCTAATCAAAACAAAAACATTGCTATTGTCATTATCCAGGTCAAATAACGCAGTTGCCAAAGGTTGACCTGACTATACAGTAATACGATCACCCGCTCGCTCTTGTTCAAGACAAAATTCAACACAAAATGAAAGACAAAGTATTTTCTAATCAAATTTTTATAATGAAAAAATATGTTTGATTCCAATAAAAAGAGTTGCTTGATATTTTTAAGCTGCTTGATATTTTTTTAATGACTGGTTTCATTGATTAGTGTTATCTTAAAGTTTTAAAGCAAATTACTTAGACTTAGACTTCCTTTTATTGTCATTCAAATTTGAACTTTACAGTACAGATAAGAACAAAATTTTGTTGCATTAGCTCGTAGTGCAGGATAAAAGAGCAATAAGGTGCAGATATAAATAAATAGATAAATGTACGGATAAATATATTGCACTTTTGCATATGCATCCACGTTTATGGATGTATGTTATATTGTCTTTATATTCCAGCGAGTTAATCTGTTACGAGTGTACAGCTATACAAATTTGATCATCGAGGGCTGCACGGTTTAGGGAAAGACACCAAATTGCAATTTTTCTCTCCAAGAGTGCGATTCGATTTGCAATTTTTATATTTTATACATAAAAATGCATAAAACTGCTAAAATAAGGGGGATGGAGTGGCGTGGTGGGTAGAGCAGGTGGTGTTTGTTATTAGCGTACTGGCTGCCTCCACTGCAGCACACAAACTTGCCGACCGTTTCCTTAAACATTTTTGATTAGCCAGGAGGCAAAAGGGCTCAACAATTCTGATTAGCCAACATGTGTCTCATGCAAATCTTGCGGTTATTTATCGCACTAATTAAAACCTTGATGTCGATTCGATGCCAATTAATCGTGCAGCCCTATCGGACAGGCACGCTTTTGAACTGATATTGGTGTATCATGACCATATGATACATAGTTTCTAAATCTGTTGTTGATATATTGAAACTGTGCAGCTGCAATGACATATATCGAGATATTGAATATATATCGTGTTCTTTGTACAGCAATTATATCCATCTTTAGCAGTGAATGACTATTGCTCTCAGTGTGGAGAACATAAAAGGTAGTGGCTGAGCCATGAGTAGTGGTAGGGGAGATAAAAGCAGGTTGGCTTAAGCACTCTGTTATATGAAGCACATTTCTACTGCAGTTGATGTAGCCACTAACATCATAATTCATCTCTGTTTTTATCACACCCACGCTTGGGCGCGCCCACACACGCGCCCACACACACACACACACACAAACATTTCCTCTCAACAGCGAGGGTCGGCCCCTACTAATATATAAAAGTGATTCTGAGATGAAATGCTCATCATTCTGCAGTCTCACTGTGGACATCCAGCAGATGAGTGGCGGAGGGGGGAAAAAAACAACAAGCATGGACTGCCTGCCTGCCTGCCTGCCCGATTCACTCACAGGGGCATCGTGTCTGTGTTATCTCCACTGCTAGTGCCACAATTAATATTAATATGCTTTAAAGCGCAGTACAGCAGCCCTGCCTCTCTTGCCATTGTGTGTGTGTTGGGGATTCAGAAGGAAGAGCACAATCAAAACCAGCTCGATATGACAGTCCTCATGTCAGCTGTCTCAGGGCTGGAGGGATATATGGATAAAGGCGATGGATGGATGGATGTGAATCTCAGCCTCCGTGTCGCCATGCGGACACGTCCCTTTGCAGCGTGCACGGCAGCCGGGCTGCAGGCAACGATCGGCCTGTTTATTTAGTCGTGTTGTAATAATGCTTGACCTTATCCGAGTCCACAGCCTGCCCTTTAGCGCCTTAGCCTCTCATCGTATACAGTATGTGTGTGTGCGTGTCAGAATGAAACACACATACACACACACACACATGCTAAGAGAGAAAAGAGCCCCCTATTTTGCAGGGAGCTTCATGGTCTGCCAACTCCACGAGTGGATTGTTCCAAATTAGTATGCATTAGGTGGTTAGAGCAAAGCATTTAATTATGCAAGATGGCACTAAACTGTCTATGTTATGATTAGCCCAACACGTTACACCCTTAATTCTTCATTTTTACCCCCCGCTCGCTCTTGTCTCTTCATGGTTGAGGGGGGGTGGTAGTGAAGGAGAAAGATGCTCCCTTATTACTACCCTCAGAAGCATCCCCAGTATCTCCACAGGAGGATTTTTTTCGTTCCGTGCCACATGGTGTTTTGTCAGACAATATGGAATCAAGTAGATATATATGCACATCCGTGCTTTCACTTAGCCGCCTTTCATGCTCGACAAAAAAAGAAATCTTGGGCAGCATGCATTGGTTCCAAGGCAGAGTGAGAGCGAGGGAGGCAGTCAGTATCTGTAGAAGAACCCGAGCAGCTCCCCGGAGGAGCCCATTATACAGAAAAGATATCAAACCATGAATCATTTACACTCGTCCTCTTCTGGCTTCTCTTATGCCTGCACAACCAGCCGGCCCTCAGCTTGCTTTTCTCCGCATCCTTAATGAATGATAATTACACTCAATCAAAATTGGCTACTGTATTTAATGTATTATTGATTATTTTGTCCCCCATGCGGACAAATGTGTTTTGCCCTTCACAGCATATTTGTTGCTATGTTAGTACTATAATTAGACTGACGTGTTATTCATATTATATGGTTCTTTTTTGTCTCAAAAAATTGGGCTGAAGTAAGCATTTGTGGTCATAGTTAATTTTGTTTTTTTTCTGTGTCTTTTTATCACACACATTCAACAAAACAGGTTACATATACATCAGTATATATTATATACTGTATATCCATCCATCCATCCATTCTCTACCGCTTATTCCCCTCGGGTCGTATAATTTGTAAATATTACATATATGTTACATTTTATATTGCTACTATGGTAAATTTTTTGTCTACTTAATACCTGCATTATTCTTTCCATCCTTACCCTTTCCATCCATTGTAACTGAGCTACTGTGTGGAACAATTTCCCTTGTGGATCAATAACGTTTGTCTAAGTCTATTTTCAACATATCAGTTTATTAGTTTGTAAGAGACAAGCGGTAGAAAATGGATGGATTTTAGTTCATTTTTTTATGCAGGTAGATCAAAGTATTTGCTGAAAAACAATGAGGATTTTTGCAAAAAAACAATAGTGGGTGAAATGGCCTCCAATGTATTTTGCAATATACATTGCAGCCTCTGCGCTCACGATGTATGATATATTATTTGGTATGTAAATATTAATAAATAATAATTTCATAATAAATAACAAATCTGTTACAAATGCTCCCTATTTGGTTGCTGACATATTTGGTAAAATATTGTTTCATATACGGTTGTATTATTTTGTCAAAACTATTTTATACAAACTACTATCTAATCACTGTAGTATACAGATATTATACTTGGTCGTGTTACTGTCAATATTTGTATCCATTTTGTTTACTTAGACCTAGACAAACTTCAATGATCCACAAAGGAAATTCTTCCACACAGTAGCTCAGTTACAAAGGCTGGAAAGGGTAAGGATGGAAAGGATCATGCACAAAAGGGCACAAAAAGAGGGCGATAAAGACGTTCAAGAGCTCTAGCTTGTGGTTAACGGTTAGCATATCCTCTTATGGTGTCTTGTGTGGCATATTAAGCTATTCCTCGTCCTTCAGTGATGTTACTTGTAATAAAAACAAAAATGCTTGTCACTGCCAAATTTTCAAGACACAGCTAGGGTGTGTCATCAACATGCATTACGATAAAACAATCGTCAGCACAACAGCACCTGCTTCTCATTAAAAAAAAAACAGGTAAATGCTTTTAAGTTAGTCTCCAAAAGTGTTCAGTAATACTAGAAATGGTGAAAGTGGATAGATTTGGCACTGGTTGTTTTGTGAGAAGACAATATAGAGGGATTTTAATATTCAACAAAGTCACTAGGTTGGCAACACTGATCCTCCTGCTATGTCTTCTTATTCTCTGGCAGATCAGGGTCGTATGAGATGTGTTAAGAATCAGAGTTACATTGCCATCTACTGTAGGGAGTTGTGCGTTTATAACGTGTTTATGGGCTAGGGCAAACAGATCTCTTTTAGGCGACCCAAATGTATTTGTTGTAATTTCCTCCAATGTATGAGAAACACTGGACTTTTTTAGGAAATGGTGATTGATTTTGATCCAAATAAAAATATCAGGAAGCGAGCATGAGTGCCTATTATGTGAGTTTTGTGTAGCTCGGTATACTTTAGTGTTTTTTGGTTTATCATAGGACTACTTTGATGATACTGCAATAGTCAAGACAGTGCATGATATGCTGCTATGCCTCCAGCCATATTTTCTTGAAAAAAAAAAAGAAGGGTCCCTGCTTGTTCAGGAAGAAGGGAAAAGAAGGCTTACAACACTCATATTTCACTCAGAAGTGTCTACTTTTTTATTGCATACCTTCTATACTGTGAAAGGTCTTTATGATGAACAATTGAAATTATTTGGATTTACAGTATTTGAATAATCTAGCTACCGTATTTTCCAGACCGTAGGGTGCACCGGATTATAAGGCGCACTGCCGATGAATGGTCTATTTTTGATATTTTTTCATATAGGGCGCTGGAGTCATATTATTATTATTTTTTTTCTAAATTGAAGACACTTCCTTGTGGTCTACATAACATGTAATTGTGGTTCTTTGGTCAAAATGTTGCATAGATTATGTTTTACAGATCATCTTCAAGTCGCTTTCTGACCGTCTCTTCAGGATGCGCCGTATTTTGGGCGGTCTTATTTACGTGGCTCACCTTCAACAGCGTCTTCTCCCCGTCATCTTTGTTGTAGCGGTGTAGCGTGCAAGGACGGGAGTGGAAGAAGTGTCAAAAGATGGAGCTAACTGTTTTAATGACATTCAGACTTTACTTACATCAATAACGGAGCATCATCTCCTCATCCGTAAACAACCACACCGGAAATGTGTCCCGTAAAAAACGTCCGACCGGAACTCTAATAACTAAAGTTCCTTGGGTGAATAATGTAAACTCACTACACTGGTATGTTTTAGCGCTTTCATGGCGAGTTTACTAACAGATATAAGTAAGAACTTTACAGTACTTTATATTAGAAATGGCACTAAAACATTTACTACTAAAACATTTTGATAGATTTTTGAGCACAGTGTGTAATGTTCTATATTTTTAATGGTTAAAATGTTGGTGTTGTTTACTTGAGACATATCTCTTATGTTTGACTGCCATCTACTGGTCACACTCATCATTACACCATGTACCAAATAAAATTGTGTAGCATCCCGGAAGAGTTGGTTCTGCAGGGAATTCTGGGTATTTGTTCAGTTGTGTTTATGTTGCTTTGCGGTGCAAATATTCTCCCGAAATGTGTTTGTCATCGTTGTTTAGTGTGGTTTCACAATTAGGCACATATTTATGACAGAGTGTTGGCGTTGTTTATACGGCCACCCTTAGTGTGACATGTATGGCTGTTGACTAAGGATGCCCTTCATTCACTTGTATATGGCAGTGTTTTTAAACCGTTTTTGAGCCAAGGTGCATTTTTTTCATTGAAAAAATCCGGAGGCACACCACCAGCAGAAATCATTAAAAAAATAAACTCAGTAGACAATAAAAAGTCGTTGTCACAATTGTTGGATATGAATTCAAACCATAACCAACCATGCATCTTGCTCTTGTCTCAAAGTACTGTCACGACCTGTCACATCACGCTGTGACTTATTTGGAGTTTTTTGGTGTTTTCCTGTTGCAGTTCTATGTCTTCCTTTGAGCGCTATTCCCCACACCTGCTTTGTTTTAGTAATCAAGAATATTTAAGTTGTTGCTATCTTTTTTTGTGTGGACATTGTTGTCATGTCATGTATGGATGTACTTTGTGGACGCCGTCTCTGCTCCACACGCTGTAAGTTTTTGCTGTTGTCCAGCATTCTGTTTTTGTTTACTTTGTAGCCGTTTTAGTTTCGTTCTACACAGCCATCCCTAAGCTTTAATGCCTTTTCTAAGGGGCACTCACCTTTTGTTTATTTTTGGTTTAAGCATTAGATACCTTTTTACCTGCACGCTGCCTCCCGCTGTCGCCTGCATATTGTGATCACGACAAACCATCGTCGTCTCACACAACGTGTTCCCGACATCTACAAAGCGATTACCTACCGTCTTGCACCTACTGATATGGAATGGTATAACATTGTTACTCTGCCGAGTTCTAGACAGCACCGACAGTCTACAACGGCACATTATTTGCAGATTATAATTACTGGTTTGCAAAAAATATTTTTTTACGCAAATAGGTGAAACTGCATAATCTCCCACGGCACACCAGACTGTACACTAGTGTGCCGTGGCACAGTGGTTGAAAATCACTGATATATAGGGTGTTCAAAATCAACATGATCATTAAAATTGGCTAGGATCATACAGAGTGACATCTTATTTTGACATCTTTAACTTAAGACCATTTTCACCCCGTCTAACGCTACAAAAGCTTTGAGGTGGGTAAGCTCAACCAAATGTATTCCTTGCATTAGGCAAGCTCAACCAAACCTATTCCTTGCATTAGGTGCGCTGGGTTATAAGGAGCACTATCGAGTTATGAGGAAAAAAAAGACTCTAAAAAAGGTTCTGAGTGCGCTTTATAGTCCGGGAAATACGGTATATGTTTCCTGCTGCTCCTCGGTAAAACATCATCTTTGGGTATTTAACTTGGGCGACAGCATCAGTCAGCATTATTTCGGAGAGAATTGCATTCCAATTGTCTATTTGAGGAATAAGGAGGGCAGTCTTTCTGTGTCACTACTGCAACTCTTTTCCTTTTCTCAATCTGCAGCGTGCCGCAAGGATGGTGTTGTAGCGCTTCCCGTTGTTTGTTGGCTGCTCTGTGTTTTGTATGAAAGGTGGAGGGGCACGAGGGTTAATGTGCTGGAAAAGAGTGATTTAGGTCAGCGGTCGTGTCTGCATCTGTCACTCTGACAGGCGGCTGCTTTACGAGGCTGTGTGCTGTTGAATAAAGGAGAGCACGAGAGACAAGCGAGGAGCGATGGGTGCTTTTTCAAATGGAAAGAAGTCGAAACCTGACTCCACCGTGATTTGTGCTCTGGGCGACAGGCGCCGCTATTACAAGAGGCCGTTTGATATAAACCTAATCAGCTTCAGCTCTTTATTGAGCATCAGGACTGTTGAAGCTGCTGCAAATAAGTGAATGTCTCCCTGCCTTTCCTCTACTGGTTTATCCTTCACGCTTGTGATGATGATGTCGCTCTCGCTGCATTCCCCTTCCCGTCTCTTCATAACCTCTTCTACGTTTTCTCTCTCGCCCTCTTCCTCCATTTTCAGTCAGGAGTGCACTTCAGTTCCTGTGTAAACACTACAATCTGTGATGGGGAAAAGTGCTGCCATCTCTATGCGCAGGAGTTAGAGGAGCCATTTTGTGTCTTACTTAACGTGTGTCTATCTGGTTTAAGCGCTATGACCCATCTGCATTGTTTCCTCTTGCTTGCGGTTGGATTTATTTTGCAACCGCTTCACATTTGGGTTACCCGGTATTAGGGTTATACTTGTATAGCGCTTTTCTACCTTCAAGGTACTCAAAGCGCTTTGACAGTATCTCCACATTCACACACACATTCACACACTGATGGCATGAATTACTCTGGTCAATAAGTTACGTTCTGTTGCATTTTTTGTGTCACAAAAAAGAGAAGCTGCACTTTGATTACATTAGTAGGTATTAGTGTTGTCCTGATACCAATATTTTGGTACCAGTACCAAAATTATTTCAATACTTTTTGGTACTTTTCTAAATAAAGGGCACCACATAAAATTGTATTATTGGCTTTATTTTAACAAAAAATATTACGGTACATTAAACATATGTGTCTATTTGCAAGTTTCTCCTTAAATAAAATAGTGAACATACTGGACAACTTGTCTTTTAGTAGTAAGTAAGCAAACAAAGGCTCCTAATTTAGCTGCTGACATATGCAGTAACATATTGTGTCACTTATCATTCTATTATTTTGTCAACATTATTAAGGACAAGTGGTAGAAAATTAATTATTAATCTACTTGTTCATTTACTGTTAATATCTGCTTACTTTCTCTTTTAACATGTTCTATCTACACTTATGTTAAAATGTAATAAGCACTTATTTTTCTGTTGTTTGATACTTTACATTAGTTTTGGATGATACCACAAATTTGGGTATCAATCCGATACCAAGTCGTTACAGGATCATACATTGGTCATATTTAAAGTTCTCATGTGTCCAGAGACATATTTCCTGAGTTTATAAACATAATATACCTTTAAAAAAAACTAAAGATGTTGTGATGCCAAACAATATTGACGTAATCATAGTAGTATCGACTAGATACGCTCTTGTACTTGGTATCATTACAGTGGATGTTAGGTGTAGATCCACCAATGGCATTTGTTTACATTTTGATGCCGGTGAGCTACGGTGTGTAGTGAAGCATGTTTAGCTATTCCTCGTCCTGCAGGGATGATACTTGTAAGAAACATACTTTATTTGTCGCCATGGAGGCGAGGATTAGTGATTTAGAGGTAGCTAAAACACTGCCGACTGGGGCTGGACTTTAGCCGCTAGCTAGCTAGACATGCACCTCCTCCAGTGGGCGTTTCAGTGTTATAACTTCACCGTTATCGTTAGTTTTTAAGCCAAAATGCGTCCGTTCTCCCTTTTACGTTTACACGCTGTGTCTGTTTGCAAGTACTCCGTGATTGTGCGCTGCGGAACATGCTCGTCTGCTCGTAAACCAGCAATGACACGACGTGACGACGAAGGGGGCGTGGGGGGAGTCGGGGACCGATACTTTTCAGAGGCGGTATAGTACCAAGTATGATTCATTAGTATCGCGGTACATACTAATACCGGTATACCGTACAACCCTAGTAGGTATTGGGTACGACATTTTGTGGTTACAATGCATTTTGGAAAAATTTACTTAAAAACCTTCAACTTAAGCAGTTTGGTTCATGAATACAAGTCTCGCTTGTTATGTACCTGGGTGGAAGGATGCATAGTTGCTTATAGGCTCTAGCTTCCCACGCCCGTTCCAATGCGTAAGCCAACCACAGGGATAAAGACAAGGATTTGTTGTCCTTATTTATTGCTATTCTTGTATTTAATCTTTGTATTACTACTGTCTTTATATGTCCTATGTGTGTTCTGTGTAGTGTGAGTGACCTAAGATGTTAATTTAGGAAAGTTCAGATTTACACATCTTTAGGGTTGTGATTAATCGATTAATTTGATTAGCTTTGATTTATATTCTGTTGATTCAATTAATTATTTGAGTTTAACCAATGAAAATTGATCAAATCTAGACGTATAGGATGCCCGGAACTTTGAATACACAGACATAGTTTCTACACGGCCACACATGAGAACGGTGAAGTAAATTTACCGGTGAAGTAAATCTACCGGTGAAGTAAATCTACCTTAAAATCTGTACTATCCGCTCCGTTTTCCAACGCGTTGAACCTTGCGGCTTATAAAATAGTGTGGCTAATTGATGGATTTAGACACTGAAATGGTGTGTTATTTTTTGTGCTATTGCTCCATTTTTTTGGAAGAGTTCACTCACTGCAGGTGTTGCCGGGTGAATGCCTACATTGTTTCCTGTTGTTTAAAGCTTTGAACCGAAAGTAGAAGTGCCGTTCTGTCTTCTAATCGTCCATACCGTTTCTACTTGTATGGCTTATTAGATCATAATTTCAAGCAACGTTTGTAAGTTTTACAATATAATTGAAACAATTCTGATCTAATGAAGCTAGTATCATTAGTATTAGCTAATATGCTAAGACATTAATGAATGTCTGTTTTAGTATTAATTAATAATAGAAATATGTTTTGTATTGTTCCAGTTTCACAAATTATTTTGTAAATTCACCAAAACGTCACCGTGGGGTTATTGAGTCTGTTTAGCTGATTGGAGAGCGAGCTTCTGCATGACGACTGTTTTGTTTGATCAGCCGTTTTACTGCTGTGTTACACTGTTTCAAAACAATTAAGGTATGTAAATAAACATTTACACCAGTGTGGGTGGCTCTGCCAGCAAGGTGGGTCACGTGACGTGTCTTGCCCAAGGACACAACATCAATTACTTGGATGGTGAAAGCTGGATTTGAACCAGGAACCCTCAAGTTTCTGGCCGGCCGCTCTACGATCCGACCCATACCGCCCCACGGTGGTGTGTGGGTGCCGTGAGTTGCGTGTTTTTTAAATTATTTTTAGTAATGCACACATGTTAAAAGTGCAATTTCAATGTTGATGATGTGCATTTATTAGAAAAAAAAATTAAGTTATGGCAAGTAGAATTTTTTGGAATTGTTCCTCAATACTGCATTAAGGCCATAAATTGTGTTTTATCCAATTACTCGACTAATAAAACAAAATAATCGATAGGAGTTATTTATTGATTACGAAAATAATCGGTAGTTGCAGCTTTACACGACTTACCACACGGCGTAGCAACTGAGGACCTCTTCTAAATGAAATGATCAAATGTCCCCAGCAAGGAATCCCATATTTTATAATGTGTGAACATTTAAAAAAAACAAAACCTGCCAGGTTTTATGCAAGGTGTGTGTGTGAAATGCAGATCCAAACATGAAATCCAATTCAACATGTTAATGTAGCATGTTATCAGACAAAGTTATCATTTATTTATGTACAATCTTAATACTAGTTCTGAGAATTATTTATTCATTTAAAAAATATATATTTTGATTTAGTCATGTCTTGAAAACAACTCCAGCAAAATTACAACCAGCATAGGAGCCACCACCTGACGACAGCTGGCGTGAAAGAGGGACTTCATAGAGCGATTGTTTTAAATACCGTATTTTCCGCACTACAAGGCGCACCTAAAAACCTCCAATTTTCTCAAAAGCTGACAGTACGTCTTATAATCCGGTGCGCCTTATATATGGACCAATATTGAACCACAACAAACCTAAACTTAATTTTCATAAAGTTTAGGTCTCGCAACTACGGTAAGCAGCCGCCAACTTCTTTTTCCCCCGTAGAAGAAGCGCTTCTTCTACGGTAAGCAGCCGCCAACTTCATTTTCCCCCGTAGAAGAAGAAGTTCTTCTTCTATGGTAAGCAGCCGCCGACTTCATTTTCCCCCGTAGAAGAAGAAGCGCTTCTAACCCAAAAATGGCTCCTATTAAGAGACACGCTTACAACGCAGAGTTTAAACTTAAGACGATTAGTCACGCAGTAGAACACGGGAATAGAGCAGCAACAAGAGAATTTAACATAAACGAATCAATGGTGTTTAATTCGGACACTGAAGAAGAAGAATTCGAGGGATTCGTGGATGAGGAATAACTTCATAAAGTGAACTTTACATGTTTATTTTGTGTGTTGTGTTGTGTGACATGAACGTTTGAGCAACGTTAAGTTATTGATATATTGTTATTGCTCTGCACTATTTCGAGTGTGACTATATTGTGATTGCACTAACGTTTGATTTGCCGTAACAGTATTACTGTTTTTTACGTGTTTATTGAATCGGGGAAAAGTTCCCCTCCACTATGTGATATAAATGTTGCACTACATGTTACACCTTGCTGTTGTTAAAAGATAAACAAAACACCACGTCACTGACTTTACCTCGGGGAAAATAATAAAACAGCTGTTTATTAATTTTGGGAGTGAACAGAGTTGTCAGAACGCTGGTTTGTAATCTATTAATAAAGTTTGACTGACTTATCTGACTGTTTTGTTGACATTCCCTTTGGCGCAGCTCCATCTAATGGATGCATAGGTGCGCCTAATATCCGGTGCGCCTTATTTATGAACAAAGTTTTGAAATATGCCATTCATTGAAGGTGCGCCTTATAATCCGGTGCGCCTTATAGTGCGGCAAATACGGTAGTATTTTGACTTTTAATTTTTTCCTTTTGTCAATTAAGAACATTTAGCAAAATGCCAATTTATTTAAATTTAGACAAATAAAATAGCTTTGCCTAACATAAGATCTCATTTTTGTAATTTAGACCTTAGAGTATAGATTTAAATGCTTCAGGCAGTAAAGCTTTAAGCCGTTGCATAGGTCTGTGCTCTCTTTTAGTTTGCATAATAGTCCTGCTGAAATAGACCCATGTTTCAAGGAGCATGCAATGGCTATCCTTCCCCTCACTACTTTGCAGCTGCTCTCTTGTTGCTTTGAAGCTTGTAGCGTTAGCACCGCTACGTATTCACTGGTAGCTCATAACCTAATCATCTGGAGCGCAATCATTGTCACCCAATTGCGTTCCTCTTGACCTCCCCAGATGGATGCAAACTACACTGCCTCTCTGCAGCGCAACCCCAATTACTGCGGCGTTAACGGTGATAAAGAAGGCTGCAATGGAAATGGCTGATTCTCGAGAACGCACACACTGCTCATAATTGGATTATAAGGAAGGCCACGGTAACGGCGTTAGTGGCCTCTGTGGATTCTAAACACTGACCAGGTATTCAGTGACTTACCCCCATCTGCATCTTACTACTAATGTGCATCTAAGCTGCGTCCTCACGGGGGCACCTCAAGTCTGACCCCGTTGTACAACTGCTGTTGGTGTGTGTGTGTGTGTGTGTGTGTGTGTTTTAAAAAGGGGAGTTGGAGGGGGGTTATGCTTATGGGATGCTCTCTCTTTTGCTTGTGACAGCTGTAGGATCAGAACAAAAAAGGCTGTGTATTTCTAAAGCAGCAGTCTACTTCATCCTTTTATACACACACACACACACACACACACACACACACACACACACACACACACACACACACACACACACACACACACACACACACACACACACACACACACACACACACACACACACACACACACACACACACACACACACACACACACACACACACACACACACAAACACACACACACACACTCTTTATGAAATAAATTGTAGACTGTGCTGTTTTCAACTTGCTCACAGTTACATTTTACATTTTCAAACGCCACCTCCTAGGTAATGTTACCAATAGTGGTTTAACAAACCATATATATTTTGAAAGTGTAAATATTTTTCACACTTACTAATTTGTTTAGCATATAGGCTTGTCACATGAACACGCAGGGAGAGTGTGCACATTCACAAAGGCAGTCCCAGAGAAGCGTCGAAAAATTTGCAGTTTTATTGTTGTTACGACCGTCCATACACTCAGGCTATCTCTACAGTACACTAAGCCGTATAACACGTTTAAAACAAATAATTTAGCCAAAGCCCCGTTTTAGCCACACTAAACTATCGTTTAAGGTCACCCTCCTCAGACAATATTTTACACGGGTAAGTGCGCCGTCTATTTCTTGAATCTCCGGCTCTTAGCTTTGTATGGACTCATTGATCGTTCACAAACTGAGTTCGGAGAGGAAGTGACGCCAGAAAGACCACGCCCCACACACGAAGTGACGTCAGAAAGAACGCGCCACAGCCAGCTTCATAGTAAAGCGGTTTCGTAATTCGGAGCTAACCACTGGAAATATGGAGGCGAGTCATCCAGACATGCCCGTGTTTCTTCTTCCGTCTGTACAAACGCTTGTGGAAATCACACATGAATATCTTAACCCTTGTGTGGTGTTCATATTGTTGTTACTCAGCCAGTGTTCGTGGGTCTGATGGACCCGTTGCATTTTGTGGCTTTTAATGCCTCACAATCAAACACTTTTACGTTAAAATACTGACTTATCCCAAAAAACATCTGTAATGAAGTGCTTTGAGAGGCTGGTAAAGGAATATATTGTCTCCAGACTTCCCCCCACATTCGACCCATACCAGTTTGCTTATCGCCCTAACCGCTCCACAGAGGACGCCATCTCCTCTGCACTCCACCTGAGCTTAGCACATCTGGAAGGAAAGGACACACACGTGCGGATGTTGTTTTTGGACTTCAACTCGGCATTCAACACCATCATCCCGCAGCACTTGGTGAGCAAACTGGCTCCCCTTGGATTCAGTACCCCCCTATGCAACTGGCTGCTTGACTTCCTCACAGACAGACCCCAGTCTGTGAGAGTGGGCAACAACACCTCCAGTGCCATCTCCCTGAGCACCGGCTCCCCCCAGGGCTGCGTCCTGAGTCCGGTGCTGTTCACGTTGATGACCCATGACTGCTGCGCCAGGTCCACTACTAACCACATTGTGAAGTACACAACAGTAGTGGGCCTCACCCGTGACAACAACGACATGGACTACAGGGAGGAGGTGAAACATCTGGTTGACTGGTGCAGAATCAACAACCTGGTCCTGAACGTCGACAAGACCAAGGAGATCATTGTCGACTTCAGGAAGCACCAGTCCAGCCACGCTCCACTCTTCAGCAACGACACAGCGGTGTGTGGAGATGGTAAGCAGCACCAAGTTCCTGGGGGTGCAGATAACTGACAATTTGACCTGGTCCCTACACACCGGAGCTCTTGTAAAAAGAGCTCAGCAGCGCATGCACTTTTTGCGTGGGATGAAAAGAGCACAGCTCCCTCCCCCCATTCTCACCACATTCTACAGAGGCACTATAGAGAGCCTACTGACCAACAGCATCTCTGTCTAGACTGGAGCCTGCAATGCCTCAGACTGGAAGTCTCTCCAGAGAGTGGTGAGGACGGCGGAAAAGATCATCAGGATTCCTCTTCCTCCTATCCAGGAGATTGCAAAAAGCTGCTGCCTGACCAGGGCTCAGAAAATCTGCAGAGATTCCTTCCACCCCCACCAAAGACTGTTTTCACTGCTGGACTCTAGAAAGAGGTCTGCAGCCTCCGTAGCAGAACCTCCAGGTTCTGTAACAGCTTCTTCCCTCAGGCCGTAAGACTCTTGAACGCATCATAATAATCCCCTCAATTCCCTCCAAAAATGGATGAACTCGCTGGAATATAAAGACAATATAACATACATCCATAAACGTAGATGCATATGCAAGAGTGCAATATATTTATCTTTACAGTTTTCTATTTATTTATATCTGCACCTTATTGTTTTTTTATCCTGCACTGTCAACCAGCTAATGCAACAACATTTCGTTCCTATCTGTACTGTAAAGTTCAAATTTGAACGACAATAAAAAGTAAGTCTAAGTCTAAGACCCACAAACACTGGCTGAGTAAAAACAACACGAACGTTGCATTGAAATTTCTCTGCCAGTTTCTGCATCCCACAGGGATTCCTCTTTTGTGTTTCTGCACCTGCGGTTCCCACACAAGGTTGCAACATTGTTTGTCAACACTGTCTGCTCTCATTTTGTCGCACATTTGATCCTCTGATGTTCTGTGTACCAACACTCTGTCCTCCTCCTGTCTAGGCCTGCTGTGTGTGTGTGTGTGTGTGTGTGGTACACAGAACATACATTTCCACACTTCTATTAGCCCCGGGTCCAGTGGACCCCGGACATCTTATATGTAATATAAATGTGTAGGGGGGGTGTATGGTGTGTGTTCATTAAATATGTATTCTGACATATGTTCTTCACAGAAAATGAGCCAAAGCCAGTGAGTCTCAGTTTGAAAAATTAATTAATTGTATCATTTTTCTTTTAATAAAAATTAAACGGGTCCCACAGACCCGAACACCACACAAGGGTTAAGAGAAAGCGATTGCAGCAAGTTGGGATACAACACTTCTCAGACGGCAAGAGAACTTTCAAATGTCCAGGTCAGCTGTGATTCTACTTAACGAAAAACTTTGTCCATTTGTCGAAGGAGAGTCAACGAGAATGCGGGCTCCCGTGGATGTGATAAAAAAGGTAGCGTGTGCTTTGTATATCCTGGCCATCGAGGGTAGACTACGGAAAACAGCGAATGCTTTTGGACTGGCAAAGCAGACTGTATCAGTTATTGTCCGCCATGTATGTCATGGTCCAGAGTATATAAAGTCACCAAAAACAAATGGACAATGAAGGTGAAGGCAAAAGAGTGAGGAGTGTCCTGAGCAGATATCCAGATCCCTAGTATGATTGATGTAAAATGTTCTTTATCAATCAATCAATCAATGTTTATTTATACAGCCCTAAATCACATTGTTTACGTGTCTAATAAAGATTTGATTAATTTATGATGGCTCGGGTGTGATTCACTACAATAGGGCCCCACAGCACACTGGATTCCAGTTAATTGAAATACCATAACACTGGATATTGTTCAGATAAGCTAAAACGTGCACACAAAGCAACACTGGAGGTGACTATGACATGCGCATTTTCCACGCATGCGTATTAGGTCGCATTGCGCCGACGGACGGAGGGGGTCTTAAACGGTGTCATTGTTGTGTGTGGACACGGATAAGGTCAGGTGGGATTTACCCTGGATAACCTTATCGGATAAGGTTAAGGTAACGGATAAGGTAAACGGGGCCTCAATGACAGCGAGCATTAGTTATCTAAATTGCGTGCATTGCGCGTGCACGTGTTATGTGCGGGGATAGTTATGGCATTACGTGCTGAAAGCCGTAAAAGGGCGGTATACAAGTAGGGCTACAACTATCGATTATTTTAATGATCTGTCGATTAGTTTGTTCGATTAATCGAGTAATCGGCTAAAACACACTTTATAGCCTCAATGCATATTTTATGGAAAATAGTTCAACTAAACAAAAATATTTAGCCTACCACAACCTAATTCTTTTTTCCCCCCTAATAAATGCACATCATCAACATTAAAATTGAACTTTTAACATGTCTGCATTAATAAAAAATAAAAAATCCACTATTGGCCGCCTCACAGATCACGGCACCCTCACTCCAGTCCTCTCATGTGTGCTTTATTGCAGTGGTCATGAAGAAACTATTCCCGCATATTTTCCGCAATGCTGGAATTTAATCAATTGTTATTAGACTAATTGAACGATTAATCGAAGCAGCATAATATAAAATGAAATGTTTTTCTGATCAAATTAATGGATTTGATTGGTTAATTGTTGCAGTCCTAGATATAATGCTTAAAACGAAAGTTAGTGCCCTCTTGTCGTCCATGTAATGGTTGCAAACAGCCCCTCTAAAAAGACTATTTTTAGATTACCGGTATATAACGTCTACTTCGGTTGAGTTATGGAGGAAAACATACTCATATATGTGCTACTTTAATTAGGAAGAGTTTTTTTTCATTCTTGCAACAGCAGCTCTGAGCTTTCCTTGTTGTCTGGCAACATTAAGAGAGGCATAATTAATTGACCCTGGCATCTCCAAGTCCTGGAGCAGGTGTCTCGTCCATCACAGTCCTAGTGTCTTCCAGCAAAGCCTGTGGACCAATTAAGCTACTTTTTCTACCTGCGTACTCCAGATGCCTGTGGACGCCTGCGTGACACATTATATACCATCCAGTGCCTGAAGGGGTGCCACTCTCATTCTGATATCATTTCAAGGCGGAGCTGAGCAGACTGTCTCCTTTCTACTCCCCCTGGAAATGTATTAAAGGGCAATATGTGCTTTTTTCCTGTGCCTGGACGTTTTGATTTCAGCACCAGCCGATGCTTTCATGGCAGATAAAAAGCTCCTAGAACTACGGCGCGCACAGCATCTGTATTTACTGCCTCACTCTGCCTGCTTCCGCCAAGGGAGGAGGATGAGGAGAAAATGGAGGATAGGCCGCTGCATTCATGTGTCTTTACGTTGACGTGTTTCATCCGGAAAGAGTTGGTGGACAGACAGTCTACAGTGAAGCCGTCAATCAGCCCCTTTTCTAGCACGCTGCTATGTATTACTCTCATAAAAACTGGCAAAGGGAAGGTATTATTGTGAGTTGTGACAGGCTTGTGACAGACCACAAAGAATTGTATGGTATTTGGTGTAAATGCAAAAAAACAACCCATTTTGTGAAATGATTTCTGCACTCCTAATAGATAGGTTGTGTGTAATGTTGCTGTGAGGCAAGTTATTAGTCTCTAATAATGCTGATAATATAGTTCAGTGTTTTTCAACCTTTTTTGAGCCAAGGCGCAATTTTTTCATTGAAAAAATCTGTAGGCACACCAACAGCAGAAATCATTAAAATATTTAACTCGGTAGACAATAAAAAGTCGTTGTCGCAATTGTTGGATATAGATTTAAACCATAACCAACCATGCATCACTATAGCTCTTGTCTCAAAGTAGGTGAACTGTCACGACCTGTCACATCACGCCGGGACTTATTTTGAGTTTTTTTGTTTTTTACCGGGTGTAGTGTTTTAGTTCTTGTCTTGCGCTCCTATTTTGGTGGAATTTCCTGTTGCAGTTTCATGTTTTCCTTTGAGCGCTATTCCCTGCACCTGCTTTGTTTAAGCAATCAAGAATATTTAAGTTGTTGCTATCTTTTTTTGTGTGGACTTTGTTGTCATGTCATGTATGGATGTACTTTGTGGACGCCGTCTCTGCTCCACATGCTGTAAGTTTTAGCTGTCGTCCAGCATTCTGTTTTGTTTACTTTGTAGCCAGTTCAGTTTTAGTTTTGTTCTACATAGCCATCCCTGAGCTTTAATGCCTTTTCTAAGGGGCACTCACCTTTTGTTTATTTTTGGTTTAAGCATTAGATACCTTTTTTCCTGCACGCTGCCTCCCGCTGTCGCCTGCATATTATAATCACGATAAACCATCGTCGTCTCACACGTGTTCCTGACATCTAGAAAGCAATTAGCTACCGGCTTCCACCTACTGATATGGTATGGTATAACATGGTTACTCTGCCAAGCTCTAAACAGCACCGACACTCAACAACGGCACATTATTTGCAGATTATAATTACTGGTTTGCAAAAAATATTTTTAACCCAAATAGGTGAAACTGCATAATCTCCAACGGCACACCAGACTGTATCTCACGGCACACTAGTGTGCCGCGGCACAGTGGTTGAAAAACACTGATATAGTTAATTTCACCCTAAAAGGATGATAGGTTAATAGTAAAGTGAATTATTTTATGTGTGCAAAACATTTTTAATTTAACAGAAATGGGCAACTATTTTTCTGTACTCATCAAATGTTGACTTCTGCATCATTTTATGGAGATTTATGGAGATCACAGATTGTCAAAAACGGTTACCGTTTATATGCAATATTCCCCCTAATTTTCCCATGTGCCTAAGCTGGGGCTGGACGATATGTCTGAAAACTGTATCATGACATAAAAAAAAGTTATTGGTCGATATATCTATAATTATTGGTTTGCTTTTTCATTATCACCCATGGAAAATATAGACCAGGAGGAAAATATATTAAATTTTTAAACATTTTTATTTGAAATGTAACTTTCCTCTGATTATAATCTCCTCAGATATCAGGCAGAAAGGGAAGGAAATGTCGACACAACCATTGAAAAGGAAGGATTATGTAAGAAATGCTTAATATAGTGTAACAAAATAGTGCAGTGTGTTAATGTAAACATAGAGAAAGGTTGTATTTCATGATTTAAAGGCCTACTGAAACCCACTACTACCGACCACGCAGTCTGATAGTTTATATATCAATGATGAAATCTTAACATTATAACACATGCCAATACGGCCGGGTTAACTTATAAAGTGACATTTTAAATTTGCCGCTAAACTTCCGGTTCGAAACGCCTCTGAGGATGACGTATGCGTGTGACGTAGCCCGACGAACACGGGTATGCCTTCCACATTGAAGCCGATACGAAAAAGCTCTGTTTTCATTTCATAATTCCACAGTATTCTGGACATCTGTGTTCGTGAATCTGTTTCAATCATGTTCATTGCATTATGGAGAAGGAAGCCGAGCAAGCAAAGAAGAAAGTTGTCGGTGCGAAATGGACGTATTTTTCGAACGTAGTCAGCCACAACAGTACACAGCCGGCGCTTCTTTGTTTACATTCCCGAAAGATGCAGTCAAGATGGAAGAACTCGGATAACAGAGACTCTAACCAGGAGGACTTTTGATTTGGATACACAGACGCCTGTAGAGAACTGGGACAACACAGACTCTTACCAGGATTACTTTGATTTGGATGACAAAGACGCAGACGTGCTACTGTGAGTATGCAGCTTTGGCTTTTTTTTGCGTATGTACGTAACTTTTTTTAAATATATAAGCTTTATGAACCTTGGGTTAGGTGAACGGTCTTTTGGGCTGAGTGATTGTGTGTGTTGATCATGTGTTTGAATTGTATTGGCGTGTTCTATGGAGCTAGGAGCTAGCAGAGGAGTTAGGAGCTAGCATAACACGTACCGTACCGTACGTGCGCGTCACGTACGTAACTTTTTAAAAATATATAAGCTTTATGAACCTTGGGTTAGGTGAACGGTCTTTTGGGCTGAGTGATTGTGTGTGTTGATCGGGTGTTTGAATTGTATTGGCGTGTTCTATGGAGCTAGGAGCTAGCAGAGGAGCTAGGAGCTAGCATAACAAACACGCAGGTGTTATTATGCAGGATTAATTTGTGGCATATTAAATATAAGCCTGGTTGTGTTGTGGCTAATAGAGTATATATATGTCTTGTGTTTATTTACTGTTGTAGTCATTCCCAGCTGAATATCAGGTACCGTGAGTATGCAGCCTTGGCTGCTAAACATTCGATAACTTGACCGTATGTGCGCGTCACGTACGTAACTTTTTAAAAATATATAAGCTTTATGAACCTTGGGTTAGGTAAACGGTCTTTTGGGCTGAGTGATTGTGTGTGTTGATCAGGTGTTTGAATTGTATTGGCGTGTTCTATGGAGCTAGGAGCTAGCAGAGGAGCTAGGAGCTAGCATAACAAACACGCAGGTGTTTTTATGCAGGATTAATTTGTGGCATATTAAATATAAGCCTGGTTGTGTTGTGGCTAATAGAGTATATATATGTCTTGTGTTTATTTACTGTTGTAGTCATTCCCAGCTGAATATCAGGTCACCCCGGCTCTCACAGCATCTTCCCTATCTGAATAGCTTCAACTCCCCACTAGTCCTTCACTTGCACTTTACTCATCCACAAATCTTTCATCCTCGCTCAAATTAATGGGGAAATTGTCGCTTTCTCGGTCCAAATCTCTCTCACTTCATGCGGCCATCATTGTAAACAATAGGGAACTTTGCGTATATGTTCAACTGACTACGTCACGCTACTTCCGATAGGTGCAAGCCTTTTTTTTATCAGATACCAAAAGTTGCAATCTTTATCGTCGTTGTTCTATACTAAATCCTTTCAGCAAAAATATGGCAATATCGCGAAATGATCAAGTATGACACATAGAATAGATCTGCTATCCCCGTTTAAATTAAAAAAATTCATTTCAGTAGGCCTTTAACTCTGCGTCTTGCGTCCATGTTAACAGAGACAACTTGCACCCGACAGCTGACACTCGTGACTGCATATACATTTAACAAACTAACAATTACTGAATCATTGTTTTTATTGTTATCATGTACTCTGATACATTTGTGTACAACATAAACAAGAGGGGAAACGTAGGAGTACCTTTCAGCAGCCTCAGAAACCTTGAGGTTGTGTTTGATCAGTCAATGTTTCTGGAGGGTCACTGTCGTCAACTGACCAAAAACAGTTTTTATCATCTCAGAAATATTTCTAAAGTGAGAAATTTGTTGTCAAAATTGGATCTCGAAATGATCATTCACGCGTTCATTTCGTCTCGCATTGACTATTGCAATTGTCTTTTCACTCTCTTCAATAAGTCAACGCTAAAGAGACTTCAGACTGTACAAAATGCGTCTGCCAGACTTTTGACCGGTGCACCCAGAACAGCCCATATCACCCCCGTTTTATCCAGTCTTAATTGGCTTCCAGTTAAATTCCGCATTGAGTTTAAGACTTTAGTCCTGACATTCCGTGCGTTGCATGGTGGGGCCCCTCAGTACATCACTGATTTGCTATGCCCCTACTCCTGCGGTCTTCAGGCTAGGGTCTTCTAAAGATCCCCAAAACTCGTTTTAAAACCTGTCGAGACCTGACATTACAGGCTATAGCTCCCAGACTCTGGAACAATTTGCACCAGTCCCTCCGTGATCTTGACTGTGTTGAAACTTTTAAGGAACATTTGAAAACTTCTCTTTTTAGTAAAGCTTTTAGTTAATGTACATTTTAACTATAATTTTTAATCCACTTTGTATCCTTTTTATGATGTTGCCCCTGTTGTTTTAATTGAATTGTTGTTTTACTTCACCTATGTTTTGTACAGCGCTTTGTGATTTTATCTGTGAAAAGCGCTTTATAAATAAAAATGTACTTACTTACTTACTTTCCTGACAAAGTGTCATTGATGCAGATCACCTCCTTCTCCTTCACCTTGTCGCCTGTCACTCAAGGAGTTGCGTTGCAAAATAGCACAGAATAAATTATTACGTGTTCATTTTATTTGGAGTTTAGGTTGGATTTTGATTGTGATTTTGTGCGCCACATAGATTTTCTGTGCGCGAAGGACACAAAAGCAAGGGAACATTCTTAACATGTAAAAATATGAGTGATGCACAGAATTTTCAGTCACCGACCGAAATACTTTTATCACCGAAACAACTCTGCCAAAAATGGATGTCGTGATGACGTAAGCTGGAGAAGCACACGCTTGTCTGAAGTAGGCATGGGCCAGTTCCTCGTTTTCAGATATACCGCGGTATAAAGTAGTGACAATTACAAAACCACAAAGATTATCTTTCATACCGTCTGTACCGTTCGCAAAAAGCCTCTGCCTGACCAGGGCTCAGAAATCTGTAGAGACTCCTCCCACCCCCACCAAGGACTGTTCTCACTGCTGGACTCTAGAAAGAGGTTCCGCAGCCTCCGTAGCAGAACTTCCAGGTTCTGTAACAGCTTCTTCCCTCAGGCCATCAGACTCTTGAACGCATCAAAATAATTCCCTCAATTCCCCCCCAAAAAATGGATTCACTCGCTGGAATATAAAGACAATATAACATACATCCATAAACGTGGATGCTAATGCAAAAGTGCAATATATATTTATATCTGCACCTTATTCCTCTTTTATCCTGCACTACAACGAGCTAATGCAACGAAATTCCGTTCTTATCTGTACTGTAAAGTTCAAATTTGAATGACAATAAAAGGAAGTCTAAGTCTAATATATGCGAAAGTGAAAGTTAGAAATCTTTCAGTTTGTGTCTGCAATATCAAGACCTAGGGGTGTAACGGTACACAAAAATTTTGGTTCGGTACGTACCTCGGTTTAGAGGTCACAGTTCGGTTCATTTTCGGTACAGTAAGAAAACAACAAAATATAAATTTTTGGGTTATTTATTTACCAAATTTGCAAAGTCTTCCACCAAAAATATTTTTCTTAGTGGAATATTTGATGTGAAGTAATCGGAACCTTGGATAGGTCAATTATTCATAATAACATTGATTTTGATTTAATATTATGTTTTGAGCAATTACAGTTCGAAAGAAAAAAAAACAGCTTTGTTTTATTAGTCAACATTGCAACTTTTTCTAAATTACATTTAACCTTTAAGCTTTTTTATTTCACTTTTGTTATGTTTTTGTTTATTTTAATAGTATTTGCCGTGGGCCTTTAAAACATTAGCTGTGGGCCGCAAATGGCCTACGGGGCACACTTTTGACACCCCTGCTATATATAATAAAAAATTAAAATCTAATAAATCTATGGATAAAAAGCAGAGCCTGGCGACGCATGTGCGTTTATCATAACTCTCTCGCTCTCTCTGTCTCTGCCCCTCCCTCCAGAATGCTGCTGCGCGCACAATTTGTTTTGTTTTTAACCCCTTCTTAGCCCTGAACGTACATTGAAAATACATGCAACTCTAACTCAAAATGCCGGACATTTGAGGCATTTAAGAAACCCCGCCATGACAGCTCCGCAAAAGAGGACATGTCCGGTGAAAAGAGGACGTATGGTCAGTCTATCGTAGCCCGTTAGCGGCATGCTAGCAGCTAACGGGTCCTCTTTTCACCGGACATGTCCTCTTTTGCGGAGCTGTCAGGGCCTCAAATGTCCGGCATTTTGAGTAAACAATGCACACCGAGGCACAACACACGGCAGTGCGTTACGCTACTTAATACGTCCGTGTGGAAACTCGTTCGGTACACCTCCGAACCGAACCGGAACCCCCGTACTAAAACGGTTCAATACAAATACACGTACCATTACACCCCTATCAAGACCTGTACAGTGCTGATGACAGAAGGAGGCTAGTCACAAAAGTGTAAAAAAAAAAAAAGTTAACAGCCGATAGGAGCATTCGAGGTTTAGTATATTATGGGCGGACTGATGTAGAAAGTCAACCACCGCTGGTAGTAAAACATAAAAAGAGTAAAGGTCTACAGCTTTTTTTTTTTTTTTAACTACATTTCCATGTAGCCACTGGTGACAGGAAGACTAATGTATTCACAGGCACAAGCATTGCTTTACCTTTGCTTAATTGAGGGGAAAGTCCCCCGACGCCCGCTCAGCAGTGCACTAGCTGGCCGAGCAGCCAAAAACTATAACCCTTGGAGCCGAGGCCACCCAACCCTGACGGCAAAATAACACAACCCTGGACCACTCAGGGATTGCCGATGGGGGAGGGATGATTTAATAATGTTGATGAGATATTAGCCAACCTTCCCCATTTCTCTCTCTCTCTCTCTCTCTCTCTCTCTCTCTCTCTCTCTCTCTCTCTCTCTCTCTCTCTCTCTCACTTTGTCATTGCTTTTGATACGGAGAGGTAGACGGCCCTGACTCAGTTCCTGAAGGCGTATTTAGATGGGCCTGCTAAATATTTCAGAACCCGAAGACCGAGACCAAGTAAAAAGTAGTAGTGGGAGCTAAAGTGAGAGTACAAGGAGCAAAGAAAATCAGTGCTGAGGGTTTTGACATGCACTGTGGAGGGAGGTTAGAGAGTGTAGTCAAGAGCAGACAGGGCACGCTTGTAATTGGCTGACACCAGAATATTGTGTGTGTGTGTGTGTGTGTGTGTGTGTGTGTGTGTGTGTGTGTGTGTGTGTGTGTGTGTGTGTGTGTGTGTGTGTGTGTGTGTGAGAGAGAATTTTAATTTTAGAATTTTATATAGCGCTTTTCTCTAGTGACTCAAAGCGGTTTTACGTAGTGAAACCCAATAACTAAGTTACATTTAAACCAGTGTGGGTGGCACTGGGAGCAGGTGGGTAAAGTGTCTTGCCCAAGGACACAACGGCAGTGACTAGGATGGTGGAAGCGGGGATCAAACCTGGAACCCTCAAGTTGCTGGCCCATCCACTCTACCAACCGAGCTATACCTTTGTTTGTTTGTTTGTGTGTGTGTGTGCGTGTGTGTGTGTGTGTGTGTGTGTGTCCAAATACAGTCGCCCACTAAAACCCTAAGGTGCAATCCAAAATGTAGCTTTCATAAAGATATTAATGATCAGTTTAAAGTTATGATTGACAATGTCAGGGTTTTTGTGGGGTTTGGTTTGCAGTGGCATGCATATCACTGCTATGCATCATTCAGAGAGGTGTGTCAAATGATTTAGTTATCTTATTTGGCTGAATGTGAGAAGTACGTTCAGAGAAAAATGATTGGGAAGTCAGATGTAATGTAAAAAAAATTAATGAATATACAAAGCATTTGTGGCCTTATGGGTTGTGCTCAACATACTAGCGTTTGTGAAACACACATGTGCTTAAAGTTGTTTAATCATTGGACAAGTCTTCAGTGACTTATGGGCAATTTGTTGCTACAGTAAGTCACACCCTTGCCCCTGCAAAGATTTTTTTGCCTGAAGGCGGCCATGTTTTTCAACCAATCTTACTCAAATTGCGCTTGCCAGTTCCCTGAATGTGGATGCTGGGGTTGTGCTCATCAATTGGCCAGTATCAGTATCGGCCGATTTTCGACTTCTTTTAAAATATACTGAGAAGTTAAAGTTACCAATGATTGTCACACACAGTGAAGTTAAAGTACCAATGATTGTCACACACACACTAGGTGTGTGGTGAAATTTGTCCTCTGCATTTGACCCATCCCCTTGTTCACCCCCTGGGAGGTGAGAGGAGCAGTGGGCAGCAGCGGTGGCTGCGCCCGGGAATCATTTTTGGTGATTTAACCCCTAATTACAACCTTTGATGCTGAGTGCCAAGCAGGGAGGTAATGGGTCCCATTTTTATAGTCTTCAGTATGACTTGGCCGGGGTTTGAACTCACAACCTACCGATCTCAGGGCGGACACTCTAACCACTAGGCCACTGAGTAGTATTCGATTTGTTCGCTTCACACCATCAAGGTGAGCGTTAGTGTTAGAAGCTCCACCTTGTGGATGCACAGATTTAAGCCACACATGTGATCCCTTACTCATCTCTGTTGCAGCCTGTTACAAATTACAGATGTCAATTTTGTGGTATACTGCTAGATTGTTTCATCAATATAGGGCGGTAGAATTCAAATCTACATCGTAGGCTAAATTCATATTGTTTCGATCCTCTATTGCAGTGTTTTTCTACCACTGTGCCGCGGCAAACTAGTGTACTGTGAGATATTGTCTGGTGTGCCGTGGGAGATGATGTCATTTCATTCACCTAATTGGGTTAAAAATATTTTTTGCAAACCAGTAATTAGAATCTGCAAATAATGTGCCGTTGTTGAGTGTCTGTGCTGTCTAGAGCGCGGCAGAGTAACCGTGTAATACTCTTCCATATCAGTAGGTGGCAGCAGGTAGCTAATTGCTTTGTGGATGTCAGGAACATGGTTTGTCGTGATCACAATATGCAGACGACAGCGGGAGGCAGTGTGCAGGTAAAACGGTATGTAATGCTTAAACCAAAAATAAACAAAAGGCGAGTACCACTAAGAAAAGGCATTGAAGCTTAGGGATGGGTATGCAAAACAAAACTCAAACTGAACTGGCTGCAAAGTAAACAAAAACTGAATGCTGGACCACAGCAAAGACTTACAGCGTGTGGAGCAGCAGACGGCGTTCACAAAGTACATCCGTACATGACATGACAATCAACAACAAAATAGGAGCGCAAGACAAGAACTAAAACACTACACACAGGGAAACACCAAAAAACTCTAAATAAGTCACGGCGTGATGTGACAGGTCGTGACAGTACACCTACTTTGAGACAAGAGCTATAGTGATGCATGGTTGGTTATGGTTTGAATTTATATCCAACAATTGTGAGGACAACTTTTTACTGTCAATATCGGCTGCTGAGTCTAATTTTTTTATGTTTTCTGCAAGTGGTGTGCCTCTGGAGTTTTTCAATGAAAAAAATGTTAGGTTGAAAAACACTGCTCTATTATTTATATCGTGCAACTGATCTTATTCTTTTTTGACTGCACCCTAATAAAAACGTAGTGACAAGGTGACTGCAGACTATGGAAATGAGGCTAATCAACATATCAATTTTCCAAATACTGATGTCATGGTTCAGACATCGATGTAGTTGAGACTAAATTAACAGCGCCTCTGCTGAATGCAACCCAGTAGTGCACTCCATTGTGCTTCATTTACAAACAGTATTGTTTTATGTATGGGTAACATTTTTGTAATGTACCGGTCTTCGTTTGCGCATGTGTTTATTAAATAGCACAATAGTAATGTTGATCTGCAGTACAACCTGCGTTCTGGGTTTTTTGGGGGGTTTGAGTAGCAAAGCCTCCCTCCTCTTCTGCAGTCCCATTGCAGACTCAGCATGACAACCCTGCCTCATATTTAATAGTCTCATGCCCCGGGGTGCTGCTGGACTGGGAGTTCAGTGGGCGGGGGCTAAACTCCTCAGGGATAAGAAGAGGTTGTTGACAGGACACTTGCAGTGTCAGGTGCAGGTGCAGAGAGACCAAAATGGAGACTGACAAGCGATGGAAGAGGAGAGAGAGCTTTTTGTAATTGGAAAGCACAGAGGAGTCACTGGTCTCCCCCTCCTCCAGCAGCCCTCCACTCACTGATACTTATTACCCAGCCGTTATCAGCTGGTCTCCCAACACACACTGCTGCTTTTTATTCTGAAGGCACAATGTGGCCCCACTCGTACAAGGCCAGTCGATTTATTTATTGCGCGGTGACTGATAGTAGCTGCGTCTCTTTATTCAGTCAAGGCTTATTCATTGCACCTCCTGGTGTTTTGTTTCTGTTGTAGGTCACTTAATCACGGCTGGATACTTGCTTGACAACAACATATCAGCCAGGCAACATGTCACCATAGTCGCATTTCAAAACACTACTCTCGGGATATAAGTTTGTCGTGACGCATATTTCTGGATTCAGGCTGACGGTTCATTAAAGTCTGCTTTAGCATCTTTGTCCTCCAAGTAGATGTTAATCATTTTATTCAACATGTAATTTTCTATCAGAATGCATTCATACGCTTTGTTTGTTTTTGCTCCACTTTACGCCTCGCTTCCTTTTATAACGACGCTGTAGTTGCTCTGTGCTTTGTTCTGCTGGTCTTGCAGCTACAGGAAGAGCCAGTTTTGATGTGCTGCTGCTTAAAAAATTCCCAAGTGTGATTCATTGTACTATTAAGGTATATCTAAAAACACTCATTAGCGCAATTGGAATACATGTGTTGAGATTTCTATAACCGTTTTTGTACTGTGGTAGTGTACATTTTTCTCTCTCTCCGCAAAACAAACACAACTCTTCAGGACTCTTAAGAATGTAATGTGCAGACAGAATTTTTTTTTTTTTAAAAGCAAAGCATTTCTTTGTTTTTATTGTGATGTTAGCTCAGTGACAGCAGCTGCAGAGCCTTGTTCCCATCTAATGGAGAGACTCGTTGCATTTCTGTTGCCAAAACATGATTTTCATACAAACAAGCAGCCTAATTGATAACTGTTTGATTTTTGTTAAAATGGTCCACTGCAGTCAATCCCTGAAGTCATGTTTGCACCAAGTAGAACGGTTTGGTCCAGTTCAGTACGCATCTTCATGCGTTTTGATTCTAAAGGAATTCAAGATATCTAACCCCAACACTGTCCTGTGTCTCGGGCGTGGCGATTATATGATGGCGTAGGGCTGGGCGATATATCAAATTTGTAAGATGTATCGAAATATATTTAAACAAGATATGAATTAAGAAAATATCATAATATCGATAGAATTTATTTCACGTTAAAATGACTGAACTCCGCTTATTTGTTGTGTTCCTAGTTCTCCCCCGCTTCTCACTCCCTCTCATGGGCTACTAAACCCCTCATCTTCCTCCTTCCAAGACGTGCTTGCACATATAAGAACATCCAAGATTGGTTGGTTGTTTACTATGATGAGTCACGATTGGTTGAGATTAGGCCAATCAGAAGCAAGATAGGGCGGGTCATCGAACCAGGAAGGGAAATCACAACAGACATCCCAAATGACGACGAGAAAGTTGTAGGAGAGAAGAGCGATTTATATATTAAAGTTAAAGTTAAAGTACCAATGATTGTCACACACACACTGGGTGTGGCAAAATGATTCTCTGCATTTGACCCATCACCCTTGATCCCCCCCCTGGGAGGTGAGGGGAGCAGTGAGCAGCAGCGGTGGCCGCGCCTGGGAATCATTTTTGGTGATTTAACCCCCAATTCCAACCCTTGATGCTGAGTGTCAAGCAGGGAGGTAATGGGTCCCATTTTTATAGTCTTTGGTATGACTCAGCCGGGGTTTGAACTCCCAACCTACCGATCTCAGGGCGGACTCTCTAACCACTAGGCCACTGAGTAGGTATTAAAAACTATTGGAACTACACTACCGTTCAAAGTTTGGGGTCACATTGAAATGTCCTTATTTTTGAAGGAAAAGCACTGTACTTTTCAATGAAGATAACTTTAAACTAGGCTTAACTTTAAAGAAATACACTCTATACATTGCTAATGTGGTAAATGATTATTCTAGCTGCAAATGTCTGGTTTTTGGTGCAATATCTACATAGGAGTGTAGAGGCCCATTTCCAGCAACTATCACTCCAGTGTTCTAATGGTACAATGTGTTTGCTCATTGGCTCAGAAGGCTAATTGATGATTAGAAAACCCTTGTGCAATCATGTTCACACATCTGAAAACAGTTTAGCTCGTTACAGAAGCTACAAAACTGACCTTCCTTTAAGCAGATTGAGTTTCTGGAGCATCACATTTGTGGGGTCAATTAAACGCTCAAAATGGCCAGAAAAAGAGAACTTTCATCTGAAACTCGACAGTCTATTCTTGCTCTTAGAAATGAAGGCTATTCCACAAAATTGTTTGGGTGACCCCAAACTTTTGAACGGTAGTGTACATTAAAAACTAGTGGAAGATGGCAGAGGGATTCTCTTCTTTAGATGTTTCTTTTAGCGATGTAGACGACGTCCAGGAAACCCACAATGCGTCTACTTGGCCACATTTGGACAAATGTATGCGTCTGGATAAAACATTAATTTGAGTTGTTTACAATGTAAACCCAAATCAAAACTATTCTCGAGTTGCCATATTTCGCACGAGAAGTGCTGCCAAATATATATTAATGTATTTTTCGGACTATAAGTCGCAGTTTTTTTCATAGTTTGGCCGGGGGTGCGACTTATACTCAGGAGCGACTTATGTGTGAAATTATTAACACATTACCGTAAAATATCAAATAATATTATTTAGCTCATTCACGTAAGAGACAAAACGTATAAGATTTCATGGGATTTAGCGATTAGGAGTGACAGATTGTTTGGTAAACGTATAGCATGTTCTATATGTTATAGTTATTTGAATGACTCTTACCATAATATGTTACGTTAACATACCAGACACGTTCTCAGTTGGTTATTTATGCGTCATATAACGTACACTTATTCAGCCTGTTGTTCACTATTCTTTATTTATTTTAAATTGCCTTTCAAATGTCTATTCTTGGTGTTGGGTTTTATCAAATAAATGTCCCCAAAAAATGCAACTTATACTCCAGTGCGACTTATGTATGTTTTTTTCCTTCTTTATTATGCATTTTCGGCCGGTGCGACTTATACTCCGGAGTGACTTATTCTCCGAAAAATACGGTATTTGCACAGCTATGTTATTTATTTTACGTAGAAAGAATATTTTTCTATATTATTTGTGTTATGTAATTCTGTGCTACTTAAACAGTTTCTGTTCTGTGCTGTTAATACCCATCTTGACTAACTGGGTATAATAAAAGTGCCACTGACTGTTTACAGTACAGTTGTCATTCAGTTCAATTTCAGTGAATCTCGCTCAAAAATGAATATCTTTAAATATATACTTTCACTGGAAAATATATTGAGATATATATCGTATATCGAATTTAAGTAAAAATATATCGAGATATACTTTTTCGTCCATATTGCCCAGCCCTATGATGGTGTTATCATGATACATTTCAGTCGATCACAGTGATCAGCTGTGAGCATAGTAACTCGATCAAATATGCCAGAAATATCCGTGACAACAGGCAATCAGTTGACCCCTGTTGTATGTTGCTACAATAGTAGACGTAATGACCAAACTTGCAGCTAAACGTGGAGTTGAGGGCAGCGAAATAAATCCGAATCAGATTTATTGGGCAAGTATGTTTAACACACAAGGAATTTGACTTGGTAGACCGTGCTTTCCTTGTTCAATGCAAGAAACAAATGAAAAAAGCAACAACTACGAGGGCGCACAGTACAGTGTATAATTTATATATATATATATATATATATTAATGATGTAATAATATCAAAATGTCACAGTACGATATTATTACAGTATTAAGGCCACTGTACGATATTATTTTGGTATATGTCCGAAAAAATGTACTTGGTACAAATGTTAGTTTGTAAAATGAAGTGGCAGGAATGTTGAGTCAAGTAATTGAACACTAACACAATGCTCAAATGTTTATAATCGTATTTATTACTACAAATTGTATTTTTAAGTTTAAAGAATAGTGCGTGCAAAAACACCCACTGTTTTAAGAAAATATTCAAACAAACTTACAGTTGAGTGTCTTAAAGGCCTACTGAAACCCACTACTACCGACCACGCAGTCTGATAGTTTATATATCAATGATGAAATCTTAACATTGAAACACATGCCAATACGGCCGGGTTAACTTATAAAGTGCAATTTTAAAATTCCCGCCACACTTCCGGTTGAAAAACTCCTTTGGATATGATTTATGCGCGTGACGTCACAAAATCCACGGAAGTGGTTGGACACCGTCGGACCCGATACAGAAACCTCTTGTTTTCTTCGACAAAATTCCACAGTATTCTGGACATCTGTGTTGGTGAATCTTTTGCAATTTGTTTAATGAACAATGGAGGCTGCAAAGAAGAACGTTGTAGGTGGGATCGATCGGTGTATTAGCGGCTAAGTACAATACTTACAGCAACACAACAAGGACTAGCAGACGCCTAGCCGATGCTTGCCGCCAAACCCACGGATGAAGTCATTCGTCGCGCCGTCAATCGCTGGAACGCAGGTGAGCACGGCTGTTGATGGGAAGATGAGGGCTGGCTGGCGTAGGTGGAGCGCTAATGTTTTTATCATAGTTCTGTGAGGTTTCAGGCACAACACCGGTTGCTAAGTTGCTAAATTAGCCTTAGCGTCGTTAGCAACAGCATTGTTAAGCCTTACCAGGCTGAGAATTTTTAACCGTGTAGTTACATGTACATGGTTTAATAGTATTGTTGATCTTCCGTCTATCCTTCCAGTCAGGGATTTATTTATTTTATTTCTATCTTCATTTGAGAACGATGCGATCACGTTAGCTCAGTAGCTAAGTGTGTCACCGATGTATTGTCGTGGGGATAAAAGTCACTTTAAATGTCCATTTCGCGTGCTCGACTCTCATTTTCAAGAGGATATATTATCCGAGGTGGTTTAAAATACAAATCCGTGATCCACAATAGAAAAAGGAGAGAGTGTGGAATCCAATGAGCCAGCTTGTACCTAAGTTACGGTCAGAGCGAAAAAAGATACGTCCATCACTGCCTCTCAAGTCCTTCACTGTAACGTTCCTCATCTACAAATCTTTCATCCTCGCTCAAATTAATGGGGTAATCATTGCTTTGTTGCTCCGAATCTCTCCCGCTCCATTGTAAGCAAAGGAAAATTGTGAGGAATATTGCCTCCTGTGACGTCACGCTACTTCCGGTACAGTCAAGGCTTTTTTTATCAGCGAGCAAAAGTTGCGAACTTTATCGTCGATTTTCTCTACTAAATCCTTTCAGCAAAAATATGGCAATATCGCGAAATGATCAAGTATGACACATGGAATGGATCTGCTATTCCCGTTTAAATAAAAAAAATTCATTTCAGTAGGCCTTTAAAGTGACAATGTAAACATTGTGTGTAACACATGTAGAACAATAATGTTCACGTCAGTGTCTTTCAACAGTGTCTTCTACATTGGACATGTTTTATATCAGCCTGGAAAATACAGTGTGTCAGAAAAGGTAACTAACTTTCAATAATGTATATACGTCACAAACAGATGTTTAGCTTCGCTGTCTTCAAATATCTTTTCTGGGTGACGGTTTATGAGGGGGCGACTTGTCCAGCCTAGGGTGTACTCTGCCTTCCATCTGAGTTTTTGTTTGATACCGTCACACGTCACGGCAATATTGTAAATAAAGACTTTGAAACTGCAATACCACAGTATCTACAATACCATTCCGTCTCTAATATGTGCACGTGATCGTGTGTGTACTTGTATGTATACTTCTATACTTGGTATAGACGATCACTTTGTTCTAAGATAGCACAGTCTGCAGGTTCAATAGTGTAGTTGCTCAGACAGCAATGTTTTTATACAAGTTTATGTCGTTTTTTTTAATGGCGAAGGTTTTCCTGTTAGCATTTAAGTTGTCTAATGAGCTAGCGCTAGCATGCCTCTCCAGTAAATGAGCAGATTTACCGGTACATGAGTTTATCAAAGTGTTATCAATTAGGGTTTTTGAAAACTTCAATTTAAAATGGTAATACTAACCGTTGGAAGTTGTACAACAGTTTGTCATTATATTGTTTATTGTTACATTCCTACCTACACCACATGATGGTAATAAACCCCAAAAGAAGTCAGATTGACGTGAAATTTCTCGCACATCTCATTGCGCTCTAAAAACACCCACTGTAACTTTATGGTGTTTGTTACAAAATTTGGTACATACTTTAAGGGAATTGACAATCAAATTGTCTGAAATGTTTGAGTACTTAGTTGAAAAATATGGCCACTGATAATGGGTGGGACTTATTGCAACTAATTGCCCAAATGTGACTTTGAGGATATCTGTATAACTAATATGCTATCATCTCTTCCAAAGCATTCTGAGCACAAGCCATAGAGGAAACCACGATTGCCTTCATTACCAAGGTTGTACTCTTTGTAACCTTTACAACTTTGACAGTAGAAATTGCACACCAAAATGCACTTCTTGGAGGATAGAAAGCTCAAGTAGCCTTAAGGGAATTTGGGACTTTGTGGATATCACACCTGCTATTACCCTGACGTGTTCTCTATCTGCAAGTCGGCATGGAGTCGCTCCCAGCGGCTGGGCTCTGTCCTCTCTGGGTTGTACCGCAGTACCTCACACGGAGGCCATTATACATCTGGCCTGGCAACACTCCCTGAAGACATGCAGCAGAATTACACATGGGCCTGCACAAACATGCATCTGCATCATGACTGCGTTTAAGTATTATGCTAATGCGACTGCACCCATGCATCAAATAAGATTGTGCTGTCATCACATATTAAAAGAAAAAAAAAGATACACAGTCGTGTTAGTGCAGGCAGCCTGACTTTATACAAAGGGTTAGGGTTGACTGCAAATTACAGTTGGTTCTCCAAGCAAAGCCAGTGATGGATCTCAGTGCTTAGTGTTTACCCACACACCTGCACCCCCACTGACAGCAGCCACATACAGCCATTTTGTAGCCCATCCTCCTCCCCTCCACCTCTCTGTGTATGAGCAATAGATGAGGTGGTGCCATTAAGTGAATTTGCTGTTATTTCCCCCGGCTCTTAGCTGAAGATGTCAAACCTCCGCTGGTGAGGCAGCCAAGGATGACAAGCAGCAAACACACACACCGGTCAGTTTTTATTTTGTGTAATTTATCAAATTGCCGGGGCTTGTGGCGAATGGACCGCAGGTCTCAAAAGAAAACATTTAGGAACAGCTTAAAATGTAATTACAGTAATCATAAGCATTCACATTTTCTCCAAGAAGTAGACGGTTTGATTGCACTGTAGTTTACTGACTACACTTAAGCAATTACACCAGCGCTATTTGCTGGTTAACAACAACAACAACAAGAATCCAATCCTATTACTTTTAGCTGCATAGAATGAGCAAGCAGGAAGACATTTTCTCCCTAATGTCCTTACTGGAACATCCCTTTTTGTACAAGAGGTTGCATGCCTCTCACTGAGTGATTTGTCACGGTTCCTTTTTTTTGTGTTACACATCACCTCTCCTTTCCCTTCCCTTTCCCTAAATCATTTCCTTACATGTGTGTGGCTGCTCGCCCCCTTGCTGTGATTCTGATACTTCATAACAGTGGGAGGAAATTGAGCTGACCTTGAAGCTGCCGAGCCCCCCTTTTCTTAATGCTGATGTACGAGCCCGTGGGCACAGGCGGCCAGTAAGTGAGAGCCATGTTTTTATTTGCCCGAGTGCACGGCCCGGGTGTCAGGACACATAACAAGGTTCATTTCTTGGCCACTCAAGCTAGCTCAATGTCATGCAATTCCAGTCCAATAGGTAAGATGTAGCTAAATTGGTCTTTGTATACGGAGATAAGTGGCGTTATGTTGCCTGGAGGATTTGGATGGCCACTGAGAGACACTGCTACTCAATAATGTCAACCCCAGCATGAGGCAGAGAGCTTTTCATTCTGCTCTCTGCATTTTCTACTTGCAACAGCCAAGCTTTACGATCTAGATTGTGATATAAATAAAAAAAATACAGCGGAGCCTGTAGTGAAACAGTTTATTCAATTTTAAAACAATTTTATTTCAACAATTTTACTGTATTGATCTAATTGTAAGGTTTTTAGTATCAGTGAAATAACAACTGGTACAGTGAAACCTTGATTTACGAACACCTATTTGCAACCTTTTCGGTTTAGGAACCTTTACGTTGCGCTTATAATGCCGCTGTGTGCGAACCATGTCTCTGCATACGAACGCTTCATTCAGTCAGTCATTCATTCATTCATTTTGCATGCCGCCTGAGTGTACATGCAGGCACGGCCAGTTTAAAGAGGTGGGACCCCCTACGTCAGTGTTTTTCAACCACTGTGCTGCGGCACGCAGGTGTGCCGTGAAATACAGTTTGGTGTGCTTTGGGAGATTATGTAACTTCACCTATTTGGGTTAAAAATATTTTATGCAAACCAGTAATTATAATCTGCAAATAATGTGCCGTTGTTGAGTGTCGGTGCTGTCTAGTGCTTGGCAGAGAAATCGTGTAATACTCTTCCATGTCAGTAGGTGGCAGCAGGTAGCTAATTGCTTTGTAAACGTCATATCTAATGCTTAAACCAAAAATAAACAAAAGGCGAGTGCCCCTAAAAAAGGCATTGAAGCTTAGGGATGGCTATGGAAAACGAAAGTAAAATTGCACTGGCTACAAAGTAAACAAAAACAGAATGCTGGACGACAGCAAAGACTTACAGCATGTGGAGCAGACGGCGTCCACAAAGTACATCAAAAATGCAACAAAAAAAACGCGAAACAAGAGCTCTTGAACGTACACAAGGGTAGGCGGACCACAAGAAATATCGACAGTAACGATACGAAGTATAGTATCAATATATGGTCAATGTTGCAATTATTAGATAATTTTTTATAATCACATCGTTTTTTTCGTTGTTGTTTACACATTTCAATAGCCAATAGTAAGTTTTGCTTTTGGTTAGTTATTTTTGCACTATTGACTTCAATATAAACACTGTATGTAATGTAAGAAAATAATGTTATTATAATTAGATATTGTTACACAGTCTCTCTGCGCTTATGTTAGATTACAGTGGTGATCAAAACCTTAATAATTTATTGATCCTGTACATGACCCTGGACCTGCTTGGTACAGTGCACCCGGAACGTTTTCACAGCGCTTGACTTTTCCACAATTTTGGTATGTCACAGTCTTATTCCAAAATATAATTAATTCATTTGCGTCCTCAAAATTCTACAGACAATACCCTATAATGACAATTTAACATTTTTATTTTTAAATTTGCAAATGTATTAAAACTAAAAATTCACATGTACTTACATTTGTTCAATACTTTGGTGATGCATCTTTGGCAGAAATTACAAGCTTGGCACACCTCTCTTAGGGCAGTTTCACTCATTCCTTTTTGCAGCGCCTCTCAAGCTCTGTCAGATTGGATGGGAAGTTGGTTTACATCCAGGATGTGTCTGTACATTGCTGCATTAATCTTAGTTTAGTTAGGGAGGTGACCAAGAACCCGATATTTTTGCTAAATTTACCTGGGCATAGGTTGATTGGCAACACTAAATTGGCCCTAGTGTGTGACTGTGAGTGTGAATGTTGTCTATCTGTGTTGGCCCTGCGATGAGGTGGCAACTTGTCCAGGGTGTACCCTGCCTTCCGCCCTAGTCCAGCTGGGATAGGCTCCAGCCCCCGCCCCGTGTGATAGAAGACGAATGGATGGAAGGATTTTTTTTTTTTTTTACTTTGCACATTGTCATTACGGGGTATTGTCTGTAGAATTTTGAGAACAAAAATGTATTTATTAGATTTTTGGAATAAAGCTGTAACATAACAGAGTGTGGAAAAACTGAAGTGCTGTGAATACTTTCCAGATGCCCAAATTTGGAGTATCGCTCACAATAAACAATCAATGTCCAACAAATTCGGCATCCTGGCTCGTTCGTCCGTATCGATTAGCTCATCTTGCTCATTTGGTTTGAAACTGAAATATTCCCACACAGAGACATTTGGGTTTACTGTCATCTTATTACCTCCTAATATTTGTTACCTCGCGGAGCTTGATACCACCCGCCTCCACACACAGAGACAAAGACGATGTATGGCTACAAGAGGGTGTACTCCATTTAATTTTGCTATTGAACAAACACGCTTAGGTGCTGAGAGCAATGCTCAGAGTGAGGAACCCTCCTACACCCTGTTTAAAAAGAAGGGACGATAAAAAAAACACACACACAAGGACATGGCAGTTTATCAGTGCAAGCAAAATTATTTAGTTCCTTTTCAGTGGCCTTGTGGTTAGAGTGTCCGCCCTGAGATCGGTAAGTCGTGAGTTCAAACCCCGAGTCATACCAAAGACTATAAAAATGAGACTCATTACCTCCCTGCTTGGCACTCAAAATCAAGGGTTGGAATTGGGGGTTAAATCACCAAAATGATTCCCGGGCGCGGCCACCGCTGCTGCTCACTGCTCCCCTCACCTCCCAGGGGGTGAACAAGTAGATGGGTCAAATGCAGAGGACAAATTTCACCACACCCAGTGTGTGCGTGACAATCATTGGTACTTTATTTATCATTCGATTCATTGATTCATTGATTATTGGCCCAGGCTTATTTTGAATTTCAACTTCTATTGTACTCTATTTCAGCTTCCAGTAAAAAAACAAAACAAATAAACTAGTCTTTGTTTTGGCTGTTGTAAGGAATACATATGATCTGGGCGGATTACTCATTCAGAAGATGTGGTCGCTTGGTGTGTTCGCTAGCAGATAGGTTAAATATAAAGGTCAAATGTCATGTATGCATTTACGTGACAAGAACAAGAACTTAATATGAGAGGGAAGAGCTGAAGATAATTGTGTCATTGAATATCAATACTAGTCATCCTGTTCATACCAGGAAGGATGGTGATGGTCCAAACAGCAGGATTAACCCAGTGGAAAGAATAGCCTCATTAAAGTTTGATTTATATGCTGGTTTGACATTGCTCAAGGGCTACCGTTGGACTACAGATGAGTTCACGGATTGTTTGCGTTGCTGCTTTGCATTTTGCAGAGCGGCTTGCAAGGCATTCAGTTGGAAATCAGTCTGTTTTTAACAGACTTATGTCACTCTGGCTGTTATTGACAGCATTTTTTCCCTCCTCCCTAGTCTTAAGATGGCCCATTTTCTTCTCATCAGTGGCGCTCTGCTCATCAGCGCAATCATCTGCCTTCTAACACAATCAAGCTGCACTCAAATTACAGTCACGATTGAGAGCAGGCTGGTGGCAAGAAGAGACAAGGGCTAATGATTGAAGCATGAGGAGGTGGACACAATGTAATATGTGTTAAATGTAATGAAATCTATTGCGACAGCCTGCAGGATTTTTTCCTCCTCCTTTAGCTGTCGATTTGTATTTTGTTGTCTGTGGTTTATGTTGAAAGAGAATGAGAGGTTAAATGACATCATGCATGGCAGTTTTAATACAGACATCTGCAAACCCTTGTTACCACGCTGCGTTTTTTTTAGAGCCCACAGTATTTTGGTTGCTGTTTGTACATGTTAATGGTGCGACGGAACAAGGCACCTGGTAATTGATAGCTTTCATGTCATACCATGCACGCTCTACAGTCTGTTTATAAGCTATGCAGGATGGGCTGTATACAACTTACCATGTGCATAAATGTATCTGCATGCAACATATTTCAATCATACTGCACATTTTCTCCAGAATATTCCTACTGCAAGCAATGATATGTTCATTGATGCTACATCTTATTCTTTCACTTCCTTTAGTAACCTCATTAAACTCTCTTCACAGATTCCTCCCAACGCATAAAAATGTCAAACATGATTTTCACCGATGGCATAAATCAGAGCGCATTATTCAAAAATCAAATCTCGCTGCATGCGGCTGAAGCTAATGTGCTGTGATGTTATTACGATATGGATATTCTTCCACCGACTACGCCGCAATGTTTTGTCTTCTGATCTTCAACCATGCATATTTAACAGAAGCACACTGGCTCTGCACAGTGTGCAAGGGAAAACACTCCCTGCAGGTTAATATGGTTATACAAACACAACATGGCGACATGGCGTGGGCACGAGTACTTACTGGGACAATAGGGCAAAAGGGTTATTGTCAGTAATACTAAAACAGGTGTACACATGATTTATTGAACTGGTTTCACATTTAGTTGTGTACTATTATCAGGTACTGACTGGCTACTTTCTAGATGCAAATGTACTTCTAATGCATTCATAGTCCATTCAGCAACATTTTCCGGTCATAGCTTGTGGCACAATTAAAGCTCTAGACCAGGGCTATTCAAGTGGCGGCCCTGGAATGACACCAGACGAGTTCAATTCAAAACTTTGGAGACTGACATTTTTGTAACAAATTCCTAAAAAGACTAGAGTTCTCCTGTTGTACAGAGGAACTTGGACCACTGTAAACACAATGGCAGATCCATGCATTGACATTTTAACCTTGCCAGCAAACATAGAACACCAGGTTCCAAACTTGGGATTTACATCCAGTAACTGAGGCATTCCTTAAGGCACCCCTTTAAGTCCTCTCCTGTTGGGTTGTTACAATGTTTTTCCTCAGTATGATTTATGTAATTAAGGTGGGGTTCCTCAAGGTTTCATTTTAGGTCCTCTCTTTTTCATAATTTGGGCTATTTACTGGTGGTCTGCAAGTTCTGTTCAAAAAACTTGTGAGAGACTCACATTTTTGCAGCAGATTTGTAAAGGTGTCATATCACATTTTTGTTCTACATTTAAAACACTTTACTGTGGTCTACATAACATGTAATGGTGGTTCTTTGGAGAAAAATTAGTAGAGATTTTGTTTTAAAGACCTATTTTCAAGCTATTTCTTTTCTCCCTTTGTTGTTAGATGTAAATGAATCTCTCCTCACCAATGTTTTGTAGTTTTTTTTAGCTGTCTTCCTTTTTTAATTGTGCACTCTATACATCGGTGACCGCCACATGACATCTGTTTTGAGTAACTTTCACCACAACACAACATCCCAGTTGATATAGCGAGCTCAGCGGCTCACCTTGAGTTTTGTTGTCAGCACCAAGGAAGAAAGCGAAGATGCTTGCGGACGAGGGAAAGGAATGAAGCCCGCATACAGGTCTGGATCTATAGCTGGCTAAGGTTAAACTTCTACCGAGTCTAACTTCTTAATGCTAGATCCTGGTTGTATCCATAAGTATATTGACAATAAAAGGTTTTTCTGTTCTTTATCATGTAAATAACTCTACTGCACGGCTGTGTTTCGAGTTGTAAACAATAGAGGCTCAAGGCCAGAAGGTAATCGCGAACGTAATAACGTATTATATAACTTAAACGTCAATTGCCAAACACACTAGGCACTGATCCAATTAAAAGTAGTTTGTGGGAAAATGATTCTTTATTTTGCCAGAAGATGGTTATGCTATTGTCTTACATTATAAAGCTAAGCTAGCTACACAACAAATCAAACTAACATTGCTAAAGTATCTTTTAACGCATTTCTAACCTACTGTTAATACTTACGGTTTCAGTCACTACGTTTCCATGCACTAAATTGGTCTAATTTCTCAAATAGTTATTTTTTTTAAATTTGTTGTATATTTGTGAAGTCCAAGTGTCCATGCACTCTCTCTAATGCGACCATTGGTCATAAGCTATGTGCCTTCCGCACACTGTGGGGCGCTTGTTTCATTTTAGCGCGTCTTAATTAATTCCTTTTCCGGTTGACCTATGACGTCACAATAGCCGTCTGCAGATCCTTACAACTTGTTTTAAGTGATGTCCACTGTAAAATTGGCACAGATTACAAATATTACGTCTCTAATGGCTATGCTGATGTTAAATGAAATGACGTTGGATTGCACTACGAACATGATGCTACTACCAAGAATGTATCGGAGTGGATGCAGGTCCGGAGCAAAGAAAGACCTGCATCATCAGCAATAGAATGCACATGAGAGAGCGGTGGTGTGGGGCTGTAATTTTTAGCAAATCACATGTTACAATGCAATTTCAATGTTAATGATGTGCATTTATTTATTTTTTAAATTTCAGGTTATGGTAAGCAGAAAAATAGTTGTTTATTTAAATTTTCCCTAAAATACGCATTGATTGTGTTTTTAACCGATTACTTTGATTAATCGAACAAACTAATCGATAGATTACTAGATTACCAAAATAACTGATACCTGTAGCCATATGCTTGAGAACTAGTTAAAGTGCGCGCAGAAGGGTACAGCAGCCCGTGTGTGTGTGCTTCATTGAGACAGCGACAGCAACTTTAAGGAAGAATAACACCGCTTATGAGTTAATTTTTCACACTTCGTTGTGTCTGCCAAGTGTGAGGCAAACACCTCCAGAGGCAAATAGAAGGAAAGTATAAAGTGCAGTTAGAGATTGTAAAACATTCTGTAGAGAAGTGGAGACATCAACATTGGCTGCATGCTCGATCCAAGCCAAACAAACTCTGCCGTCATCTTTAAAGATAACGATGATATCTTTAAAAATGTGTAAGGATCTTCTTCAATGAAATGGACAGTGATAAAAAAAAAAGCAGCCCCATTATTGAGACTTCCTTCTCCCAATAAGCTTGTCTCTCCCTCCCCACAGGGGATAATGGTAAAGAGTTGTTCCCACTTGTGTTGTTCTAATGCAGTAGTGCCTCAACTAACAAGCTCAATTGGTTCCACGACCGAGCATGTAACTCAAAACACTTGTATCTCAAAACATCGCCGCCCATTGAAGTCAATTTATTCTGTGCTTTGCCCCCGCCCCACACACCACAATTTTAGTATTCATCCATCCATTTTCTACCGCTTTAAACTTAAAGAAAAACACGTAAATAAGAAATATTGTATAAAAAAACCAATACAAACAATAATCAAATGCACTACAGTCTTACATGTATAGAAAAAAATACCATAAAAAATCCTTCAAATCTTTGGAGTACAAATGTCTAGCATTTACTTGTAAGAGCAACTACGGTCCGCGATGAATTTGATGTCATTTTGGTGGTTCGACCTTCGTTGTTTCCCTCAAGCTGGCTTTCCATCTAAGACACAATACCAGCAGCTTTTCCATATTTTCATGGATACATGTTAGCCGTTTTTGCCGGCGCCAAAAGCTGGCTCCCACTTTCGCACGGTGCTGAGTCTGCCAAGTAGCCTTATTATGCTCGAACTGTCTCGCCAAGTTGGCTACGCACTCGGTCATGATATTGATTATTGCTTCAATTCAATAAATGTCATCCTGTGCTTCTTCTCAGCACTGTCCGTCACACTCACTTTCTTTGTTTCCTTGCTTGGGAAAACCCAGACATGTCGATATATAGCTATAAGCTATTGCTAGTGAGGAAGACCGGATGTTTTGAAGCGGATCGTACTGGTTTATTTGACATTTACTACACCCACTAGTCTTAAGCATAACAAATGCAGAGGAACAGCATTTGTCTCAAAATACTTGTATGTTGAGGTATCACTGTTTTCATGTATCCTTCATGTTCTTTGTGCAGTGTGACTGGATGAAGTGTTAATTTAGCCATTATTAGGTATGAGATCCGACCTACACTAAAACTCAACTTATATACTGTCTAGGAACAGAACTCGTTTGTAACCCAAAGACATTCTGTACACACCTTTGTCAATTTCTGTATTATTGTAGATGGATTGGTGCATGAGGAAAAACAACTTTGCAGGGGGAAATTAGCACCAGAATAGCCATACAACATTAAGGCTATCTGTATTACCCATCATGTATCACAGCATGTCTTCCAAAGCTTTTTGACCATAACCCACAAGGAACGTCACAAATGTCATCAGCTATGTGCACATGAACACATTTAATCGGATTAAAAGCCTAACCGGAATAAAAATGCTTCATGTAAACACCCCATTCGATCACACACATTCGGATCAAAATTACATTCAGATCGAGACAGGTGGTTTATGCCCAGAGTCGTTCGGATTGTAGCGCATGAAAACACATCTTCCGAAATTCGGGTTAGAATTATTCTTACTGCACATGTCTTTGACGTCCGCTATACTTTGATGGTGGAGGGGGTTACTCAATTAAAGTCTCGGAATGAAGCGATTGTCTTGGTGATGTCTTCCCTCATTCAACATGTACAGAATTAGCGTTATGTGCTGTTGAGTTTGTCGCTCTAAAAACGAGGCTAGCAAAAACAAAAGTTTGGTCTGGAGTGTCATATTTATGTTAAAGTTAAAGTACCAATGATTGTCACACACACACTAAGTGTGGCAAAATTATTCTCTGCATTTGACCCATCACACTTGATCAGCTCCTGGGAGGTGAGGGGAGCAGTGAGCAGCAGCGTTGGCCGCGCCCGGGAATCATTTTTGGTGATTTAACCCCCAATTCCAACCCTTGATGCTGAGTGCCAAGCAGGGAGGTAATGGGTCCGATTTTTATAGTCTTTGGTATGACTCGGCCGGGGTTTGATCTCACAACCTACCGATGTCGATGTAACAATTAAAGGAGGGATCGAGCTGTTTTATTCACGACATTACAGCTACTCCAAGCGCTAACTGCTAGCCTCAAACACATACCGTATTTTTCGGGTTATAAGTCGCAGTTTTTTTCATAGTTTGGCCGTGGGTGCGACATATACTCCGGAGCGACTTATGTGTGAAATTATTAACACATTACCGTAAAATATAAAATAATATTATTTATCTAATTCACGAAAGAGACGAAGCAAATGTCAGCAATCGCCACACACACGTCAACCAATAAGAATTTGGCGGGGGAGGGTGATGGCAGAAGTGCATTGTGGGTCATGGGATGCTAACTGCTATATGTTACTCCCTTAGCTATTAAAATGGATCATTTTTAAAAAAAACTGAGAAGGGCTGAACAAAAATGGCACCGAAAAGGAAATCATATACTGCAGATTACAAGCTGGACGTAGGGAATTATGCAGCAGAAAACAGAGATCGAGCAGCAGAAAGAAAGGACGCTAGCGGCACATACCAGGAGCGACAACGAGGAAGAAGATTTCATCGGTTTTAGCGATCAGGAGTGACAGATTGTTTGGTAAACGTATAGCATGTTCTATATGTTATAGTTATTTGAATGACTCTTACCATAATATGTTACGTTAACGTACCAGACCCGTTCTCAGTTGGTTATTTATGCGTCATATAACGTACACTTATTCAGCCTGTTGTTCACTATTCTTTATTTATTTTAAATTGCCTTTCAAATGTCTATTCTTGGTGTAGGGTTTTATCAAATAAATTTCCCCCAAAAATGCAACTTATACTCCAGTGCGACGTATATATGTTTTTTTCCTTCTTTATTATGCATTTTTGGCCGGTGCGACGTATGCTCCGGAGCGATTTATAATCCGAAAAATACGGTACAAAGAATGTCGTGCATAACCACAACACAAAAAGCACAGAACAGCTCTATTTCAAAAAGAGAGGTAAAACAAAACATTCAACACAAGGAAAATATAAATAATTACCGTGATAACCTCGGGCAAGCAGAAATGCACAAAGCCATGTCTGTTTCCAGTGGAAGTCACTGCTTCTTCAGCACCTGCAGTGTGTGAACTCGTCCAAAAAATGGCGCCATAGCGCAAATAATAACACACTTTTAAATTTATGTGAGGTTCTGCGCATGTCAAAGTAAAGTATTCCGATTTAAAGTGTGATGCATAATCAGATCAATGATGATCAGATTAAATAAATGTTGTCCATGTACACGTGGCTACTGACAGTCCAGAAGTTTAGATTTTTAAAGAAGGCCAAATAGTGGGTTAAAGGCCTACTGAAATGAATTTTTTTTATTTAAACGGGGATAGCAGATCCATTCTATGTGTCATACTTGATCATTTCGCGATATCGCCATATTTTTGCTGAAAGGATTTAGCAGAGAACCACGACGATAAAGGTCGCAACTTTTGGTCGCTGATAAAAAAAGCCTTGCCTATACCGGAAGTAGCGTGACGTCACCGGAGGAAGGACTCCTCACATTTTCCCATTGTTTACAATTCAGCGAGAGAGATTCGGACCGAGAAAGCAACGATTAACCCATTAATTTGAGCGAGGATGAAAGATTTGTGGATGAAGAAAGTGAGAGTGAAGGACTAGAGAGGCAGTGCAGGACGTATCTTTTTTCGCTCTGACCGTAACTTAGATACAAGGGTTCATTGGATTGCACACTTTCTCCTTTTTCTATTGTGGATCACGGATTTGTATTTTAAACCACCTGGGATACTATATCCTCTTGAAAATGAGAGTCGAGAACGCGAAATGGACATTCACAGTGACTTTTATCTCCACGACAATACATCGGCGAAGCTCTTTAGCTACTGAGCTAACGTGATAGCATCGGGCTCAAATGCAGATAGAAACAAAATAAATAAATCCCTGACTGGAAGGATAGAAAGAAGTTTAACAATACTATTAAACCATGGACATGTAAATACACGGTTAATAATTCCCAGCTTGGCGAAGCTTAACAATGCTGTTGCTAACGACGCCATTGAAGCTAACTTAGCAACGGGACCTCACAGAGCTATGATAAAAACATTAGCGCTCCACCTACGCCAGCCAGCCCTCATCTGCTCATCAACACCTGTGCTCACCTGCGTTCCAGCGATCGACGGCGCGACGAAGGACTTCACCCGCTCATCGATGCGGTCGGCGGCTAGCGTCGGACAGCGCGTCTGCTATCCAACTCAATGTCCTCCTGATTGTGTTGCTGCAGCCAGCCGCTAATACATCGATCCCACCTACAGCTTTCTTCTTTGCAGTCTCCATTGTTCATTAAACAAATTGGAAAAGATTCACCAACACAGATGTCCAGAATACTGTGGAATTTTGCGATGAAACAGAGCTGTTTGTATTGCGATACAATGCTTCAACCATTGATGTCACGCACAAACGTCATCATACCTAGACGTTTTCAGCCGGAAGTTTCCTGGGAAATTTAAAATTGCACTTTGTAAGTTAACCCGGCCGTATTGGCATGTGTTGCAATGTTAAGATTTCATCATTGATATATAAACTATCAGACTGCGTGTTCGGTAGTAGTGGGTTTCAGTAGGCCTTTAAGTAGTCTATTCCAGTGTTATCTTTTTGTCTTAGTCACTGGACTACTACCGACACAGTCTATCACACCACCATTAGAGAGGCTAATACACACATGTGGTAGCCTAATGGCTCATCTAAAACTGTCAGTGTATTTTCCATAGACAAATCGGGTGTTGTCATCTCTTAAGTATTATAAATGATGTTGTGTTGGTTCCACGGAGAACAACTCAGCCACAGAGTGACTGTGAAGATGTGAGTCCCAAACATATTCAGCGTGAGAAGCCAGCTAAAGTCATGAAAGCTGCTCATTCACTGCTAGCCAGCTTTCTTCCTAAGCGATGCGGCGGGGCAGGAGGTTGGGATTGCAGCACAGGATTTTGGGATTGTCATGTCAAAAAGGTCTCTCTGAAGCCGAGTGAATCATAGGGAGTGTGTGTGCTTTCAAATATAAAGACTGAGACCATCAGACAGATAAAGAGGCAAAGGGCAGTTTGTCGTTTTCATCATCTCAGTCAGCCCAAGGTGCTCACATATAATCGTCGTCAAGTGACAGAGCCCAGAAGTGATCGTTGCTCTCAACGTGAATACACATCCTAGGACATCGCAATGGACATTTCTAGGCCTATTGAGCTTTTTCCGCTGACTTGTTTTTTCTTGTCACTTGTGGCAGACCATACTGATGTTTTGCAAGGTTTGGATGAAATGTGAGCAGATTTAAATGCAGAAAGCTATAGGCTAGTCACACCAAACTGACAAAAACCAAGTGCCTGTTTGTGTGCTGTTTGATGGCCAAATTGTTGGTCACGCTAGAAATCCCAGTGTTGCTGAAGGGATTGCAAAATCAATGTGAGCTATTCATACACGGTTCTAATCCCCAGATTTACTGCCATTTAATCTGTGGTTATGACGGAGCTCTGGTGTTTCTAATGCCATCAAACAGATGTCTCTGCTCAGCCAGCCAAGTTCGGCTGCATGCACCTGGTGACCATCAAACCTTGGCATCCAGAGGCACATTGAATTGTTTTCCCTTCAGGTGGTAATTGTTGCTAGACTTCCTATACGATACTGACTTTGGACCCTTTTGTATTGATACAATAAGATGTCAGCAGGAATCATACATACTTTTATTATTATAACATGTTTGATCAAGTGATCATTACTCCCAACAGGGAACAATGGTCGGTATGAAAATTCTCCTATTTATTATTAAATTAAACATTCGGGAAGAGCCCCTGCTCCTCCACATCGAGAGAAGCCAGATGAGGTTGTTCGAGCATCTGGTCAGAATGCTGCCTGGACGCCTCCCTGGGGAGATGTTTAGGGCACGCCTGACTGGTAGGAAGCCACGGGAAAGACCCGGGACACGTTGGGGAGACTGTGTCTCCCGGTTGGCCTGGGATCGCTTCGGGATCCCCCGGGAGGAGCTGTACAAAGTGGTTGGGGGAAATGGAATTTGGGGCTTTTTTGCTTAGGCTGCTGCCTCTGCGATCTGACCTCGAAAAAACGGAAGAAGATGGATGGATGGAAGGATTATTAAACACCTCTATTTGCGTTCTTTTCGGTCTACCAATGTTTCGATCAAGCCAATTATGCCCCTAATGCGATTGTTACGTTTATTTATTCATTTTGTGTGCCTCTGAAAGTTCTCTGGTGGCTGCCATTTTTATGACACGCCATTTTGAAGAGGCGGGACCCTGACATCACATTCTGATTACATATCTGCGAGGAGGAGACTGCGGCGGCACCAATGGCACATGGATTGACTTACAAATATGGAAGACACAAGTCCACAATTGCAACCATTATCAAAAAAGGATGTTTATATGGTTGCTGACTTTGCCAAAGGGGTTACATATTTTTGCAAGGATGGAGAGAAAGTGCTAGACCAGGCGAGAAAAGCTGTTGCTCATGTGGATAAATAAGAAGCAGTTAGCCAGTTAAAGCATTTACGAAGGCACGCCCTCTCTATGGCGACTTGATGTCCAAAAGTGATCATGCTGGAAACCAGCACAGAAGAACAGTTAAAGGTGAGCAGTGGGTGTTCGGAAAAGTTTAAAATGAGCTGTCATTCACAGATACCATATTTTTCGGACTATAAGTCGTAGTTTTTTTCATAGTTGGGCCGGGGGTGCGACTTATACTCAGGAGCGACTTATGTGTGAAATTATTAACACATTACCGTAAAATATCAAATAATATTATTTAGCTCATTCACGTAAGAGACTAGACCAGGGGTCGGCAACCCGCGGCTCCAGAGCCGCATGCGGCTCCTTGACCACTCTGATTCGGCTCAGCTACATACATGCCGACCCCCCAGATTTTCCCAGGAGACTTATGGATCTCAGTGTCTCTCATAGATTACTCCCAGGGAAAATATGATCCTATTTACACTCTAATTACTAAATAAAAGGCGTGCCCTAATTGCACTGCAGTAATTGTCCTCTATAGCATTACCATACGGCGTGCCAGTCCAGCCTATGTTGTATGTTGTTATTACTTGCACACACAGGAGACAGCAAAGCATACTTACTCATCAGCCACACAGCTTACACTGACGGTAGCCGTATCAAACAACTTTAACATTGTTACGTTACAAATATGCGCCACACTGTGAACCCACACCAAAAAAGAATGAAAAACACATTTCTGGAGACCATCCCACCGTAACACAACATAAACACAACACAACCATTACCCAGAATCCCATGCAGCCCTAACTCTTCCGGTCTACATTATACACCCCCGCTACCACCAAATCCCCCCACACATCAACACCCCCCCCCCCCCTCTCCGTGCGTTGGTTGAGCGGAAGAGTTAGGGCTGCATGGGATTCTGGGTATTGGTACCGTCAGTGTAAGATGTGTGGCTGCTGAGGTAGTACGCCTTGCTATCACTTACCCGAGCAAGCTGAAATTGCATTCTACGTGTGGTCGAGCAGGTACACTGTTAGGGCAGACTGTAGAGGGCGCCAAATGCACTGTCATCACGCTCTGATATTCGGGAGTCTCCCGGGAAAAATGAGAGGGTTGGCAAGTATGACGCTATCAAGTGCCATTCATTCAAAACTCGCGAGCTGCACTTACATCAAATTTCCACATTAAAGTGCGTGCCGGTGTGTGTGTCGGAGACCCCTGGTTAACATAGCACAAAGCATTTAAGCTTTGTATGCGGTGTTTTTCATTTTAAATTTAAATTTTTTTTTTGTGGCTCCCATTACTTTCTTTAATTTGTGAAACTTGCCAAAATGGCTCTTTGAGTGGTAAAGGTTGCCGACCCCTGGGCTAGACGTATAAGATTTCTTCGGATTTAGTGATTAAGAGTGACAGATTGTTTGGTAAACGTATAGCATGTTCTATATGTTAGTTATTTGAATGACTCTTACCATAATGTTACGTTAACATACCAGGCACGTTCTCAGTTGGTTATTTATGCGTCTTATAACGTACACTTATTCAGCCTGTTGTTCGCTATTCTTTATTTATTATAAATTGCCTTTCAAATGTCTATTCTTGGTGTTGGGTTTTATCAAATAAATTTCCCCAAAAAATGCGACATATACTCCAGTGCGACTTATGTTTTTTTCCTTCTTTATTATGCATTTTCGGCCGGTGCGACTTATACTCCGGAGTAGGGCTGCAACAACTAATCGATTGAATCGATTAAAATCAATTATAAAAATAGTTGCCGATTAATTTAGTCATTGATTCGTTGGATCTATGCTATGCGCATGCGCAAAGGCAATTTTTATAATTTTTTTAAAATTATTTTTTATTTTATTTGTATTTATTTTTTAATAAACCTTTATTTATAAACTGCAACATGTACAAACAGCTGAGAAACAATTATCAAAATAAGTATGGTGCCAGTATGCTGTTTTTTTTCAATAAAATACTGGAAAGGATAGAAATGTAGTTTGTCTCTTTTATCCGATTATTAATTGATTATTCGAAGTAATAATTGACAGATTAATCGATTATCAAATTAATCGTTAGATGCAGCCCTACTCCGGAGCGACTTATACTCCGAAAAATACGGTAATAATAATAATGGATTAGATTTTATATCGCGCTTTTCTATTATTAGATACTCAAAGCACTCACAGAGAAGTGGGAACCCATCATTCATTTACACCTGGTGGTGGTAAGCTACATTTGTAGCCACAGCTGTACTGGGGTAGACTGACGCTACAGTATAGTGTCATGATGTATCTTGTGCAGTAGCTATGAAAAACTGCTGGGTTCCACAAATATTTGTGATGTTTAAATTGCTTTTAGGCCATTAGTAATAATGTGGGATTGAGGTATGCGCTTATAGACAAGCAGACACATGCTACTTAACAGTAAATAGTACCTAGTGACCATTTCATTCAGTTTTAAAGTCAGTACACATACAGGCTAAAACATAACTGTCTGTGCTATACTTCATTGTCTTAGAATAAATATTGCCTGATTAGAATTTATTTTTCGGCCCAATTATTGTCCACAGGTTCGTTATGTTACTTTGATGGACTTTTAAATGAATGCCCGAATAAATCAAAGTAAAATAATGCAATCGTGGCCTTTCTGGTGTAAAATTGGTTAAGTATATACAGTGAGTCAAAATGTAGTGCAATACTTGGCTGCAACCAGCAGAGGTGTTATTAATTCAGCTTCAAGGAGTTAGGGCAGGGGTAGGCAACCCAAAATGATGAAAGAGCAAGAAATACAAAAAATGTATCTGTCTGGAGCCTCAAAAATCTAAAAGCCTTATATAAGTCTTGTAATGAAGGCAACACATGATGTAAGTGTCTATATTAGCCTACTATCAAAATGACTGTGTCGCAGGCTGATGCAAATCTTCGTTGACAGAAATGTTGAAATGTAATATTCATTCTACACATTTTTACAACATTGGAGAACATTAGTATTACGGAGGTTTCTTAGAGGGTGAGACAACTCCTGGAAATTACTAGCTTAGAATGGCCAAAGGTATAGATGTGTGTGTCCAAGTTAAAGGAAAATCTTTGCAAGCTGGGTAACATTTGCTGTGGTCTATAACAACCCACAAACAACTATGAGAAATGCAGCCAATATTACATAATATAATGTGTCATGAGACCAGCAAATATAAATTAAATACACAGAGGACATCCATCCATCCATCCATCCATTTTCTACCGCTTAATCCCTTCGGGGTTGCGGGGGGCGCTGGAGCCTATCTCAGCTACAATCGGGCGGAAGGCGGGGTACACCCTGGACAAGTCGCCACCTTATCACAGAGCCAACACAGACAGACAAACAACATTCACACTCACATTCACACACTAGGGCCAATTTAGTGTTGCCAATCAACCTATCCCCAGGTGCATGTCTTTGGAGGTGGGAGGAAGCCGGAGTACCAGGAGGGAACCCACGCAGTCACGGGGAGAACATGCAAACTCCACACAGAAAGATCCAGAGCCCGGGATTGAACCCAGGACTGCTCAGGACCTTCGTATTGTGAGGCAGACGCACTAACCCCTCTTCCACCGTGCTGCCCACACACAGAGGACATATGTGAAGGAAATTAAATTAGCTCAAATATACCTACAAACGAGGCATAATGATGCAATTTGTACATACAGCTAAGGCTGCAGCTAACGATTATTTTTCTATCGATTAATCTATAGATTATTTTTTCGATTAATCGGTTAATCTATAGATTATTTTTTCGATTCATCTATAGATTATTTTTCCTTTTACCGTTTTTTTTTATTATTATTATTTAAAATGAAGATGAAAAAATAAAAGTAGGCCAGTTTTTTCAAAAGGCATGGTTTTTATTTACAAAAAAAAAAAGTATGGCCACTCAGTCAACATTGACAACAACATGACAAAATATTCTGTAACAATGTAAACATTTAAAACTTTTAACATTTAACAAAATTAAAAGTAGCTTATTTGCTTTTTAATGTGCAAATATAAAAGTAAACATCCAGTGCAAATCTTAATATTCTGCAATAGTATAAGCATTTCAAAAGTGAAAGTATTGCTTATTTTGCTTTAAAATGTGCAAAAATAAAGATAAACGTCCAATACAAAAAAGTGCAAAACGAAATATTCTGTAACAACAGTGTAAACATTTCAACAAAAGTGAAAGTATTGCTTATTTGCTAAAATGTGCAAAAATAAAGATAAACATCCAATACAAAAAAGTGCCAATCTAAATATTCTGGAGCACTGTAAACATTAAGTATTGCTTTTAAAATGTGCAAAATAAACAACCAGTCCAACACAGTACACAATAACCAATTCTACTCATTCCAGTGAGTGACTAACAGTTGTAATGAAGAAAGGTTAGCATGTCTACTTGCTTTGCTTCTTTTCTTGTTTACAATATTCCCAGCAGCTGAAAATGGGCGCTCAGAAGGGGTCGATGTGGCTGGAACTGAGAGGTAATTAGCCTTCACCTCAAACCAGGACTGCGAGCGAGCTGAGCTGCAGTTTAAGTTTCTAGTAGGTCAACGGGCTCATAGTGATGTTACTAGTAGTTGACTGGGAGGTGTTTATTATCATTTGGGGAGAGTCCGCTGCCTGATGCTCACCTGCTAAACACCTATCTGCTCCACGCTGAAGCGCTGACTACATGCGCTATGAATACGCACTGCTGATTGGCTGATAATGCTTCGTGTGTACCAATCAGATGGTTGTGTGGGTGGGACAATGCTGCGTGTGTACCAATCAGATGGTTGTATGGGTGGGACAATGCTGCCTGCTGAGACAGAGGCAGACAAGCAAAGCAACTTGTTAAGACTTTAGCAGATAAAGTTAGCTTTAGCTTAGAAACTCGTTCGGTACACCCCCGTACCGAACCGAAAGCCCCGTACCGAAACGGTTCAATACAAAACACATACCGTTACACCCCTAGCAGATACAAATGACACATTCATGTATTTGTGTAATGATGACAACGTATGCTAACGCGGACGATTGACTAGTTGATGGTTGATGGTTTTCTTTTCAAATGTTCGTTCATAGCCGTTGTGCTGCTATGATATGCCATTTCCGCTCGACACAGTGTGCATACAACAACATTATTAGGCTGTGTATTGAAATACTCCCACACTTTTGACGACTTTTGGCGTGCGTTTTTCCCCTCGCTCGCACAGTCTGCTTTGCGCTCCGCCATGACGGTAGTGTGACGTAATTATGCGACGCGTCGACGCACAAAAACGGCGTCGACGTATTTACGTAACCGATGACGTCGACTACGTCGACGCGTCGTTTCAGCCTTACATACAGCTAGCTTAAATAGCATGTTAGCATCGATTAGATTGCAGTAATTCAGTGACAAAATATGGCTGATCAGCACTCCAACCAGTCAATGACATCCACAAAGTTCATCTTTGTACATTCACGCACAGCATAAAAAGTTTGGTGGACAAAATGAGACAAAGGAGTAGATTTGGCTCAATGGAGACAAGGATTAGTGATATAGTGATATTGAAGCAGTTACAACGCTGCTGACTACGGACAGACATTAGCCGCTACCTAGCTAGCTATGTCTTAAAGCACCTCTTCCTGAGGGTGTTCTACACATGACATGACGTGACGACGACGGGTGGGGGACCTGTACTTTTTAGAGGTGGTATAGTACCAAATATGATTCATTAGTATCGCGGTACTATACTAATACTGGTATCCCGTACAACCCTAATCTTTACTACCTTAGATATTGGGGTATGGGGCTAAACTCCTCACTTGTTATGTGAATCGTGAATTATATGTATATAGCGCTTTTCTCCAGTGACTCAAAGCGCTTTACATAGTGAAACCCAATATCTAAGTTACATTTAAACCAATGTGGGTGGCACTGGGAGCAGGTGGGTAAAGTGTCTTGCCCAAGGACACAACGGCAGTGACTAGGATAGCAGAAGCTGGGATCGAACCTGGAACCCTCAAGTTGCTGGTACGGCCACTCTACCAACCGAGCTATACCGCCCCATATGGTGCTGTCGTTTGCTTCAAATCGCTGTGTTTGACCTGCAACCCATTGGCACGTTTTCATTTTGGCCTTTGGCGGCAAACATTTTGGGCACCCCTGCTCCTTTGTTTTTAGGAATTTGCTGTTTTTTGAACTGAACTTGGGGGCCGGCAAATGGGTTATACTTGTATAGCGCTTTTCTACCTTCAAGCTACTCAAAGCGCTTTGACACTATTTCCACATTCACCCACACACATTCACACACGGATGGCGGGAGCTGCCAAGCAAGGCCCTAACCACGACCCATCAGGAGCAAGTGTCTTGCTCAAGGACACAACGAACATGACAAGGTTGGTAGAAGGTGGTTATCGAACCAGGAACCCTCAGGTTGCTGGCACGGCCACTCTCACAACCCCGCCACACCGTCCCCTGGTATGGTGTCATTCCCGGGCCCCCGGATTGCCAGTTGGAAAGCCCCGCCGTAGATATAAATAGTATTGCTCATTTACTTACCTTACCTTACCATTTACTTACCTTATTAGCACAGTGTGAAACTGCTTAAATGTATTCCTATGTAGCGGATAGGTGGTGTGTGTGTGTTGCGTTTGAATACAGAGATTGTCTCAGCGTGTGGATGCCGAATGTGAAATGTCAATGTTATTGAACAGGTGCTGCGAGGCAGCGCTGTGATGTTTTTATTTCCAAGCTCTTGTCGAGCGAGGCAGAGAAGAGAAGGGGGCTCATGGGATAATGGGGGAGGTTCAGGGGGTGTGTGACTAGACGTGTGTGTGTGTGTGTGTGTGTGTGTGTGTGTGTGTGTGTGTGTGTGTGTGTGTGTGTAGCAAGTGTAAGCGTAACGATTTGTGTGTATCTAAAAAGCATTATTGAGTCGCGGGAAATGAGAAGTGGCTCAGAATAAATGCTTCTCCCAGAAAATGGTAACTGTATGTTCTTAGTGTGTCCGTGTTCACCATGCTGTGCAGCATGACGCCGCATGCGGAAAGTAGCCCCTCTTGCCCGGCCTTACGCGACAAGCTGCTGTCACTTCATTTGTGCCATTTTTCACATCATTCATTGGATTCCCCCTTCCTCCCGTCCCCCCCGTCCTCTGTGTCTGTTTCCCTTCGGTTTTCCTCTTGCAGACTGTGTCAATACTTGTTGAGGGGCTTTGTGCTCGGAGGTGAATGCAGTCAAGGTTAGTCAACAATGCCTCATGACACCTGAGCGCTGACTACTGCCTACCCCCCCCCAAAAAAAATGTTTTATTCCTGCCCAGTGGACCTTTTTATAATTTTCCCTACCTGTCCTTGGTGCTCTCAGCCATGTTGCTCCCTGTCATCATCGTCACCCTTCATCTCCCCCTCCTTCTTGCTGACCCCTCTCTCCTGCTGCCTTCACTGCCACTGGGAGAGAAAAAAAAAATACATGTTCAAGCTTTGTGTCTAAATGCATTAGCTCCCGTGTCATAGTATTAGCCTCATTATCCATTGCAGCTTTAATTCTAGTAAACACCTCCTCCCCTCCAGGCATTAAAAAAAGAAAGAAGAAAAAAAAAAGGAGCAATCCAAATGTCCACAAGAGCATTGGAGGATCCAGTCATGATAAAGAGGCTGCTGTGGTTCAAAGCCAAATAGCGGGTTACTTAATGAGTTTGGTAATTGGCTCGCTGTGGCCTCGGTGCATCGCTGTGTGCACGAGCACAGCACTGCATCCCTTTCCATTCCATCCGGCTTTCCTCTCAATCCATCCTCCGTTCTGTGTACTGATTTAAGGAGCTCACGCTGCGCCCGGCCTCTTCTGTCTATTCCCCGCTGCTCCTATTACATTGACTGTTAGCATGCAGCATGTTAGGTTACCCTACTGCTCCACGTTACACATCAACACTGTTATTCTATCTCTCTCCTGTCTACCCCCCGCCCCCCTACACACACACACACACACACACACACACACACACACACACACACACACACACACACACACACACACACACACATACACACACACACACACACACACACACACACACACACACACACGGGGTAAATGTTAGCTTCTTCATGCATTATGCAGAATATGTTCATCCGCGCGAGCAATTTGCAGTTTCCACTTCACCACTTCAGAGCAACATGATGTTAAAACACCTGAAGGTATCTTTGTGTGCATGTGTGTTGATGCTCGGCCTATTTTTAAGTCCTAACAGTAGGGTCATGGTAGCAAGCTTTTTGCATATGATGCTTTTTCTGCACCTTTTGAGGCAAGGAAAATATTGTTCTTAAGTTTTGAAATTGGAAATAACATTTTTTTTACTATTTCTTTTGAAAATCTTATTAGTGAAATCAAAAACGTTCGACTGTTCTAAAAATATGTGTATTTTTTTATCTCCTAGGATTAGCAATACCGATAACATCTACCATGAATTGATTAACGTGGACACCGACTTAAACAAGTTGAAAAACTTATTCAGGTGTTACCATTTAGTGGTCAATTGTACGGAATATGTACTGTACTGTGCAATCTACTAATACAAGTTTCAATCAATCAATCAATCAAATCTATTAACTGCAGATTTTTCCAATGTATTTATAGGGAGTGCTATTGATGGTGAAACAATATCAACACAATATTTAAACTATTTATCTTATTCTCTTTTATTACATACAATTGTTTGAGAAAAACAAAGTCAATAGTACACAACAACTAAGTATAAGCAAAAACTACTATCTATTATGCATTTAAATCCTTTGGTTTTTGCCTTCAAAGTCCTCCTGTGTCCGGGGAATTATTCCTTGACTTAGTAAACATGAACAAAAACACACACAAAAATATTTTGTGAAAAGGAAAATATCAAAATATGTATTTTAGTATTGATCATATACTGATACTAACTACCCTTGGTATCGACAGTACCAATTTATGTATTGGTTCGCACTCCTACTGACCCTAACAATGCTGACACAACAACAGTTGTTATATTACCCTCTCTCTACACTCATATTCATCTTCTTGTTAATTTCCTGTTAATAAATGCTTACTTTCTGCTGCACTTCTTAAACATTACTAAGCACTTATTTCTTGGTGGTGTTTCAAGCTAGTTTTTTAGTGCAGTGGTTCTCAACCTTTTTTCAGTGATGTGAACATTTTTTTAATTCAAATACCCCCTAATCAGAGCAAAGCATTTTTGGTTGAAAAAAAGAGATAAGGAAGTAAAATACAGCACTATGTCATCAGTTTCTGATTTCTTAAATTGTATAACAGTGCAAAATATTGCTCATTTGTAGTGGTATTTCTGGAACTATTTGGAAAAAAAGATATAAAAATAACTAAAAACTTGTTGAAAAATAAACAAGTGATTCAATTATAAATAAAGATTTCTACACATAGAAGTAATCATCAACTTAAGATCAATATTTATGGAACATGTCCACAAAAAAATCGAGCTGTCAACACTGAACATTGCATTATTGCATTGTTGCATTGTTGCATTGTACTGAATGGAATAGCCTACTTGATTTGATGTTCAGTTTATGAACTTACATTCATATTTTGTTTAAGTATTATTCAATAAATATATTTATAAAGGATTTTTGAATTGTTGCTATTTTTAGAATATTTAAAAAAAATCTTATGTACCCCTTGGCATACCTTCAAGTACCCCCAGGGGTACGCGTACCCCCATTTGAGTACCACTGTTTTAGTGTATAGCTTAGCAATTAAGCATGCCTACTCCTGGCTTGTGTAACATGTTTAGCCTCATCCTCCGTTGATAATAATACTTGATAATGATACTTAACATACTAAGAAATGCAGTAGATTTACTGTAATAAGGATGATTACTGTTGGCTTAGAGGAGCGTCTCCACGCTGTGTATGGAGACACATAATTAGCTGCTAGGCACTTGTCAGTGGGGGCTGGGGGAACTAAAAATAAAAAGTGTAAGCCAGAAGAGATTGCTGTTTTTGATAGGAATTCATCTGCAATGGCAATCACATACTTTTGTCGAAAATTGGACAATAAAGATAGGTGGCTGATCAATCCCCAAATACAAGACGACCAAGGATATTTTCTTCTAGGTCGAAAATAATTTCTTATATTTTGGTCAGTAAACTATTATCTGCTGTCATTACTCTGGCATTGCATTTTGGTACTGAATATGAACTCTTTTGTTGCAATTGAAGCGTATTGAGTTAACGTCTCTTTGTTGATGGCTTTTTATTCAGTACTACTAATAACTCTCTCGATTTAATACCTGCATTGATCTGCCACCATAATGTCTTCTGTTCTTTCCACCTTTCACATTCTAATCAATTTCCTAGCTAAAAAGAAAGTAATTTGAGTGAATAGATTCATTTTAACTCCCAGAGCTGCTGCCAGGTTTTTTTTTTCTTTTTTTTTTCTTTTTTTTTTTTTTATCTCACTCCCACAGCGGACTGGTTGATTTCGAACACTGCAGGGGTTGGAAGGCCAAAGCACAGCTAAGTGGCTCCTCTTGACCTCAGCACTGATCTCCAAACTGTCTGCACACAGCTTAGATTTTTTTACCCACAAAAATAGCCTAATCTGGCAACACACTGCCTTTGTGCTGTCTTTTTGAATAACATATTTTGTCTCAGCTCCAACATGCTGACCGTGCTCTGGCCTTCCAGATCACTTCTCTCTGTTGTTTGTCATGCCAGCAAGCATGTGAGCTGGAGAAAAATAGCTTGGATGATTTGAAACTCGTTAGAGCCACAATGGGTTTGCTTATTCTCCTTACTCACTATCCATTTGTCATGTTCATTTCTGAATCATTAGCTTGAATTGTGACCACCATGGAATAATAAGCAGAGCTAGAGAAGATTTAAAAAAAAAAAAAAAACTTATTGTCAGCCCGTTGTTTTTTATTCGGTGGTGTGTTGGTTTTCAAGTGAGCTTCAGCACTTTCTAGTATATCAACAAAGTTGTAGGTCCACCATTTTTCCATAGGGTGGCAGTGTATGGAGGAAAGACAGCCATGTGCTCAGTGGTAGATAAAGCAGATGAGCTTGGAACTACATAGCAATCACACGCTACAAGCCGTTCTCTCGTTGGGGCTTTCATGACCACGCACTCTTGCGCTCTTCCGTGTAAGATTTCATCAAGCAGCTCTCCTGGTTTAGTGTCAGCCCCGAGTACTGTTTGGTTATGACAGTAATAAACTAGCAGAGCCTGCACTCTCTGAAACGCAGTTCCTTAAAAACCACGTGCAGCCACTGTTGGCCTCAACTGCTCCTTATTTGTTATAATGAATGAGGCACTGTGTTATGTGACACAGACAGCCCATGTGGGGGCTTGGAGAATGTCCGTAGAAAATCAGGGTTTTAGTGATGCAGTCCATGAACAAGAGGAGAAAGGGTGGGGATGGGCAGAAGACTCTTTTCAATTGATTAATTGTTAAGAAATCCTGTTCATAGGCAATGAAGCGAGTGACTCAAAATGGAGTGCACTACTACTGCACATTTTCTGCACATTTATATAAAGGATTTCAGAATCTTCCAGAAAGTATTCAACAGTGGCGGGCCGTGCGTTTCCCACCTAGGTCGTCAATGATCTCCGACTTCAATGATTACCTCTCAAAATACCATAATTGATGTCACCACATGATCATTGCTGGAGAAATACTATACAGGAACACATTTACACCCTACTGGGCATTGATTCACATCAACAGTGTACAAAGCGGGTTATTTTCTGGAGCCTTTAAAAATCAATTAAAACGTATCAGCAATTAAAACATATACCGTAGATTTCTCTGTTTGGCTTATGCAACTTCCGGTCAATGAAGTTTGATTCAAAGTACACACTTCTCAAAGATAAATTAACTGCCCTGACCACACGATGGCGACAAATATAAATGTAACAATGTTAATTGAATGACAAGCATGACACACTTTAACAACAAGAGTTTACAACGTTTAGATGTAACAGAACAGCAACTGTCAACAACTTGCAATCTGAATGGCTATCGCAACTGTCTCTCAACTCTGTGTTCTCAAATTCATCTGCTAACGGTCCCAATGACATATCCAATCACAGGACGCGTAAATGTTACGTTCAACGTGAGGCCAGCTAGAAGGCCTTACTGACAACATTTCCTGATCTGATTGGCTAGCGCAACTGTCTATCACTGTATGTCCCTGTTCACTTACAGTACACGGACACCTGCATTGCTGAATCTGAAGGCGTCTGGCAGATTTGGTACAGCATGGCAACATAAGATAGCTGAATTCTGATTGGATACAAACTAAAACTAAAAACAACAGCACTGGAAGGAGCATAATATGACATTAAGAGAATATGAATAATTTTAGATATTTAGGGGAAGTAAATAAAAAAAGATTTTTTTTAAATTATGATCATGATTTCTGGTTATGTTAGGCCAACAGAGAAGGCCTTGCTGGCCCTGACTGCACGCCACTGGTTTTCAAGGACTACTGGGCCTATGTATGTGCAGAACTCTCCAAAATGAAGACACCTCTCATACCTCAGCAAGCAGTTTCACGAGTGTATCTTCTCAAGGGACAATACTATAGCAGTTGAATTTGGTTATACTTTAGTAGTCAGTGTACCGCTTGTGTAGCAGTATACATTCTCTAACTATTAAAAGCCGCTGAACACACAGCCATTATTGTTCTAAATAGCTGACAACACAAGTGAATAGTAAGTTTAATGGGTCTTGCCTCCAGTCAAGCATGTAGTAGGGTCATCGTTGGGTGCTGCATGAGTGCTGCCGGCTATGTGGAGCTGCGGGAAGCATGGGTTCCAACATACTGTGACATTCTGAAGCAGGACGTGAGACCCCTATTGGGAAACCGGGCCGCTTGTCAATGTAAACAAGCCTGTGGTGTCGTCATCTAATTTAGACAATTGGATGTGACGCATGTGAATTTTATGGTCACTGTAAGAGAAACTGGGGGAAAAAACATGAAAATCAAAACAGAAACGTTCAGACATGCAAACAGTATGTAACTCACTGTAGGACCCACTGCTCGTTGAATAGAGCGGTATTGGCTTTTCTGTTTGAGTCTCCAATAAGACCAGAAAAGTCACTAGATTTATAGTTCTCCCTCATATATCACGGTTAATTGGGACCGGACACAACTGCGATAAACGAATTTCTGCAAAGTAGAATTATTATTAATGAATACAATATTTTTATAGTGAGAGCATAACAACTGTTTACAACCTTTTAAATACAGTTCTTGACATTAGTAGCAGTCGACATCCTAATGACAGCAGACCTTGTACAGTAAGTGATGTTTTATTATGCTTTTTGGCGCTCATAAAGTCTGCAGTAGATAGATAGATAGTAATTTATTGATTCCTTCAGGAGAGTTCCCTCAGGAAAATTAAATTTCCAGCAGCAGTGTACAGAATTGAGATCGAATTTAAAAAGTAAAAAGTAAATAATGCGTGTATAAATGGAAATAAAATTGAAAATATTACAATAAGAATAAAAATAAAAAGCAACAATAAGAACAAAAATATACCAGTAAAAATAAGAATATAACAAGAGAAACTAGGCAGTAGTGACCATGTTATGAAAATGTATGGCACTGTTAATTGCACTGTATTTTGTTACAGTTTATTTTAGTATTGTTATTGTTTTGCATCCCCTATCATCCTAGTACCCCCCTACCCCCCATAGAGGAGTTGTACAGTCTGATGCAGTGATTAGTAATCAGTGATGAGGAGGGAAAAAAAGCAAACGTTGTGATGCGTTTTTGAAATAATGCGCCACGTATGCTGAAAATGATCAAAAGACGTAAATATAAAATGTTCTTATTAATGTGCCTGTTACTGTTACATACATACTTACATCTTGTATAAAAAACCCTAAGGGAGATTGCAGATGTTTTTTTAGGGGCTTTAGAGGCAGAATTGAACAGCTCCCTTAGGCTCCATTGTAAGCAGACTTTTGATCACATTTATTTACTGTTTAGAATGCATTAAAAAAAACATCCATCGTCATGTCTTTCATAATGATTGTGAATTCCAAAAATAGTGCAGTTCCCCTTTACAGTCCAACTTTGTAAATACATACACAACATACAACATGCAATACACATAATACAACTTCATTTTACACTTAATTTAAAAATTTTTAGAGTCTGCTTGAAAAAATAATCTGATGTAGTGAAGGAACGACTACATTGCTTGTCGCTTTTTAAAAAAGAGACATGCTAGAGGTCTGAATACTCACTAAATCCAATGACAACGTTGCAAAGTTGGCAACACTGATACCTCCTGCTGTCTTCTTATTCTTTGGCATGGTCAGTCAAGGTGTGTTAAGAAGCGTAGTTATAATGCCATCTACTGTACATAGATGTAACAACTAGGCCAAACTATGCCGAACGGAAAACACCTGTATTGTCCCTTTTTAGAAGCTTGTCTGAAATGTCAGGGTTGCACTCACTTTTTTAATATAAAACCAAAAGAGGGTCAAAAGCTCGTCTTTCCTCCGATCATTTCAGGAACAGCGTCCATATGGTATAAGACTTTCTTACATTCACATACACTAAATGGTTCTTATGGGTGACTCTCTCTCTCTGGTGCATGTTGGCAAAGAAATGAGACATATTGTAGCCTGCAAGTGTCTTTAGTTTCCTTAGTGTTTCAAGGCAGCCAAAAGGGAGTGTGAATAGCTTTGTAAACAAGATATCTGTGTGAGCCGAGACCTTGCACTGATTTGCCTGAAGGGAAATACCATTTCTTGGCTCTACTGTGCTAATGCTCATAAATTAAAGTTCCACCATCTTCATTATAGGCTGTCTCTCCTGCATGCTTTTCCAATGGACATCTTGATTTTCACTTTTGCTCTCGCCTGCTTAAAGATCCTTTTTCCCTCCAGCTCAGTATTCCTTGAAAACCCTGATAGCCATTAAGCCACATTTAGTTGTCATTTTCTTGACTTTCTATGCAAGGAGATTGCAAAGCCTGTTTTTTATTGCTTCCCCTTTCCTCAAGTGCCTCAAGGCGATCTCTGTTTTAATTAGGTCTTATTTTCTCCTTGCGTCTCTCGTCTACTGTTAAGGTTCTCTCAAACGAATCCACAAAGACTAAAAGGGCCATTGAGCGATTCTATTTTTTAATGCTTCCCTGCCAGCCGAGGAAGGATTGGAGCTATCAGCGCTTGCCCTGAGAGTGAGGAAGCAGCAGTCAGTCACAGGCTTTGTTCTTTATGGAGAGGGAATGTGCGCTGGAGATATAGTCTGTGCTCTAAAAGCTCCATCTGGAACATCTCTGTTCAAATGTCTAATATGAACACAAGCAGCTCTGTAGATGATGCCTCGCTAAGAACGGTAAAATTGTCTCAATCTGGCACGTCTCTCATGTATTAGGTTCCAGCGTCATTGTGACACAGCATAGATGTAGTCATGTGTTAAAGTCCTCTTAAGTGCACCCTACCCCCATCCGCCTTCCACCGTGAAGCAAACCTTCCTCTCCGTTTACAAGTCTGTTTCCTTTACTCAATCTTTTTCTTTTCCCTCCACCCTCTCCAACTTGTCGGCTCATCCCTAGTGAATGTATCAAATGAAGTTACAAGATAGGAGTACTTAAGAGGCCAGGGCCTCTGAGGCTTCTCCCAAGCTTGGCTCACTCATCCATGTCCGTTTTTTTTTTTGGTTGTTTTTTTTAACTCTTGTTTCAGCTACTTGCTCTCTTATTTGTGTTGCAGAGGTCTCGCTTTGCCTTGAGTGCATTGCTGTTTGGAGAAATCAGGCTAAAGCAAATACTGTGTTTGAGCGTGTCAGCCACAGCTTTAGTTAAGTATTCATTTTTAATGAGCCTAAGTGGCAACAGAATTCTGTAACGCATAAATGGAGTAGTGCGAGTGAGGAGGGAGAGGGATGCATTTTGCCCTTTGATTCAGTCGCAGACTGGCGATAGCTTTTGTTGAACACATGCACTAATTAGATTTGGTGTGGTTGACGGCAACATATTTGAATATATTATTCTCTACGGCTTTGTTCTGCTTCAACACTGTTTGGGAGCGAAATCATTTGAGAGTCCCTAAAGGGAGAGCAGTGCACCAGCTCCATGTTGTTTGGGTGTTTTTGTATTGAACGTAGCCTATTTGTAGGAGAGGGTGCTCAAAAACGATTACGATGGGCTGTTAGAACACTGAACAGAAGTGAATAGGCATAGTCAGCCTCCCAGATACATGCTTAGGCCTGTAGAATGCTGAGTGCTTCCTTGTAACTGCACCGGTTGTCTCTTTTCATTATCGGTTAATGGTGCCCAACTTGACAGAGCCATGTGATAAACAGAGGAGCTGTGAAATCCTGGAGGTGGAGTTCTCGTCGGCTTGATAATGGGATCTCATCCGCCAGGGGAGGTGTAGTGGCGCCCATCAGCCGATCCAGCTTTCCTCTGCACAGCTCGGCACAGAACACTTTTTCCACTCCTGCCGTTTGCCCAAAACCTAATGATCCACTTTTAGATAGTGGCGATACCACTCGTAGCATATACATAGCAGCCTTTTAGATCAGCCTGTGTAATGCTGCCGTAGTGTATGCGATATTTTTTTAGATAGTGTGTCCTTCTGTATATCAGCATCCTGTATGCACTCCCATTGACTCCCCTGGTGGATGGGATCCCACTATAAGTTGACTCAACTTAACTCAGTGAAAGCAACACGATGACCTGTCTGAGTTAAGTTGAGTCAATGACGTGAGGCATTTGTTATTAGGGCTATATAAGTAAACTTTGATTGATGATTGGTTGATTGAACTTATAGTGTCAAGTATATTACACTTCAAAACATGGGTTGACATCCAGTCAGATGTAAGATGAACTTGAAAATATTAGTCAATATAACTTTAAAATATGCTGGTTCAATATATTTTATCAAGTTCGTACAAGGGAAAGTCAAGTTGGCTGAACATGGTAAATAGTCTGTATTTATATAGCTGTATTTTAATAGAGTGTCACTATACCAAGTATATGTATACATTCACTACATACATTATCACATTCACCCATTCACATTATGAATTTTGTTTTTTCTGTCTTATAAATGTTGTTACAAAGTTGGATACTCGTGTTAATCAATACCAACGTGTCAAATCATGATCTTCATGCATTTTGATGTGAGCTTGCACGCAGTTTTGGATGCCTCTGTTCGCTGTGTTTTGCAGTCTGGCTATGTTGTGATGTCACAGCAGGGTGGATGAACTTATTCAAACTTTATGTCAAGCTCTTAGAAGCTCCTCCCCCTCTGCTTAAGGCTATGAGGAAACACAAAAAAGGTAGGATAAATTATTATTTTCATCTAATTTTGGCATGTGCATGTCGTTGTTAACGATAAACCGATGCGACCTGAAATCCTGTTTGAGAGGTGGCCGGTTCGGTTACGCTGGTTATAGCCCCTTAACTCGATAAGATTCCGCTGTAGATCCTTAGATTAATCGAGTGTAGACACATAAACCGGTTATCGCGCTGATCTAGAAAACAGTTGACGCTTTTTGTCTTTAAAAGGACACAAAAGCCAGGGTTGTCCATGGAAAGAGTCACTCGCTTGTTACGTAACTGGAGACGAGAATAGATGTAGGTACATGGACTAGGTGTTGCGTGAGACTAGCAATTAGTTGACAGATTATCTTTAAAACAACGCGAGAGTAACGGCCAATTAATTACCAACAATATACATAACGTCAACACCCCAGACTGTCTCCGTGCTGTGCCGTCCGTCAATATTGTAACATACCAAAGAAATGAGGCTTAAACAGATTCCCAGTTTGTTTTTCTTTATTTCACAAAATGCAATGTTCTCGTACAACGGGCTCAATCTACGTGTTCCGCTCTCTTTTCCGGCAAAATTCAAAACGACCTTCCACCTCCACAACAGACGTCACTTGTCATCCTTGTGCCGGACGTTCCGCCCCCAAGTCAAGCCATTGGCTAGAACCCGTAGGCGTCTGTGATAACACTGACTTGACTTGACTCGTGGAAAATAAATATATTTGACATGTGACATGTTTGTTTTTTTACTTTATTTTAACATCTTTGGGGATATATGTTGGGTTTTAAAAAGTATGTCACATTTATAGAATGTGCTTTTTTAAGTATTTGAAGATAAATGTGCTTATGGCTGTTTTCATTCTATCAGGTTATTGTTATTCTCATAGCATTCTACTGATCAGTTGTCTTAGAAGACGTTGAGCCTCTCGTAGTTCCTGCTCATAGACTTAGCTCGGACAGATCTAGTCTGAGTGTTAATCCTATTTATCCTCTAACATGAGGAGTGGTGTGGTGTAAAAAACAATTTGTCCATCAACAAATGTTAACCATAGAATCAAATCCTTCATACACTAAATTGTATCAAATCGTATCTAATCGTTCTTTTTTATAAATACATTGTTTTTGAATCGCATTGTAGGGTGTGGTTTTATTTGCAATCTGGGAAAGCCTCCAGATTCTTGCAAACAGACTCAAAAAATGGATTTTAAAAGTGACCGTGGAGCCAAATTTACACCAAAGCATATCCAATACAAAGTGGTTCTTAAACTGTTTTCACCAAGGACCATTTTAGAAAAAACTTGGCTCTCCATGTACCACCAGAATGACCAACATTAGAATACAGTAACGTAGTAACGTATTTAATAAAAACAAGGCAGAGGTTTTATTTGACAAGTATATTTAATATTTTTGGCCACTGTAACATTACACACAGTGTGAACCGCAACACTTTAATCAAGTGGTTCTTTGGCGTACCACTAGATGAAGCCCACGTACCACAGTTTGATAATCACTGGTCGAGACCACAAGCAAGTGTATTAAATGTTGATTTAAGTCATCATAGGTCCTTTTTAAATCGCCTCTTTGACTAAGTATCCACAGCGTTGCTGACACTGCCTCCTCCCTGGTCCCCTCCCACTTTATTCAGGGGAACACAAAGAAGACTAACAGACAAAGTGAAGCTGATTTTATTGTTTATTTCTAATCTTTGTAGTGACCTGGCTGTTACAGTTATGGAGTTTTTTAATGTTTTGAGAGCACCACGCGCTAGTGACTGTGTGTGTGCGTGTCTGCAGGACAGCTGCATATGAAGAGCTTTTTGTTGTTTTGACTTTATCAAAAAGAAAGTTGATCTATCACCCCCTTATGTTTGTTTGATATAGCATGTTGTACTGTGTTCAAAGTGTCCAAACCTTTACTAAAATACAGACTTTTGTCAAAGCTGTAAACTAGTATTCTTGTTTAAATTGTTTCTTATGGATATATTTGCTTCAATATACAAACATGTTCAAGAACCAATAAAATTGAGGTTCCACTTTACTTAAAAGAATGAAAGAGTGGAGAATAGACTTAAAATAGACTTAATCACTTTAAGGAGTTTTTTTTATGATTAAACCCGTAAAGAATTCAATGACAAAATTAATAATAATAGTAAGTCTAATAATATTAATATTCAGTATATGACTTGTATTTCCAAATAATTTGGCCTTATTGGAATTATCTGCGACATTCGACATTAAAGCTTCTTAAACATTTATCCATGAAAAGTGGCTGCATTTCATTAGAATGCAGTAACAGGAGACCGGTGGATGTGAGTGTACATTTTACAGCAATCTTGTTAAATGTATGATACTGTGATTAACTGGTAGAGCAGTGTTTGCTTGTGTTGTTTTGGAATATGAACAAGGGAAGTACGACTTATTAGCACAGCGAGCTGTTGCCTCGGGTGCTGGAGGAGGCTGTGTAGGAGATTGAAAAGGAGATGGCCAACATGGTTTGTAGGACAATGAAGGACCCCCTGCCCCTCCCACTGCACACCACCCTCGACTCAATTTCTATTGATCCCTACTGCCTGTCTCTGCTGCTCTTGTTTGGTTTCCGTGCAAAAAGAGCCCAATGCGCTGACTATTTGCTTTGGTTAATTGGATTCTGACAGTGATCCAATATCGTGTTTAAGACAATGAAAATGTGTCAAAGCTGCTGCTCAATGAAATGGAAATAGTGCTGTTATTTCATAACTTAATGCAGCCCTTTTGTTGTTTCCCTGCTGTTTTAGCACAGAGCGGGGAGGGACTGATTGAGCTGTTTTGGAAGACAAAGCAAATTGCAACGTTTTGCACTAAAGGACTTTTAAAATCAACGCTAATACATTTGATGCGACATGCTTGCTAACCGTTAAAATGGAAGCCTTTGGTGATATAGTGTGGGCCAATCGTGTGTTTTCCCCGGCTTCTTTTTTAGAAATGGGCGGGGTAACTAATTAATTCATTATCCAGAAATGCAAATGAGTTCTCTGAGCCTGAGCAGCATTAATTTGCTTGTATCTTTCCACCAGATGCACTGAATGTCTTCATGTTTTTTTTTTTTTTTAACATTTTAACACCATAGTCCCTTTTAAAGCTGTTGCTAAAGCAATGGTAGGGAGAGAGCCCAGTGTTGTATTTAAATGTATTATTGTGACTAATCTAACCATGGCCATATCTTCCTTCCTGCTGGTTTCATGAATGTGTACATTACTGTTTAATATTTACTTAAGAACTGTATCATTGTTACTCTCTTACGACTTATTTTTACTTACAAGTTAGAGTTACAGTGCTGCTGCCATACTAATGATGCCTGGGGCTCAATTTATAGTATTCATTTTGTAATGTACACTCCCCATCAAATCTGCACATAATGTTTGTACTGCCTCACTCACCGGTAGGTCAAGTTAACCAACAGAAGTCATTTAAGCAAGGCCGTCTTAATGCACAGGCTTACTTAGTCTGAAGCCCAGGGGCCCACCCCAAATTAAGGGCCCTCGATTTTGACGGAAGAACGCAATGATTGTGTTCATCGCCGTCAATGACAGACAGCTCAGATTTGTCTAGCGATTGTGTACTCTTTCTCGGCTGCGTTTTTTTTTCCTACTGAACCCACGTTGCTGGTGTGAAAAGCCAGCGTATTACTACTGAGCTAAAAGCAGAGGCTGTCACCCGGAACGCCAGCACTTTACTTGAAGTTGACTGGCTTCTATTACACTTGCAAGATCATCAGGACTCCTCTTCCTCCTATCCAGGAAATCGCAAAAAGCCGCTGCCTGACCAGTACTCAAAAAATCTGTAGAGACTCCACCCACCCCCACCAAGGACTGTTTTCACTGCTGGACTGGTTCCGCAGCCTCCGTAGCAGAACCTCCAGGTTCTGTAACAGCTTCTTCCCTCAGGCCGTAAGACTCTTGAACGCATCAAAATAATTCCCTCAATTCCCAAACCCCCCCCCTCCAAAATTGATTAACTTGCTGGAATATTAACACATTACTGTGAAATATCAAATAATATTATTTAGCTCATTCACGTAAGAGACTAGACGTATAAGACTTCATCGGGTTTAGCGATTAGGAGTGACAGATTGTTTGGTAAACGTATAGCATGTTCTATATGTTATAGTTATTTGAATGACTCTTACCATAATATGTTACGTTAACATACCAGGCACGTTCTCAGTTGGTTATTTATGCGTCATATAACGTACACTTATTCAGCCTGTTGTTCACTATTCTTTATTTATTTTAAATTTCCTTTCAAATGTCTATTCTTGGTGTTGAGTTTTATCAAAAAAATGCCCCCAAAAAATGCGACTTATACTCCAGTGTGACTTATATATGTTTTTTTCCTTCTTTACTATGCATTTTCGGCCGGTGCGACTTATACTCCGGAGCGACTTATACTCCGAAAAATACGGTATGTTAGATCCACTATGGACTGGACTCTCACAATATTATGCTAGATCCACTCGACGTCCATTGCACCGGTCGCCCGGGGGGGGGGGGGGTCCCCTCCAAGGTTTCTCATTGTCCCATTGGGTTGAGTTTTTCCTTGCCCTGATGTGGGACCCGAGGATGTCATTGTGGCTTGGTGCAGCCCTTTGAGACACTCGTGATTTAGGCCTATATAAGTAAACATTGATTGATTGATTGATTGATTTATCTGTACAGTAATCTATGTATTTATATCTGCAACTTATTGCTCTTTTATCATGTACTATACAACGAGCTCCGGAAAGGGAAGTCTGGGCTTCCCTGCTTAGGCTGCTGCCCCCGTGACCCGACCTCGGATAACCGGAAGAAGATGGATGGATGGATGGATGGATGGATGATATACAACGAGCTAATGCAACAAAATGTTGTTCTTATCCGTACTGTAAAGTTCAAATTTGAATGACAGTAAAAGGAAGTCTAGGTCTATGCGCCCGTCGCAAAGGAGATGTATTCATTTTTAAAATGGGTGATATTTTTGCACTGCTGCAGTTTTGTCGAGTAAAATAATGGGCGGCACAGTGGTTGAAAAACACTGTCCAAGGGAACTCATATCTTCACAGTAACTCCCCCGCGGCCCTGAAAGGGACAAGCGGTAGAAAATGGATGGATGGATGTTACAATTAATTCGTAATTATTAATAAATAACACAGTTTCACGTGAAAGCCAACATACAAACGTCATTTATGGTTGTGCAAACGCAGATGCCATGAACACACCCCCCCCCCTCTCCCCCCTGCTTTGCCATCAATCAAAGCGCCAACAAAACCACCATCTTACCCTCGCTAATTATTTAAAAACTCTTCCACGTTTTTTAAGCGTCTTTCGTAGAGTTATGACGTGATTGTGGGTGATTTGATCAGCCATGTGGATGCGTCTGTTGAACAGCTGAGGGGGTGATACCGTGTGTGTGTGCACGTGCGCGCGCATATGGAAGCGAGGAGGAAGAGGAGGGGGGCGTGTGTGTGTGTGTGTGTGTGCGTGTATTAGCGCGTGTGTGTGTAGAGAGTGTGTGTGGAAAAAAGGAAGCGGATCCCTCAAACGGCGAACTCGCTGCTTCCCTCTCTCGCCCTCCCAACAAGCAAGCAACCCCGACGTCGATGAAACCGCGACCGGCGGACGAAGACGGGACTCGGGCCAGTTCGGACTCAGGGCCACTTCGGACTCGGGCCACTTCGGACCGCCGAACTACGCGCGGCTCGCCTCGTTGCTTTCGGACCTGGGAGCGAAGTGAAAGCCGTCTTTTGTTGAAACAAGTGCTCGCCACCCCTCAGCTCCTTCTGTGTGGCCAGTAGGTTTTTGTTTTTAATTCATCCGTATGAAACAAAACGGAAACGAAAAGAAGAAGCCGTTTGTGCGTGATTTGTGGATTTGTCGCAGCAAGTTCGGTGCAAGGATTTAAAGAAGTTGCTGGCTGCGGGAACCCCTTGAAGAATCATCAGACTGGCGGGTGAGTTGTTGAACACACAGGAGGAGGAGGAGGTGCTGCGTGGAATGAAAGATATCTGATGACTAAAGCCAGGTGCTATTTGAAATGTTCATGTGTCCTCAGGTGGTAAAGTTGGCTGCATTGTTGTCACACCAATGATTTGGTTGCTTTCAAACATGCTCAACCAAGTTACATGACATGCTAAGCACAACTCAACACGTAGGAAGAAGCATAGTTTATTTCATCCCATACCCCTGTCTAACTGATGGTTTGTTACTGTATAACATAATAAAGAATAGTACTTAGTAGATGGTTTATTCAGTACTGACATTAATAAATACAGCAGTAAACATGGACAAAAACATAACAATACATGAGGTTCTAAGGCTATGTCTACAAATAAACGAATAATTATTTAGCCTAAGCCCCGTTTCAGCCACACTAAACCATCGTTTAAGGTCCCCCTCCACGGACAATTTTTTACACCGTGTATTTCTTGAATCTCCAGCTCTTAGCTTTGTATGGACTCATTGATCGTTTACAGACTGAGTTCGGAGAGGAAGTGACGCCAGAAAGAACGCGCCACAGCCTGTGATTCTACTTAGCGAAAAACTTTGTCCATTTGTCGAAGGAGAGTCAACGAGAATGCAAGCTCCCGTGGATGTGATAAAAAAGGTAGCGCGTGCTTTGTATTACCTGGCCGACGAGGGAAGACTACGGAAAACGGCGAATGCATTTGGACTGGCAAAGCAGACTGTATCAGTTATTGTCCGCCATGTATGTCGCGGACTCAACGTCTAGGTCCAGAGTATATAAAGTCACCAAAAAGGAATGGACAATGAAGATGCAGGCAAAAGAGTGAGGAGTGTCCTGACCAGATATCTAGATCCCTAGTTTGATTGATGTACAATTTCCTTTATCACATTGTTTACGTGTGTAATAACGATTTGATTATTTTATGATGGTTCAGGTGTGATTCACAAGAATAGGGCCCCACAGCACACTGGATTCCAGTTAATTGAAATACCACAACACTGGACATTGTTCAGATAAGTTCAATTTAAGAACTTGCACACAAAGCAACACTGGAGGTGACTATTACATGCGCACTTTCCGCGCATGCGTATTAGGTCGCGTTGCGCCGGCAGACGGAGGGGGTCATTTTATTTATGATATGTAATTTTATGCTACTTAATACCCATCTTGATTAACTGGGTTAATAAAAGTGCCACTGACTGTTTACAGTACAGTTGTCATTCAGTTAAATTTCAGTGAATCTCGTTAAAAAATGAATATCTTTATATGTATACTTCCACCGGAAAATATATCGAATATCAAGTTTAGGTCAAAATATATCGAGATATACGTTTTCGTCCATATCGCCTAGCCCTACTTAGAGGGCGCTAACTTTCCAATACATTTTACACAGTATATCTGCCTTCTTACGGCTTCAAGGACATAATGAGGTAACTACGTATCTACGTAACCGATGCTCGCATATTTAGTTTTGGGTGTTGTTGGCTAATAATAGCAATTTGGATTGTTAGCGTTAGCTGTCATTGAATGTATATTCTGTCATAACAACAAGATGACTGCAAAACAAAAAAAATGCATGACTAGTCACTATTAAAATAATAATTAGTTGCAGTAAGTTTTTAAGTATTTTATGGAAGTGGTCCTACAGAATACGTCGTAAACAAAGAACTCCCTGTATGTAATACATAATACCTTGTTCAATCAAATAAACTAATTACCTCAGCATAAATTACTGTTTTCAGTTATTTGCTTAAATTCTGTAATACATAATTTTCTTCTATGCTGATATACTAAATTCAGTGATTCTTTATTTTAAATTTTTCCATACATGCATGACACACGCCAGAATCGAGAATGTTTTTAGTGGTTTGCATACAGGGGACTAAAATGTTATACTCTAGTAAAAATACTGTTACTTTTCTGAAATGATGTGCTTTTCAAAACAGTGATTTGCTAAATATTTTTGTTGTACAGGCATACAGTTGTTGGAAGGAGTACTAAAGTATTGTACTACTTAGATAAAAGTGCAGTTATGTTGCTGAAGGAAAAGTGCAGGTGTAAAAATAAGTAAAAAAAAAAAAGTAACTGATTTGAAATATGCCCCTGTGGACTGCGTGGAAGGAACATGTGCATATAAACCAGGCAACAATTAAAGTGCAATAATGAAAACATATCCATCTTGATTACTTTACAGCCAGGTGGTTGTACTAGTCATCGTTCATTACTGCTTACAGCGGTATATTTATTGTTTTACTCATGTTTTTTATTTTTTGACATTAGTGTTTTTATTTTTTGACATTAGTGTAATAAAGTAAACGTGTACAGCTCCACTAATGGACATTGGAGTGTTACTTTCAAAGGCAAAATTAAAGTATTGCTAGAAACATAATTTTATCCATCCATCCATCCATTTTCTACCGCTTATTCCCTTCGGGGTCGCGGGGGGCGCTGGAGCCTATCTCGGCTACATGGGACTTTATTGTATTATATGTATAGTACATGTTACAAAAATAAAAAAGCTAAAAACACCACCAGAATTAGAGATATTGCAAGTCAAAGTGATGAAGCTTAGTGTTACACTCATGACTTGGTGTAACTAAACATTACCCTATAACAGGGGTCGGCAACCCAAAATGTTGAAAGAGCCATATTGGACCAAAAATACAAAAACAAATCTGTCTGGAGCCGCAAAAAATTAAAAGCCATATTACATACAGATAGTGTGTCATGAGATATAAATTGAATTAAGATGACTTAAAGGAAACCAAATGACCTCAAATATAGCTACAAATGATGCATAATGATGCAATATGTACAAATAGCTAGCCTAAATAGCATGTTAGCATCGATTAGCTAGCATTAATGCAGTGACCAAATATGTCTGAATAGCACTCCACACAAGTCAATAACATCAACAAAACTCACCTTTGTGCCTTCACGCACAACGTTAACAGTGTGGTGGACAGAAAAAGAAGTGGCATAAAACACGTCCTAGAAAGTCGGAGAAAGTTATACATTTAAACAAACTGCGGTGAGTTCAAGGACCGCCAAAATTAGTCGGACAAAACGGCGCTCGCCAAATACTCGAATCAGTGAGGCATGTTTAATATAAACAGTGTGCTTTATAACAATTAGGGAGGTTTGTGCGACGTTTGTCCTCCTACAGAAACCATATTAAAACAAAAAATATATTTTTTCCCCTCATCTTTTTCCATTTTTCATACATTTTTGAAAAGCTCCAGAGAGCCACTAGGGCGGCGCTAAAGAGCCGCATGCGGCTCTAGAGCCGCGGGTTGCCGACCCCTGCCCTATAAGATGAAGGCAATTGCATTTTATTGCTATTTGAAATGTGCTCGATGTTTATAAATTAATATTTAAATATACTAAATGTAAAAAAGGGAATAAATATTCAAAATAAGATCATTAAATGAAATCTAGTTTGGTTACGCCATCATGAGCGGTTGTAAAAGTTTCAACTACAATTCTAAATAAGATGTCAAAAGCAAACTGAAATCAAATACACACAGCTTAAAGATTGATCAATACCTATTTAAATTTTGTAATACATAAATATAATGTTTTATCAAAATATAAAAGAAATATACCTGAACAGAACGCTCATGATGGTTACACCAAAAAGTAACGCTATGAATTGCGTTTTTCCAAGTTTTTGGGGCATTTTTATGCTATTTCCAAGCATCTCCTTTTTATTATCGTTGATTTTAAATGGTCAAACTAATGCATATTATATATGCATGCCCTAGTAAACAAACAAAAAAAGTGATATTTATTTTGATTGTTACATTTTGAAGTACATTTGTGCAGGTGGGTGCGAATGTACCCATTACCAGAGCTGTACACAAAATAAAATAACTAGTTTTTTGGGGGTATATGTCACTTGTTGTTATCTGTACCAGTCTACTCCAATAAAGTAAATGTAATTAATTCATTTCCACCACTGTGTAAAACTTGTCTCAGTGTGAACTGCGGGGCTGTAAAAGCAGACAAAGCTTTGTTTAACACACAAGTAAACAAACACGGCATTTTTGTTTGAAGTCATGCGTTAGTGAGTGCGGTTTACTCTACTTTCACGTCATTGTCTATTATTAGTGTGTAATAATGGAAAAGTAGCGGAGTGTTTTTTTGAGGCAATGATGATGGCGAGGGGGGGGGGCTTTGTTTGGTGTACCGGCTGAAAACTGTTGAAGGACCACCAGATTAACTTGACTTCCCCCTTCAGCACCCCAGAGGCTATGAACTCTGGCCCAAGCACAAGCAGCTCTCACTGTGGGGGTGAAAAGAAGGGAGGGAGTAGCCTGTTGCTGTATAGAGCAAGGGGGCTGCTTAGTTGGTGGGATGTGTGTGTGTGTGTTAAGGGGGGCAGTCGAGGATTTGAAAGCAGAGTAAATAATTTGTCTGAGAGGCGGTTTATCTAATGTGTTCCAGTCTAGGATGGGAATAAATTGCATAATTGGTCATAGTAAGTATGCATGTGACAGCAGTCACAAGTCCTATAAGCACAAAAGAAATATTCAAACAGGGTGGACTGTGATTTGCCTCCAATCTTTGCCATTATAAAAACAATTTCCCCCCTTTCACCTCTACTCCTGAGTGTTTCACCCATCTATTACTCCGATGTTGCATTGCTAATTATGAGGATCTAATCTCCCAACATGCCTTCTTCCTGTGCCCGCCGCCCATCCCCCTTATTCCTCGAGAAGTGACCTCTAGTTTAATGATTCAGATGTGATTAATCCACCGGAGTTGGGAGATGCCGCATGAGCTAATGTAGCCCACAAGGCTCGCTCGTGGATAATAACATGTTATTATTGGAATGTTTAAAAAAAATAAAATGGCGGGACTAGTGAAAGGCAGTCTGTGTTATAAAAGTCATAGAGGAATGTAGCTGTGTGGCATTGTATAAACACCAGGCGCACTTCTGGTTAAACATTTGAGTTGAGGCTGGCTTGTGTCGCCTTCAATATGGATGCATCAGATTTTCTTGACATCGGGACGGCGTGGCGAAGTTGGTAGAGTGGCTGTGCCAGCAATCGGAGGGTTGCTGGTTACTGGGGTTCAATTCCCACCTTCTACCTTCCTAGTCACGTCCGTTGTGTCCTTGGGCAAGACACTTCACCCTTTGCCTCTGATGGCTGCTGGTTAGCGCCTTGCATGGCAGCTCCCGCCATCAGTGTGTGAATGTGTGTGTGAATGTGGAAATACTGTCAAAGCGCTTTGAGTACCTTGAAGGTAGAAAAGCGCTATACAAGTATAACCCATTTATCATTTATTTATCATTTAATATATTATCACTAATGCCACTAATTGTAGTTACGCACTTTTTGAACGAGGGATAGTAATTGTTAACAATTGGAGTGCAATCATTTTTGCCATCAGTAGGGGGGCTGTTGAGTCATTTTTTAACAGTTTGAGCTACATACAGTACATTCACGCTATGACACATTCTTCTCAATTAGAGCTGCAACAATTAATTGAATTAACAATCTCAGATTTATATTCTGTTGCTTTGATTACATTTTTAACAAATATTTAAAATCATAAAATCCTCTGCGCCTGGAACTTTAAATATGCTGACATAGTTTCCGCACGGCTGCTGCATTAGCGCGGACATTAGAACGGCAGTATGTGGGTGCCGTGATCTGTGTGGGATTAAAAAGCAGATAGTTTAAAACAAATGTTGATGCTCACATGTTAAAAGTGCATGTTGATGATGTGCATTTATCAGACAAAAAGAATAAAGGTGATGGCAAGAAGAACCGCTTCTATGTTAGCTACCTCTATTTGTTTATAATGTATATTTTCTGCTGGATCTACTCTCTATTTTATGCTAACCTTTTTATTTTTGCTGCAGCTTTTACATATACTGTAATATTGTACATGGTAATTGGAATTTGTTATATATTGTATATATACTATGTAAATATTGCATATGTTATTTTATATTACGACTATAGTACATTTTTGGTCTACTTTATACCTGCATTATCCTTTCCATCCTTACCCTTTCCATCCTTTGTAACTGAGCTACTGTGTGGAACAATTTCCCTTGTGGATCAATAAAGTTAGTCTAAGTCTAAAAAGCTTGATTATTAAAATAATCAATAGTTGTAGCCCTATATGACACATTCTTCTCAGTTAGTGCTGTAACAACTAATCAAATTAATTTGATTAGAAAAAAGCTGTGATTTATATTTTGTTGCGTTGTCAATAGTTTAATGAATGTCACTAATACAAATTGATGAAATCCGTCCACATTGAATGCCTGGAACTTTCATTACGCGGACATACAGTAGTTTCCGCACGGCCGCTGCAATAGAGCGCACAGAGAGAAAAGTTTTTTTGTTTATTTCAACAATTTTTTTGAAAATACACATTGAGGCAACTAAGTGTGGTTTATCTGATTACTTGATTAATCAAACAAACTAATCGATATATTACTTGATTACTAAACTAATCGATTAATATTCAGTCCAGATCATTCAGAATAAGATTATTTCATCCATTAAAAAAATATTTAGTGACAATTGGAATTTCTTAAAATTTAGGCAAATGTCAACCACTAACTATAACCCACAATATTAGGCTAACAATAATATTCCCTTTAAAATTCCAACATTTGATACGTATGTTGTTGTTTTTTTTTATAAAGATGATATAATGTCGTCTGTGTATTGATTTTCTGTCCACCCCCTAATTCATTCATCAGTGTAAGATGTTTTATCCTTAACTTTGATGCTAGACAATTGGTCTAACAATATTTGTGACTATATTTTGTCTGGACTGTGTCTGTGAATGTGGTGAATATAATCTCTGTTCTCAGGTCACTTTCATGGGTGGTGTTTATTGATTGAGGATAGGTGTTCCTTTTTTTTAATGCTTGTGTTTGCACAGCTCACAACACTCCATGCTTAGTCGGGAAGAAACATGTGAAAAGCATTTTACGCTACATTTCCACATCAACATTTATGCTGATCCACTTTTTTTTTAAACTAATAACTGTCAGAGGTAGCTTTAAAAGCTGTAATATTCAAAGCCAAACCCTTTGTAATTTAAAGCGAAGGATTACTCACTCTTCTTTTGCTAGCTCGAGGTGACACAAGCACCAATTCCTAATTTATTGGACCGTCTATTGAAGTCTCTTTGAGTAAATGCAATGTTTAAAGGAGAGTTCAACTTTTTTCGTGGTGTGGTAATAGTGTGACCGGGTTCATTTTTTCAAAATGCAGCAGTTTGACTCTGCTCCTTCCTGGCTCCGCTTGAGGTTATGCTATCTATTTAGTGTCACTATGTGATGGTGCACAGCCCTGTTAATGGAGTTGTGCAAGTGAATGTGTGCTGAATACTCAAAGGTGTTTCATAGTGAGGCTGCTTTGTCTAGATTTGACCGTTTACCTTCTGATGTCATCTATTTGAAATGCTGTTTGCAGCACTTTGTGTGCACTTAGGCCATGTCTACAATAAGTCGTTTAACCCCTTAAATGAATAATTATTTAGCCTAAGCCCTGTTTCAGCCACACTAAACCAGCGTTTAAGGTCCCCCTCCTCGGATAATTTTTACACGGGTAAGTGTGCCGCATATTTCTTGAGTCTCCGGCTCTTAGCTTTGTATGGACTCATTGATCCTTTACAAACTGAGTCCGGAGAGGAAGTGACGCCAGAAAGAATGCGCCCCACACAGGAAGTGACGTCAGAAAGAACGCACCACAGCCAGCTTCATAATAAAGCGGTTTCTTAAGTCGGAGCTAACCACTGGAAATATGAAGGCGAGTCATCCAGACATGCCGTGTATCTCCTTCCGTCAGTACAAACGCTTGTGGAAATCACACATGAATACCTTAAGAGAAAGCGATTGCAGCTATTTGGGATACCACACATCACAGACGACAAGAGAACTTTCCAATGTCCAGGTCAGCTGTGATTTTACTTACCGAAAAACTTTGTCCATTTGTCGAAGGAGAGACAACGAGAATGCGGGCTCCCGTGGATGTGTTAAAAAAGGTAGTGCATGCTTTATATTACCTGACCGTCGAGGAAAGACTAACTACGGAAAACAGCGAATGTTTTAGGACTGGCAAAGCAGACTGTATCAGTTAGTGTCCGCCATGTATGTCGTGGACTCAATGTCTAGGTCCAGAGTATATAAAGTCACCAAAAATGAATGGACAATGAAGGTAAAGGCAAAAGAGTGAGGAGTGTCCTGACCAGATATCTAGATCCCTAGTTTGATTGATGTAACATGTTCTTTATCACATTGTTTACGTGTCTAATAAAGATTTGATACATTTATGATGGCTCAGGTGTGATTTACTACAATAGGGCCCCACAGCACACTGAATTCCAGTTAATTGAAATACCACAACACTGGATATTGTTCAGATAAGTTAAATTTAAGAACTTGCACACAAAGCAACACTGGAGATGACTATGATGTGCCCATTTTCCGCGCATGCGTATTAGGTCGCGTTTCGCCGGGAGGCGGGGGTCTTAAACGGTGGCATTGTTGGGTGTGGACACAGATAAGGTTAGGTGGGATTTACCCTGGATAACCTTATCTGGTTTAGTGTAAACGGGGCCTTAGGTCCTAGACTAAATCCTCTTGTCTGCAGTGGCTGTTCATGTTTAAAAAAAAAAAAAGGGAAAAAAAAGAGTAAAGGTAGGTGAGGTATCCGTGTGAGTCACACCTGCACAGGAACAGCAGTGAGTGTCACCTGTGAGGAATCTGACATCTGTATCAAAGAGGCTGTTTCCCGAGCACTGGCTCTACAGAGAGACGTGTTTCATCGAAGCAGGTTGCACAGGCTGTCCAGCTGCTTGGAGGCAGATGAATGTTTGACAGAGCACTGGAAAAATATTATTTAATGTGCCTGCACAATGGCCCTCGCAGGGGATTGTGCCTCGCTGTGTCTCCAGACCCCCCCCCCCCCCTTTTCTGTGACAGCACGATGGCAGCTGCTGGCTGCTAGAAACGAAACAACGTGTCGAGGCTGTCGCTGTTGTTGTTGTTTTTTTTTTTATTATTATAACCCAAACTGACGTAATCCATGATAGATCAGAGGAAACCGAGCTGTAAATGATGCAATGTTGGCATGCCTCTCTTTTTCTTCCTTGGAATGGCCAAGTCTGCTGGGGTCTGCATATCTTTCCATTTCGCTAATAGGCTGAATGACTCCACTCCATCGCAATTACAAAGGAATGACCCATTTATTATGATGTATGAATGAAAACAGATGTTTGACTCTCCGAGGAGAAAAAACAAGATTTGTAAGATACTGATTAGTTTGTTAATTACTACCGCATGTTTGGTTGTACACATTCACTCTCCTACTTTTTGACCTCAACAATGGAAGCTTTGCCAGAACTGCTTCCATCGTAAAAAAAAAAAGGCAGAAAATCAATGATAAGCCATGGCTTCCATACCATTCTTGCCGTTCTTTCCATCCCCCTGCACAAAGGCAGACATATGGTTGTGTAAAGACTATTAACTGGAAACGGCGCTGTCCGTGTTTACATGACAACTGCCTTTTAGAGCCTGGTAACAAACATTTTCAAACAACAACATTACTGTTTCAAAGCTGCCAACGCTTGCACTCGTCCTCCAACATTATGCCAGAAATAAAAATCTCCCGGATTGTGAAGACACAAAATATTCAAGTTTGTCAATCAAATTATGAAAAAAAAAAAAACATATTGTGTATGTGTTATATTAAAGGGGACATTTTGCCTATCACTCAGAATCATTATGAGAGACAAGAACACAAATGTCTTTAAAAAAAAAAGGATTTCGAGGTGTTGGCCCTGCGATGAGGGGGCGACTTGTCCAGGGTGTACCCCGCCTTCCGCCCGAATGCAGTTAAGATAGGCTCCAGCACCCCCCGTGACCCCGTAAGGGACAAGCGGTAGAAAATGGATGGATGGAGGACAAAAATGCGGCCAATACGAGTCACCGTTGTAGCCTTCAAAGCCTTAAAAAACAACCTTAAAACCCTACATCAATGTTTTTTATACACACTATAAGTACATATATAATGTAGTAACCGACACGTTCATAACGATATGTAATATGTACAATATTTACTGCATTTTGGTGATTTTAAGCATTACTTTATTTCCTCTGCGCATTTTTTTAGTCCCCATAGTAATGCACTTCTGACTTCCGGCAACAAATGTGTGTTCCTCCTTCCGATAACAAACACGTGTGTGTCTCAATCATGGCAGACTTCGTAATAGACGAAGATGACTATTTTTGGACAAATTAGAATTTACAACCTTACCTTTTTTAAGCTGAATATACGGAGAATGATTGTAAAAGCTTAGCGAGCACAAAGAGAGGGTGAAAGGTGGACGCAAACGGAAATTGAGAGTGTCAGGGCCGACGTGGCTTGACGGTGTTAATGTGGCGCTTGGAGCCAAGCTGAGCTGACAGAAATGAAGTGCTTATCCAAAATCAAATGAAAAAAGTTCCCCAACCAGCTCGACCAAACGGACAAATGTCCAACAAGTGATTCACTTCAATATTAATCATGATACACGCAGCACGTCATGCCTGTTTGTACAGCTACAGTACATACACTGTCGAGCTAGAGGTGTACAAACAAAACATGAAATGCGGGCTGATACTTTAGAGATACTGTAATATGATTGTTCATGTTTTTCAGAGTACAGATTGGTTTCCTATCGCATTATGTTGTGCATTACAAACTCAAAAGCGGATATAGCATGCCGCCGCAAAGCGATGTGTTACAAGGGTAGAAAAACAGTACTTCAGTGCATGCTCGTACAACACCAATGTCGCTACAGCTGGGTTATTGTACCGTTTACAGAACATAAATGAAGTATTGTTGGCGGTTTTTGGATGCATTTATAGAGTGATTTAGAGGTAGAATGGATTGCTCCCAATGGTGTGAAATGTAAAAACACATGACATTTATTTAGGAAGTAAGATCATTAAGATACTTGAGCAAAACAAATATGAATTTATAATGTTTTATATACGCTTGTGATCTTGACTGTGTTGAAACTTTTAAGAAACATTTGAAAACTTCTCTTTTTAGTAAAGCTTTTAGTCAATGCACCCTTTAACTATCATTTTTAATCCAGTTTGTATCCTTTTTATGATGTTGCCCCTGTTGTTTTAAATTGAATTTTTGTTTTACTTTACCTATGTTTTGTACAGCGCTGTAAAGCGCTTTATAAATAACATTTACTTACTTACTTACTCTGATTCCCTGAGGACTTTTTCGTCCTTCAGCTACTAAAATTATTTCCCAGTGTATCATTGGTATTGGAAAGTATTTGAAATGAAAATATTAGCAATAAGCATGAAAAAGGCATTCAAAAGTTATGGACAAAATAGAACTACGGTTTACCCTAAAGAACAAAATAATTCCCTAATATAATCTGAGCGTTATTATTAAAAATGTTAAGATGCATCAGAAATCTGATTGGTGGGAGTGGCAATCATTTGAGTTTATTGCTGAATTTTAAGCATTTTAATGCAGTTGCAAAAAACAACCAGTAGTTCTTAACCTTGTTGGAGGTACCGAACCCCACCAGTTTCATATGTGCATTCACCGAACCGTAATCATAAAATGATGTTATTATATTAAAGAAATACTATTAAAGATATATTTTTACAAACGGAAAGTTACAGGAATGTAGACATGATCCCATGTTTACATCTCAATGTGCAACATGTGAATGATTTGGTGAGAACTAAATGCGATATTTGAAAGGGGTACGCATTATTTCCAAAGTAGGACCCCCACCCAGACATATAATACTATTACACAGCTCATGAAAAACAATATGTTGTAGTCATTGTAAGTGGGCCAAAACACTTATATTACAAAATAATCTCATGGAAATGACTACTGTCATTTGATTACAATAATAAAACATTGAACTTGTTATTTAGTCAGGTTTTTGACAGGTGTGCTGCAGGTGTGACCACAGTGCATGTGCACGTCTGACGTCGCTCACATGTGCTCCACCGAATGCTCAAGGAGTTTTTGCGTTTGCTCACACATATGGAAAATTAGAGGGAACATTGTTTGGGGGTATCCATAATACACCGACAGGGAGAAGTTTTTATTTACACGATGAGTCGGGTGTGTCTTGACCTCCGCGGCGGAGGCTTTGCCGAACCCCTAGGGTTCGATCGAACCCAGGTTAAGAACCACTGACCTAACTATAAGCAATGTGGCCAATCACGGGAACTAAGTGAAGTGAAGTGAATTATATTTATATTGTGCTTTTCTCTAGTGACTCAAAGCGCTTTTACATAGTGAAACCCAATATCTCAGTTACATTTAAACCAGTGTGGATGGCACTGGGAGCAGGTGGGTAAAGTGTCTTGCCCAAGGACACAACGGTAGTGACTAGGATGGCGGAAGCGGGAATCGAACATGGAACCCTCAAGTTGCTGGCGCGGCCACTCTACCAACCGAGCTATGCTATAGGGGAGGGTTATTGGGCGATCTACTGGATTGTAAAACCCAAATGTTTTTAAATACGATAGTAGAGGACATGATATTGCAGTAAAGTGTTCACTGTCTGTATGCCATAGTAAAACGGTAATGTCAGAGTAGTATAAACCTAAATAATGGAGCCAGCCGTGTACCTCCTTGTAGATAATGTTGCACCAGAGAGCCATTAAGTCCATACTAGGCACACATTTGATACAGCACACATGAAAGGTTGCTAAGGAGGCCGTACCTTCTGCTGAGTGACTGTTGAATTCCAGCGCAGTGTAGAAGTGGCAAAGGGCTTTGATTTGTACATAAAACATTCCATCTAATTTGTTGTGCACACAGTGGAAGGGCCGAAATGGTTTATTAACATAAAGCCCAGGAGCCAAGAACGATTGCAAAATTGTCATAATTAAAAAAGCTGCCGTCTTCCCTTCCTTTCTGTGTGCACGCATCCTTGAAACAGCTCAGCTCATCGGTTGGCACTTTCACACATGTTAAGTGACTGTGGATGGGGGGAGGGGAGGAGGGGGGCATCTGGCTTTGTTAAAGCCGGCGCATGGCCATAAAGTGCAATGGTGGTCCCCACAGGGCTACCTGCTCAGGACGCAGTCATATGGAGCCTCCTTATTGACATCCCATCAGACGCCAGCTCCGAAGCGTCAACAATGGAGCTTTACTTTGCATCACGAGAGATAAAGAGACAGTACATTAATTTTCAACCACTAAAGCATCCATCGTTAAGACTTTAATGTGTGGTTTTATGCACCCCTCCCAATTGTCTGCAATTTAATCCCACTAAGAAGCATATACTCACCCTGTGGGACTTTGTCCAACAAACATGTTTTTCCTATCAACACTCTCCGCTTTCCAGCGTCCGCCTTCTATGCCTGCTTTCTAAAGAATTGTTCCAGAATATGATCATCAAGTAACTGCAGCGAGGAAAGGGCCACGCTGTGGATTCATATCCTATTTTAACGAGTAAACATTTAATGCTTTTAAATGTATCACCGCTTTATTTATGCATAGAATCTGCTGTTAACTCTGAATTATACATTAGCCAATGAATAATGCATCGGTGCCATTCCTTAATGATTACTAGGCAGGCGGCGAATGGTAATATTTGCTGATACATTTAGCCATTGATCTTACTTGTGTTTAAGCAGGCTGGTAGAAATTATGTTGTTAAATTTTTCTCTTATGGGAAACAGGGCTGGGATTTTTTTTTGCCAATGAGGTCATCAGAAACAAGTACGGTAAATTGCTGTTTTCTTCGAAATATGTATTTTCTAAATGACAAGTAATCTCTTAGGATTTAAAACAAAAGGGATATAGTCTGTCAGACCACACACACACACACACACGCACGCACACACACACACACACACACACACACACACACACACACACACACACACACACACACACACACACACACACACACACACACACACACACACATTCTTGTATTTGTTACCTTCTTGAGACCTCTGAAAAATGCCCACCTCTTTAGGACCACCCTTTCTAGATATATACAGATTTGTATTTACAAGATTGATGATGGCACAGGGGTTAGAGCATGTGCCTCACAATACCAAGGTCCTAAGTAGTCCTGAGTTCAATCCCGGGCTCGGGATCCTTCTGTGTGGAGTTTGCATGTTCTCCCCGTGACTGCGTGGGTTCCCTCCGGGTACTCCGGCTTCCTCCCACCGCCAAAAACATGCACCTGGGGATAGGTTGATTGGCAACACTAAATTGGCCCTAGTGTGTGAGTGTGAATGTTGTCGACTTGTCCAGGGTGTACCCCGCCTTCCGCCCGAATACAACTGAGATAGGCTCCAGCACCCCCCCGCGACCCCAAAAGGGACAAGCGGTAGAAAATGGATGGATGGATGGAACATTAATGATATATACATACTATGCAAATATAAAAAAGGTAAGCTTTTAGTTCATTTTATTTGTTTTTTATTTTTGTTTGTAATTGGTTTTTAATCTTCATTATTTACTTCGTTATTAAAGTATGTCCCTACATACATATTTATTTAAATTTTTTTATAAATTTTGGCTAAAGGAGTTGCATTTCAATTTATTACACACACTTGTTATTACATATTTTGGCCAGAGGGGGAGCACTTCAAATTGTTACACACAGTTGTTATTTCATATGTTGACCAGAGGGGGAGCACTTTTAAAACCAACACACAGTCAATTTGAAAAATCACTCCTTTTTGACTATCAGTGGTACTTTTAACTTTAACTTTTGGGACCACCATAATTTTGATTTTGACATTCTCTACTAGATGCGATGTTTTTCTGTATTGGGACCATGACTTCGTTCTCTGGTCCTAATATGTAAGGTACTTATCATTGTCGGTGTCTCAAGAAAGATACACATACAAGAGCACGCACACGCACACATGCATGCACACAGACACACACACGCACGCATCCCTGTATTTGTTACCTTTTTGAGACCTCCAAAAAATGCCTACCTCTTTAGGGCCTCCCTCTCTAGATATATAAAGATGTGTATTTACAACAGTAATAATGTATACATACTATGCACATATAAAAAAGGTAAGCTTTTTGTAAAAAAAAATGTTTTTAAAAAAAAAAAATTTGTTTGTAATTGTTTTTTAATCTTCATAATTTTTCTTCAAGTTATATATGTATATATATGTCTCTATATACGTATATATATATTTTTTTAAATTAATTTTGATCAAAGGGGGCGCATTTCAATTTCTGACACACAGTTGTTATTACATATGTTGGCCAGAGGGGGAGCACTTCACATTTTTACACACACTTGGTATTTCATTAGTTGACCAGAGAGGGAGCACTTTTAAAACCCACACACAGTCAATTTGAAAAATCCCTCCTTTTATGGGACTACCCTAATTTTGATAGATTTCACCACCAAGGGTGCAAATGAGACATTATCTATTAGATGCAATGGCTTCCCGTATTGGGACCATGATTTCGGTCCTAACTTGTTCACCGGTACTCATATGGAAGCTACTTTTCCTTGTTGATGTCTCAAGAAGGGTAGCATTACAAGAACACACACACACACACACACACACACACACACACACACACACACACACACACACACACACACACACACACTCTTGTATTTATAGATGTCATTTGTTCCATTTCCACTAAAAAAGGTCCACATGTTCTCCTGCTCCTTTCAGGATGACTTATTCATGCTTAGACGTCAACAGATCAATGTCCAATTACAGTTTTGTCTCTGCTGCCTGGTAGCCATTCCAGGATGGAGTGTGTTTGTATGAAGTGCACAGTCTGCACCGTGTCTACTGGGCTAGTAATTTCACCTGCTCCTCGTGAAGGTTCTCTTGATACTATGTCTTTATTGGCACATTATCCGCATAATGCTGTGAGTGCAGCGTTGCCTGAGCCCTGACACACTCTCACAACAGCGCCCGTTACCACGCAGATGTATTGCTTGCCTGCACAATGAGAAAATATTGACTTGTTGTCACTCATTCATTTGATTAGGTGAGCGGGCGATTTCGCTTTCCATTTGTCACCCTGGCAACATAAATTGGAAAACACTACGGCGGCCTCTATTCTGTTCAGGGATAAAGCGCTATCACATCTGGAAGACCTCTCTCTATGCGGGAATGAATGGCTTTGTCGAGCTCGTTGAATCATTTGCACTTGTCAGCTCATATCCGGCAAAAATCCAACATTCTGCGACTGCGTGGGAGGATTATACTCCAGTGAAATCTTTTTTTCTTCCCCAGCTTAGCAAAGTGAGATTTGTGGAGTCTCTTTATTTCCCTGTGTTTGAGGAAGAGCAAGCCATTTAATTGGATTCATTTGGAGCCAGTTCACAATAAATATATCTAAGGGCACTTTTCACATTGAGTAGGTTTAGGTTAACACTCTCTAAATAAAAAAAGAGCTCTACAGGAGCAAGTAGTAAATAAAAGGAGGACCCCTCAGGGCGGCCATCTGCCTTTAAATAAGAGAAAAGATTTAAATAAATATATTTAAAAAAACACTCCTCAGAGGTGAGATGACCTGTACTGCGGTGGGTTAGGGTGAGCAAATCAAATGTTCCTTTTCTCATTACCATTAATTAGATTAGAAGTTTTGATTTATATTTTGTTGCTTGGAATACATATCATAATGAGTGTAACTAATGAAAATCGCTAATATCCGGCCCGCATTAAGTGACCAGAACTTTAAACTCGAAAAATGTGTTTTCCCCAAAGCCGCTGCAATAGAAGGCACATGAGAGCGGTGGTGTGATCTGTGTGGTGGCAAACAGCAGTTTATTTTTCTTTGGATTTTTCTGAAAGTGCAATTTCAATGTTCATGTGCATTTATTAAAACAAATTAATCAAGCAAATCATTATTTTACCTAAGATACACATTGAGGGTATGAAGTGTGTTTTACCTGATTCCTCGATTAACCAAACAAACAAATCAATATTTGATTACTAAAATAAATGATAGCTGCAGCCTTACTCCTACTAGTCGTCATCTTCCCCTGAGCTTATTGTAAACAAACATGGCATTGATCGTGTACATGTCTTCACTGTTTTAGAGGAAATAATTTGGCATGCCATCCATCCATCCATTTTTTACCGCTTATTCCGTTCGGGGTAACGGGGGGCGCTGGAGCCTATCTCAGCTACAATCGGGCGGTAGACGGGGTACATCCTGGACAAGTCGCCATCTCATCGCAGGGCCAACACAGAGATACAGACAACATTCACACTCACATTCACACACTAGGGCCAATTTAGGCATGCCATTGTCACTGAAATACTTCTTAGATCGCGACAAGTATCCACATCCATGATTTTTAAGTTTAAACATTCATATTTAGTTCTTCAAACATTCGGTGAGGAGGGGAGAGGGAAGAAAACATTGTGCTTCAGCGCATCAAACTTTATCAGCAAACTGAAGTTCTAGCATTGTATTGACTGTCTTGAAATCCCACAATGAGGCCCATCATCTAAGCTAGCTGCAAAGAAAGGTGTGCACAAACTGCAGTTAAATCTAAATTATAATAACAAATAATAATAAACAACAATATTCACTCAGTTTGAGACAATGCGGTCGTTGGAGTCCATAAAATCCTGATCGCGTTATTCCCGAGCGTGAGTAATATAGACTTTTTTTTTTTCCTTTTTATTTAAAAAAATACAATAAAATGATCCCGATTTACAGGCATAGTGGTTTAAATTTGTGATTTCCTGACTTGTTGATGGTAAACAGTAGCGTGCAACAATTTTATCAATGGAATTTATTAATTCGATTAGAAAAAAAGCTTAGATAGGGACGGCGTGGCGAAGTTGGTAGAGTGGCTCTGCCAGCAATCGGAGGGTTGCTGGTTACTGGGGTTCAATTCCCACCTTCTACCTTCCTAGTCACGTCCGTTGTGTCCTTGGGCAAGACACTTCACCCTTTGCCTCTGATGGCTGCTGGTTAGCGCCTTGCATGGCAGCTCCCGCCATCAGTGTGTGAATGTGTGTGTGAATGGGTAAATGTGGAAATACTGTCAAAGCGCTTAGAGTACCTTGAAGGTAGAAAAGCGCTATACAAGTATAACCCATTTATCATTTATTTATCATTTAGATTTAAATGTTGTTGCTTCGATGTAATGAGTAATACTATTAAATTTGGACCACATTGAATGCCCTCTAACTTAAAATATGCAAGCATAGTTTCCGCACGACCATTGTAATAGAGCGTGGTGTGTGGGTGCTGTGATATGTGTGGCGGCAAACAGACGATATACTGTATATATTTTCTATTATTTGTTAAAAGTGCAATTTCAATCAAGATGTGCATTTATAAAAAAAAAAAAGAAAGAATGAATGTTATGGCTATTGGAAAACATTAGTTTATTTCAACTTTTTTCCCTAAAATACTCATTGAGGCTGTAAAGAGTGTTTTATCCGATTACTAGATTAATCGAACAAATTAATCAAAGAATTACTCGATTACTATAACAATCGATAGCTGCAGCCCTAATTATCTGTATCATATTGGCTTGAAATAAAAATATTTTGCATCCCTAAATACTACTAATTATAATGACAAATACTATGGCAATGTAAGCTTAGCTGCAGCATATAAAATATATTTTTTTGTTTGCTAGACCTGGTGATGACATAATGAGATCACCTTACAGGGCCCATTGGTGGCCTTGTTCTTGCAAAAATAATGAGGTAGACACTAAGAGCAGCCCTAGGCTGCATGTCAGGGGTTGATGTCTCTGAACCAGCAAATCATCCAGCGTTTTTTTTTTATGCTAAAAAGTCAGACTAATGACTTTTTTTGATGTGTATGTGTGAGTGCGAGTGCTTTCAGTTGCCCAGCGTTAATTCACAGGATCGTCTAATTGGGTTGATTGCCAAGCTGAGTGGAATGAAAGGCTTCTGGGGGGGAGAACGGGGGTGCTGGACTAACGAAAGGATGACTGCACAATTCAGATATGTAAACAAAAAGTGAAAAGATTAAAAGCCAGTATCCTGACACACGCGTCTGTTTCCTGTTGATCGACATAAGCTATCGAAAGGAAATGTCTAAGCTCTGCCCAGACTTGTGCCCTGCTAAGCATTTGAAACATGTAAACCACAAACCGGAAAAATGGAGAGCTTGAGTAAATCATTGACTGTGACGGAGCGCCATAAAACAAAGAAAGGGGGAGAGTTAAAGACAACAGATGCTCACATGGTTTGATTGTGCTTATTGGAGCATGACCTCTGCAGTCTAAACAGTAGACAATGATGCTGTGTCTGGCTTATACTCTGCCACTCATCTGTTCACCACACGCTTTTACTGTTTCTCTCCTCACTTCATGGTAATGTATTTGTCTAACCCTTACATTTCTTCCAATCGCTTCATCAGTTTAGCGGAAAATGGTTGTCGGGCCACTCGCACAAGATAACTTGTAACGTTTTGCAATCTGTAGCAGAGTGAATGGCTCTGGTTTCATAAATTTCAAAGCAAAGCCAGTCAAGAGAAGCACTGCCCATTGAAAAGTGTGTGTCTGCCCGAGAAAGAACAATTCAAGATCCACTCAGCAGCAGTTCTGTTTAAAGTTCTTGGGGTCAGCTTGGTGGCAAGCTGGACATTTGTGTCTCGATGATATATATTAATGTTTTCTCCAAGCGGTGCAGTTCAGTTACTCTGATCTTTTGCAAAATTCCCCAAATGTTGTTTATTGTGAGCGAACTGTGGTGCTGAATTGCCCCCAGGGATCAATAAAGTACTTTCTATTCTATTCTATTCTAGTGTTGATAGTTGTATCAATTACGGACAAAAACAACCCACTATTGTCTATTATATATTGCATTCTTTCCTATTAGAAATGTAATCATTTAAACGCAGGAGGTGAGCAAACTCTCAGTCATTCCTAAGACTGGGGGTAGACAAGACAAGGTGTAGGAAAAAATAAGCTTTGCTTTTTCCTACTCATTTCTGGGAAAAGGTGAATTGCGCAAATGCATTTGTGATGTTCCTCAATATGTCTGAAACAAATAAAAACCAGTTAGGGCTGCAGATATCGCTTATTTTAGTAATTGATTAGTTTTTAAAAAATAATCGATTAATTGGATAAAACAAACTTTATAGCCTCAATGCATATTTTAGGGAAACTATTTTAAATACACAAAATGTTTTATACCTGCGATAACTCATTCTTTGACTCTCATGTACATCATCAACATTAACATTGCACTTTTAAGATGTGTGCATTAATAAGAATAAATGCTACATTAATAACGTATCATCACAAATTGTCATACATTTACTCTTAGTGGACTTACAGCTTCGTTGTATCCACCGTTGCCATAAATTGTTGCGGCTGTCTTGGCGATTAAATGTATTTTGGGTAAATCCTTCTCTATATTTCCCATCGGACCAAGTCTGTCAGACAAACTCTATGCTTCCAGTCCGACTGCAGTGACAGTGTCCCATGCCCGAGTAGGTTCATAAGTAGGCAATTCTTATTTAATTGAGGTTGGTTTTGTGACGTGTACTGGTTAATACAACTAAAAACCAACTAAAAACCAATCATCTTAGCTCAGAGATCTCATCGTGGACATGTTTTTGTTTGGACTACAACTGCCACTTTACAAAACAAAAATGGCGGACTAACATAGTAGTCTCTAGGAAAACCTCTATTGTGTATGGAGATATCAGCTGATGTCACATATTGGTAAATGTCACAAGTCAGGGCAAATTATCAAACAGCTTCTTTGGAACAAGAGACTGTTTTATAATTTCCATAACACCTCCATGGTTTGAATTCAAATGTTCGGCACAAAGTCACAAAAACAAGAGCCAAAAGGAATAAAAGTGGCACTTTGCATAATATGACTCCCCTGTGTTTAAAAATGACATCTTCTTTGATTATTTTTGTTATGTTGATCATCAGCGACATAGAAAAAGATCGGCATTGTGGTGAACACTTTTAACTATTTATTGTAAATACAAACTATTCAGTGAAATATTTTCAATTGCTGGTTTTCATGTCAAAAACAATGTCTGAATTGTTATGTGTATGTTTAATTCTTACATCACTAAAAAAAGTATGAATAACGATGTTGCAAGTGGTTGTTTTGAATGAATGAGATCAAAGCAAAGATACGTCATGTGATCAAATTAAGATGTTAACGTGTTGTGGAAAACACATTTTGAGTCAGTTCATGCAATAATTTGGTGTTCTTTAGTGCATGTAAACATACAGACTGATGAATTATATTTATATAGTGCTTTTCTCTATTGGCTCAAAGCGCTTTACATAGTGAAACCCATTATCTAAGTTACTTTTAAACCCCTGTGGGTGGCACTGGGAGCAGGTGGGTGAAGTATCTTGCCTAAGGACACAACGGCAGTGACTAGGATGGCAGAAGCGGGGATCGAACCTGAAACCCTCAAGTCGCTGGCACGGCCGCTCTACCAACCGAGCCACGCCACCCCGAAACAAAAAAAATCCACTTTATTTTTAAAAAATGGTGTGGTTTAATCAAGTCTGTTGTTAGCTTGCAAAGATCATATATCCCTGTTCTTACCACTACCAGGAGATTACTTAATCGTTGCCGTTGGTTTGTCATTTAGTTAGTTTGCAAAGTAATTAAAGTTATGGCCGGCTTTCTATGACACTTTCAGGAAATGTCCGAAATGTGATAAGGAACAACTGATTAGACTTTGGTCCTGATCTGGATAATTTCTACAATTTTATGTAATGCTTACGTTACAAAACACGCAACAACTTTAATGAGACTAAAGATCAAGTTAAGACCTGCTCATAAGCCGTCCGCTTTGCAAACACATAGTTCATAGAGGTTAGTGTCTGAGTCATTGCCGGGGCAAGACCGGACATCTGTGTGCTGGCGATCTACAAGGAGCCCAATCCCCCAACCCCCAACCTCACAGACTGTCTGCTTTGGCGCTCATGCAAAACACCACTTGCTCTGCTACCACCCAGCATATAGGCTTATCTTGCTAGCATAACAAAGCTAACAAAGAGGATTGAAACCAATAGGATAAGCACAGCATAACTCCCCTTCAAAATGGTTGGTGTTTGTTCTGAGATCATTGGCGAGGACATCATAGCAAGGGAGGAGGAGCGGTAGTTGATAGTAGTAGTCGCTCTTTTCATCCTCAAACACACTCTGCGTGCTGGTGCTGAAGGAGATCCTCTTCCTGATAGGACTTCGCAGAAAGGTATTCCTCTGGGACCAGGCTGTTGAGGGATTGCTACAGTTCTGCCATGTGCTGATTAAAGGAACACTTGTAGATAATCCCTTTTTAAAAAACAGACCTTTGTTGTGATGCACTGAGGTGCGGCGTGAGGGGAAGACATCATCCTGATTTAGATTTTGAAACGGTTCTCACCTGGGTGTGATCCGCCACTCGGCTAGGATAAATATTTAATGGCAACATGGGGGCTGAAATAGAGCTATTACACAGTGGGGCTGAGAAATGGATCGTCTATTTCCATCAAGTCATAGCATTTAGTAGATACTACTGCCCAAGGTTATTAGTGTGTGTGTGTGTTTGAGGTGTGCCTGTAGGCTGCTGAATAGTTCTCATTCTTTTCTCTTGCTGCAGTGATGAAAAGCGAGAACTGCACTCTCGCCTGTTATTGAGCAGTCACTCATTAAATCCTCCGTGAAATGCACGCCCTCTGCTTGTGTGTGCGTGTATCACTGAGGTTAATGCACAACAAGGATCCTATTATGGCATATGTTGCTTGAACTATTACCAGAGGTGAAACAGCTGCACGGCTCTGCCCTTTACTTCTTTAGTTTTGCTCCGTTTCATACCACATGCTTCCCTGCCCTCTGGGCTCTGCGTCTCACAACTTTTCTTTTCATGAAAAATTGATTTGAAGGTTTGCATCGCCGCTCGCTGCATAGGGGTGACCACGGTTTAAAGTACAGATTCATCATGCTTGCTTTCAGATCGTTGGCCCGGGTCGTTATTTAGTGTAATGGGACTTGAATGTTACAGCGGCAATCTGTTTTCATTCACCGTGTTTACTCATTACACGATAGCTTTGGTGAAAGCAATTACTTCCACCTTTCATGTACCTCCGCTTTTGGGTCACACGGTGTCTCTTATTCCTTTTACTGGAGTTCTCAGGTCCCCATGGCCTCCAAGCAGCCCAGTGAGTGGTGCACATTAACATCTCTCTCTCCTCTGTGTAGGAAATAGGTGGGTAAACACAATCTCTGCTATTTGATTACCAGCTGGGTTTTCTTCAGGCCTCATCTGCACAGATGATTGCCAAGATCAATGGAGCTCTAAGGCCCCGTTTACACTAAACCGGATAAGGTTATCCAGGGTAAATCCCACCTAACCCCCCTCTGTCCGCCGGCGCAACGCGACCTAATACGCATGCGCGGAAAATGCACACGTCACAGTCACATCCAGTGTTGCTTTGTGTGCAAGTTCTTAAATTTAACTTATCTGAACAATATCCAGTGTGCTGTGGGGCCCTATTGTAGTGAACCACACCTCAGCCATCATAAATTGATCAAATCTTTATTAGACACGTAAACAATGTGATAAAGAATATTTTACAACAATCAATCTCGGGATCTAGATATCTGGTCAGGACACTCCTCACTCTTTTGCCTTCACCTTCATTGTCCATTTGTTTTTGGTGACTTTCAATACTATGGACCTAGACGTTGAGTCCGCGACATACATTGCGGACACTAACTGATACAGTCTGCTTTGCCTGTCCAAAGGCATTCGCTGTTTTCCGTAGTCTTCCCTCGACGACCAGGTAATACAAAGCACACGCTACCTTTTTTATCACATCCACGGGAGCTCGCATTCTCGTTGTCTCTCCTTCGACAAATGGACAAAGTTTTTCGCTAAGTAGAATCACAGCTGACCTGGACATTTGAAAGTTATCTTGCTGTCTGAGATGTGTTGTATCTGAAATAGCTCCAATCGCTTTCTCTTAAGGTATTCATGTGTGATTTCCACAAGCGTCTGTACAGACGGAAGGAGAAACACGGGCATGTCTGGATGACTCGCCTTCATATTTCCAGTGGTTAGCTCCGCGTTACGAAACCGTTTTATTATGAAGCTGGCTGTGGCTCGTTCTTTCTGACGTCACTTCCTGTGTGGGGCGCGGTCTGTCTGGCGTCACTTCCTCTCCGAACTCAGTTTGTAAACGATCAATGAGTCCATACAAAGCTAACAGCCGGAGATTCAAGAAGTACACGGCGCACTTACCCGTGTAAAAAATTGTCCGAGGACGGGAACCTTAAACGATAGGTTAGTGTGGCAGAAACGGGGCTTAAGCTAAATAATTATTCGTTTAAGGGGCTAAACGACTTTGTGTAGACATAGCCTTCGTGTAAAAAAACTAATTTGATCAGACCTGACTCATCGGAGATTGTCTTTGTCTTTTTTTTTTTTTTTAAAGACACAAAAATTTAATCAAGCCAAACCGCTGTCCATTCGTCCGCCATTCCAGCTGCTCAGCCTCTCATGGATGTCAATTAGGAGGCATTTCCTTCCTCATTATTGAGTCGCGGGTTTGTCCTGCTGAGTAGCAAGTGAGGAGATGGAAGCGGGGAAGTGCTGTGTAAAGTGATCCAGACAGTTTTGCTGAGTGAAGCACAACGGCCGCCTTTCTCTCCAGCAGAGCTACTGGCATCATAAATAAGCTAAGAGCATGTTTTTACAGGGATGGAGTGTCTGCCTCTATGATGGTGAGCAGAAAGAAAAGGTCAAAGGGCATATTGGACCTCTTGTTTGAGAAAGCCAAAGGCAGACACTTC
>NC_084737.1:65893025-65900525 GCF_033978785.1 Entelurus aequoreus
TTGTGATGAAAAGTTGATTAGCGGTTGCTTGGCTGCTAGCTTTTGAGACATGACCACTTGTAGGAAATCAAATCCAGAGTTGCCTGTCAGCTAGCAGGGCAGCCGACAGGTAATCACTTGTAGAGTCATTTCAGAGGACAGTATTCAAGCACAGACATGGGAAATATTCACAGGTTGGACGGGAAATCTCTGATTCATGGATTAACCAGTTATTGGAACTGAATTGGATCGGATCTGTTTCTAGTTAGCCTACTACCGTTTAACGTGTGCACAGTTACCAATGTGGTACAGAATTTTGATATGCATCTGAAGCGTCAGAAGTGTCGTATATGTAACGCCTCTCTTTGGGTGAAGTAGCTGAAGGATATAGGGCACCCTTAGAATACACTTACCCTCTCTCATCACACTTATTTAGACTACCAGTTGGAATTGATGGATAAGATCATTAATCTGACAATAGGCAGGCGGATCCAAGAGGGAAAATTGGGGATGTTTGATTGCGGAACATCTCCAAGTGCCTTCTGATTGAGTGCCTAAATATTGAAATCTCAAGAGGCCTTCCACTCCAACAGACAACAAAATCAGAGTAAAAAGTATCTCCCCCATGCGTTGCACTCCATATGATTGATTAAAATTCACATTACTTCTTCTTGAGTACTGTTCTCTTTTACAGATAAATATTTGAAAGATAAAAAAACGTTTTAAGTCAATCCTTGTAGGTCTCCTTTCACTACCATCATTTGAATACAATGTCAATGTGACGCACTGCCATACAGCATTCTGTACATTCTTCACCCCACCAATTGCTAACAAATACATAAATCACAGGTGTCAAAATCAAGGCCCGGGGGCCAAATCTGGCCCGCCACATTATTTTATGTGGGCCGCGAAAGCCTGGAAATAATATGCGTTGATATGCTTAATCTTTTCTTATTAAATATATTTGTTCTTTCCTTTTTGACATTAAAATCATGTACTGCATGCAATTGCATATCTTTTAAAATTCAATATGATCAAAATCTAAATATGATATAATTCATGTATTCCAAAAATATTTTTTGTTAAAATAAAGATACTGTACTTAAATATCTGCTTGACTTATGATTTCAAACAAATTATCAATCAAACTGTAGACTGTAAAATTGACAATAGATTTTTTTTACAATAAAATCAACTTTGGTACTGTTTTTTTCCATAAACTGTAAGAAACTAAAACATTAAAACAACAAGATATGATCCAGGGTATGTATTATTTTATTTTATTTATTTATTTTTGTCATAAAGAAATACAATCATGTGTGCTTACGGACTGTATCCCTGCAGACTGTATTGATTTATATTGATATATAATGTATATATTGTGTTTTTTATGTTGATTTAATTTTTAAAAAAAATTTAAAAAAATTAGTTGGTCCCCAACCACCGCGGCCGGTGGTTGGGGACCACTGTGTTAAATGAAGTAATACAGACAATTTTGCTAATGTTCTCTTAACGTTAGTTCTAGGTTTGGTTCTAACTAACCAAGGCATAACTATTAGCTAACCTTCTCTTAACCTTAATGTGATAGCTAGGTTAGTGCGGACACACATGGAGGAGAGGACAAGCTATGCTAGCCGCGGTGCTAAGCTATCTGAATGTGAAGTAGTGAAACAAGAAAAATAATAAATGCTTTGTACACTTCAACAGAAGACATGGGTAATCAGGAGTGACAATAATATCCACGCAGTACGGCAACACGTCTGTCAGCCTTAGATATGAATGAGGACGTTTATGGCGACTGGGGCCAAAGTGTCTGAACATTCTGTGGTTTTACAAGGTACAAAAATTCTATCAAGGATGCATTCTCGTAAAGTAGGCATGTTTATTTATTTTATTACTTAGTAGGCTGCTACAGTTCTTATGTATCTAGTCTTCCATACATACATACATACATACATATATATATATATATATATATATATATATATATATATATATATATATATATATATATATATATATATATACATGTATATATATATATATATATATATATATATATATACATGTATATATATATTATATATATATATATATATACATGTATATATATATATATATATATATATACATGTATATATATATATATATATATATATATATATATATATATATATATATATATACATGTATATATATATTATATATATATATATATATACATGTATATATATATATATATATATATATATACATGTATATATATATTATATATATATATATATATACATGTATATATATATATATATATATATATATATATATGTGTGTGTGTGTATATATATATATACATATATATATATATATGTGTGTGTATATATATATATATATATATATACATACTGTATATGTATATATATATATATATATATATATATATATATATATATATATATATATATATATATATATATATATATATATTAGAGCTGCAACAACTAATCGATTAAATCGATTAAAATCGATTATAAAAATAGTTGCCGATTAATTTAGTCATCGATTCGTTGGATCTATGCTATGCGCATGCGCAGAGGCATTTTTTCTTTTCTTTTGGAATTTATTTATTTTTTGTAATTTTGTTTTTATAAACCTTTATTTATAAACTGCAACAAGTACAAACAACAATAATCAAAATAAGTATGGTGCCAGTATGCTGTTTTTTTTCCTCTTCTATCCGATTATTAATCAATTAATCAAAGTAATAATCGACAGATTAATCGATTATCAAATTAATCGTTAGTTGCAGCCCTAATATATATATATATATATATATATGTATATGTATGTATGTATGTATGTATACATAAATATATATACATATATCTGTATATATACATATATGTGTATATATATACATATATGTATATATATTTATATATATACATATATGTATATATATACATATATGTATATATATTTATATATATACATATATGTATATATATATACATATATATTTATATATATATACATATATGTATATATACATATATATATATATATATATACATATATGTATATATATATATATATATATATATATATATATATATATATATATATATATATATATATATATATATATATATATATATATGTCCACTAATTCCAAAAATTAGTCTTAAATTAAATGCATGTAAAGTTTATAATAGTCATATAAGATAAATTAACAATGTGCAATATAATAATAATAGTAATCGAATCGTGAGGTGCCCAAAGTCTCCCACCTCTACTAATTACTCTTGTATCAATGATATACTTGTACTACCTCTGTTATCAACAACACAAATTTATGGATCGAGCTGCCCTCAACTTATGTGTTGTGTACTGACTGACAATGCTGGCACAGCAACAGTTCTTATACAGTGTTATCATTTCTCTAATTAATCTACTTGTTAATTTATATATATATATATATATATATATATATATATATATATATATATATATATATATATATATATATATATATATAATAAATATATATAATATATATATAAATATTTAAATTGATATTAATCTTAATTAATTTAATTTAATGGTTGCTTACTTTCTGCTGTAGTGTACTTCCATTTATGCTTCTTAAACTTTACTAAGCACCTATTTGTTGGAGGGTTTTTTTAAGCAAGCTTAGCAGTTTGCTTTGCTATAAGCATGCCTGCTCCAGGCTTGCACTCCGTCTATAACATGTTTAGTCTCTATCTCCAGTGATAATGATACATGATGAAGATATTTCAAAAAACTAGAAAATGCAGGTTTTTTCCCGTAATGAAGGTGATTATTGTTAATTTATGGGAGCGGTTCATACACAGTGCTTTGAGAGACATAATTAACTGCAAGTCGCTTGACAGCAAGGGGACCAAAAGCGTGTCAGTCAGACTAGATAGATGTTTGTGATCGTTATTAAAAGACAAAAATCGATCACGTATTATTTCACGAAAATCGGGCCATAATGATCAGCGGCTGATCGATCTGCACAGCCCTAGTTGAAATAACCCCTTTTGAAAGACATACTCTGCAAAAAAAACGCCCCCCCAAAGAGAAACTCAATTAAGAGTCACAGACAATAACAGCCTTCACCAGCACATACCTCACATTCTCCTATCAATGACACCGGGAGAGAGGTCCTTCACTGGTCTGCATCGTGCTTACATTTTTCAAGAGTGCCTCATTTAGAAGAAAGGGGGAGAGGTGACAATGCACACAACCTTGGCATTTCCCTCAGGAACCCAGTCAAAACCTAATGCCTCTGAGCTGCTCAAATGGCCTCTAGCTCGCAGTGCTCATACATACACTGAAATACATTGCAGTCTGCAGGTTGCCAGTATGGGGCCGCACACATATCCTGTAGATAATGGACATCTTGGGCTGTGTACCAGCCACCCTCCCCCTATCTTTCCCTCCCTAAGGGCCATTTGGAGAGCTCACAGCCAACACACACACAACAGGAACTAGAGAAGGATTTAGTCTTCTTGGAGGGATGGAGGAGAGGCTTAAACCCTGTGGTGCACAGAGTCTGATCCTTATCTCTACGTGGTTGAAATAATATAGTTGAATAGTTTATGAGGACACATGTATCATATTTCATACATGGATTAAGATAAGGCATATTTTCGGGATTGTCTTGGATTAATCATTGAAGACTAATATTTCTTTACTAAGAGGTTGCGTTTTAATGCCACCAGAATTCACAAAAGCTTCTTAGAATATTAGTTTCCTATTTGGCTATTTTGAGAGTAATGCAAGCACCAACCCCTTAAGACACTGCTGGTTTTGTAGCTATACTCCAGGTTTCAGTGTGACAGAACAACACAAGCAGCTTGCTCTGGAAAATAAATTCCATGTCAGATGTTTGGACACACTTTGGCTACAGCAAGGATGATGAAAACAAGAAGTAGAGAAGTAGTTTTGAGTGGGATGTTAATAGTCCATAAACAAAAATGAGTTAAAGTTTAATAATTGTGATTTAGTTTTTTGCCATAGTCTCCCAGCCCTAATCAAGGATAGAGTAATATGTTTAACTACAGTGAAAATTAACTAATTCATAGTTATTTTCCTGATAACTTTGAAAGAGCATGTTCTGAATGTTCACAAAATCTACAGTTTGGATCTAATACAATTTTATGATAGTTTTTGGTTTGGTTTGATGTATATTGTTGTTCTTTTTAAAACCCCAACATACCATATATCTCAATAATTGGTATGTACTTGGTTGTTACAAAAATATCTTATAAATTAAAACCTTGAAATGGTTTCTGAAGTTCTGACCCTTGAATTATTGTAAACGAAAATCTTAAATGGTCTATCTTTATAATCACATTACATATCATCAACATAAAATGAAGCACAAGCTTTATCAGCTCAAGGGGCTTTTTTAGTTTGTTTTCGTGTGTGTGCATGTGTGTGTGTGTGTGTGTGTGTGTGTGTGTGTGTGTGTGTGTGTGTGTGTGTGTGTATATATATGAGTATAAGTGTATATATATACAGGGCTCGAATTTAACCGCGGCAATTGCCGCGACCGCCCTCTTCATTTGCCTTAATGCCGTAAAAAATTGGCCAGCATCGGCGGCAAGAACATGCCGTGACCACCCATGACGTTTTTTTTACTTGTTAATGGACTAGGGACGTAACGGTAAATGGTATTATGATAACTTGCGATAAAATTCCAGACGGTTAGTAATACCGTCTAATTTTTTAATTACAGAAAAAACGTAATTTAATAATGCATTTAAGGCATTGTTTGGCTTGATGATCATGGCGGAGAAACTACACAGACTTTGCCCCGAAGATTTCCCCTCGAAGAAAACAGAGCCAAGCGCTTGGTTTAATGTAATTTTTCCCTCGCTTCCCGCCGCGCGTTTAGGGGCACACTGCTGTTAGATGGAGACACGTGTGGACAATATTGGAGACAGACGCACTTGTCCCCACACTAAAAGTATACAGCGAAGGAGATAAACTACAAACCCCGTTTCCATATGAGTTGGGAAATTGTGTTAGATGTAAATATAAACGGAATACAATGATTTGCAAATCCTTTTCAACCCATATTCAATTGAATGCACTACAAAGACAAGATATTTGATGTTCAAATTCATAAACTTTATTTTTTTTTTGCAAATAATAATTAACTTAGAATTTCATGGCTGCAACACGTACCAAAGTAGTTGGGAAAGGGCATTTTCACCACTGTATTACATGGCCTTTCCTTTTAACAACACTCAGTAAACGTTTGGGAACTGAGGAGACACATTTTTTAAGCTTTTCAGGTGGAATTCTTTCCCATTCTTGCTTGATGTACAGCTTAAGTTGTTCAACAGTCCGGGGGTCTCAGTTGTGGTATTTTAGGCTTCATAATGTGCCACACATTTTCAATGGGAGACAGGTCTGGACTACAGGCAGGCCAGTCTAGTACCCGCACTCTTTTACTATGAAGCCACACGTGGCTTGGCATTGTCTTGCTGAAATAAGCGTTGGTAACGTTGCTCGGATGGCAACATATGTTGCTCCAAAACCTGTATGTACCTTTCAGCATTAATGGCGCCTTCACAGATGTGTAAGTTACCCATGTCTTGGGCACTAATACACCCCCATACCATCACAGATGCTGGCTTTTCCTCTTTGGTCCGGAGGACACAACGTCCACAGTTTCCAGAAACAATTTGAAATGTGGACTCGTCAGACCACAGAACACTTTTCCACTTTGTATCAGTCCATCTTAGATGAGCTCAGGCCCAGCGAAGCCGACTGCGTTTCTGGGTGTTGTTGATAAACGGTTTTCGCCTTGCATAGGAGAGTTTAACTTGCACTTACAGATGTAGCGACCAACTGTAGTTACTGACAGTGGGTTTCTGAAGTGTTCCTGAGCCCATGTGGTGATATCTTTTACACACTGATGTCGCTTGTTGATGCAGTACAGCCTGAGGGATCGAAGGTCACCGGCTTAGCTGCTTACGTGCAGTGATTTCTCCAGATTCTCTGAACCCTTTGATGATATTACGGACCGTAGATGGTGAAATCCCTAAATTCCTTGCAATAGCTGGTTGAGAAAGGGTTTTCTTAAACTGTTCAACAATTTGCTCACGCGTTTGTTGACAAAGTGGTGACCCTCGCCCCATCCTTGTTTGTGAATGACTGAGCATTTCATGGAGTCTAATTTTATACCCAATCATGGCACCCACCTATTCCCAATTTGCCTGTTCACCTGTGGAATGTTCTAAATAAGTGTTTGATGAGCATTCCTCAACTTTATCAGTATTTATTGCCACCTTTCCCAACTTCTTTGTCGTGTGTTGCTGGCATCAATTTCTAAAGTTAATGATTATTTGGAAAAAAAAAAAAAGTTTATCAGTTTGAACATCAAATATGTTGTCTTTGTAGCATATTCAACTGAATATGGGTTGAAAATGATGTGCAAATCATTGTATTCCGTTTATATTTACATCTAACACAATTTCCCAACTC